>NC_142035.1:42709591-43012621 GCF_982192425.1 Myodes glareolus | reverse complement strand
ACTGACTTCTAGGTGTGTCTGCTAGGATGTCCTGGTCCCTGCAGTGTGAGCAGCTTCCTGTGAGCTGCAGACTCTGAGGCAGGCATTGTAAGCCAGAGGCAGCCGGTCTCATGACTGCCATGTGCTGTGTCCACCTTCAGGTCTCAGGGACCTGGGTTACAGCTGCTCAGAGAACACTCATTTCCCAGAGAAGCTCAGCCAGAAATCAAAATCTGTCCTGGAATTTCGCCCAGAGGAATCCCAATATGTAAAGGAAGCAAAGGCACCGCCTCACTGTTTTGCATACAGAAAGCTAAATGTTTCTCAGAGTGTTTACCTTTGGGTCTAGTGAGCTCCTCTCTAATCATCCATGGTCAAACCGCTAGTGTCAGCGTTCTAGGAAACCTGGTGCTTGTGGCCTAAGGAGCAATGGGTCTTAACTGTGGTGCCTGAGTGGCAGTGTAATAGGAGACTCATTGCCTTGCCCTGCCTCCGCTTCCTGTGCCATGAAATTAGTGACATCATCTGTCACCCGAGAGGCAGGACTTGAGGTCCAGGCTCCGATATAAAATACCAAATGGTTGGCCATACTGGTGGACCGCCCCCCACCCTGGTGTGGGAGAATTGTTAATCACCACCTATTTTGGCAGACGTTAGCCTTAATGTTGTTGCTCTATTCTGTCTCAAAGCAGTGCAGTCTCCTGCTTTAGAGTCCAGTGAGTTGAGACTGAGATGTTCAATAATTGCCACGAGGGGGAAATTGTACGTTGCTTAACTGCACAGGCACAGTATTGGCAAATTTCGCTGTTTCTAATCTATCGTGGGCACTCAATTCTTTTAGGCATTATAAAGGCGCAAAACAAAACACAGTCATTCCGTGTAGCCATACTAATGGTCATGAAGCACCTGGAAGAGTGCTCATGTCCTAACTCTACCTTGGTAGACCTTTGAAAAGGAAGCACGCCCATATACCTATCACCCAGACTTAAAACCAACGAATAAAATCAAGCATCATCAGGAGCCCCGGCATCTACTCTTCTATCAGTCCTTATTTGGGCTTCTTACATTGATCTGTTTTACCTGTATTCAAAAGATCTGTAAATAGCTTCATAGAATATAGCTATTTTGGCCAGGTGGTCATGGCGCATGCCTTTAATCCCAGCATGTGGGAGGCAGAAGCAGGCAGATCTCTGTGAGTTCAAGGCCATTCTAGTTCACAAGAGCTAGTTTCAGGACAGGCTCCAAAGCTACAGTGAAACCCTGTCTGAAAAAGCAAAAACAAATAAAACAAAATAAAACAAAAAGTAGCCATTTATGTCTGTCTTCTATTACTCCAGATTTATCAGTTTAGTTTTTTCTGTTTTATGAGTAGAATTTATTAATTCCCTTTGTTACTTAGCATTCTGTACTTTCTGCTATAGTTGACAGACAGTTCCTAAATTTAGGGCTATTACAATAGTGAAGCCATACAGCTGCCTTATCTGGGGGCATACACTGCAATGTATAAGTACATACTTTGTAGATTTTTCTATGTTCTGCCTTAATAGATATGGTCAATTTCTAGCTACATTTTTAAATATTGTTACAGAGAGAGAGAGACAGACAGACAGAGAGAGAGAGAATGTGCTCTCCAAAGCACACTGTGTGCAACGAACATCAGTCTTAAGTATCTCCACTTTCAAAGCAGAACCTCTGCTACTCTGTCTTGGAGAATTTAACTCACTTATTTGGAGATTACAATGTGAGATTTTCTGGAAACTTGCCTAACTTCACCCACATCAGCTGTTTGCCCACCAGCCTGGCCGCATCCAAGCTCTCTGCCCCTTCTGATTAGAAGCTCATTAGCTCCCACACCTCTCCCTCACCTATTCCTCCACAATGTTTTATCCAAGATCTTGACAGGGTTTGGCCATCATCACCTGCCTCCTTTTCTAGAAACCTCTCTTTCCTGTCCAACTCTAACTGCCTTCCTGCATAAGGCCTAGGCCTCACTTGAGATTCACCGTCTCCTTTTCCAGCCAAAGATCTCAAGGAAACTTGCACTGTTCTCGCAGTTTTGCCAAAAACACCATCATGCCTTCTGCTGCATTTATTGTTCTGGAGTTGCCGGCTGGTGTGTTTAATGCAGTGCCCTAGATATGTGAGCCGGGGAGAACAAAACAGCACAGCTAGTCACTCTTGGGATATAAGAATCTAGTTCAGTATTGGCATGTGATAGATAGATGGCCAGGGAGATAGATGGATGTGATAGATAGATGGGCAGGGAGTGTCGTTCAGGGTGGGAGAAAGAATGAAAGAAAGAGGGAGGTGGGGATAAAGGAAAGAAGACATTTGAACTGTTGAGAACAACTGGTAGATCACATAAGATGTCAAGGCCCTGGAGGCTTTGAGCATCATGGACTCCAATCATCTTTCCGAGTAGATGAAGCTGCGGTTCCTCTATTGGATGGTTGTTTCCAGCTTCCTCCCATTGACTGTTCCTATGATTTTCTGCCCATAATTTGCAAAGATTCTGAGTAGGAGGACATGGTCAATATTGATGACAATGACTTCTGTTCTTCTAGTTGTCCCCAAACCCAACCTGCTCCCACCAAGAACCCTTGCTCCTACTGCGTGTATGCCCATCAATCACTATGCGCTTTTTAAAATATGAAAGTCAGCTTCTGCTTCTGAGCAGTTGACACCTTCGAGTTGAAGAAATGAGAGAAGTACACATGGAAGGGACTTTTGTTTATTGGTGGTTAAGAAGAAATATTAGCCAGGCATAGAGATACATGCCTATAATCCTAGCACTTGGAAAGTAAGGTAGAGAGTAGACATAAGTTCAAGATCTGAACTACAATAACAAACAAATAAATACAAGAAGAGGGAGGAAGAGAAGGAAAATTACAACCAATGAAGTGAAGTTGGAAATTAAGGAGGAGCAGTTGAAGAGACCTGCCAAGCCAGTTCTGGGTCATTCTTACTTTAGTACTTGATACTTAAAATGTTTTGAAGTTTTTCATTGACATTCTTCCAAATTAATGGTATCATCTGTTTTAAACTAATCCCCAAAAATGAAAGTCATATTTTTGTTATGGGGACATTTACACTGAGGTAAAGATTTGCAAACACTAATATATATTCTCTTCAAAATATATAGTTTGTTTTCATTTCAGGACCAATTTGTGATAAAGAGTCAATAGCTAAAACTTTGAATTTTCTTTAAATGAAACATAATAAAGGAAAAAGAAAAGGAGCCATAAGTGATAATCCACAATCTGTTTAGGGATTTAAGGGACTCTGTGTGTGACTTGGTTACAGGTGGCGAATATGCCAAAAGTGACTGCTGGGAAAGATGACATAAAGACTATTTATTGTAGGTTATAAGATTTTCATTCTTTGTTACTCCTGGCCTCCTTGCTTAAACAGCCCATGCCCACACTGTCTTCAGCTCTCACCCACCAACCATAACACAGACCGGGCTCAGTCCCCTGCACTCTTTGTCTGAGAGTCACTGGAAAATACAATTTTCCCCACAGTCTTTGCCTGAGAGTTGTAGGAGATTAGTAATCAGATAAATCCTGAGTTTTTACATTGTGAAAATGTCACCCACATAGAACACTCTTACAAAAGTTTAAAGGCTCAGAAGTCAGAAGAGAGATTCATAATAAGAGGAGAAAGGGCAACTTGGACTCCGTCTCTTCCTTTTCCACAGAGAAGCCACAGCAGCTGTCATTCCCGGATTATGGAGAAAAGCACTTCCTGCCTTCCGTCCTGCACATCTCTTTTCTGGATGTGTTAAACATCAGCTGCTTAGAGCCAGGCAGGATTCCACATAGAGGCCCCTGAGCAAAAGTGAAGGGAAAATAAAAACCTGGTTCCAGAAATGATTGTGCTGATTGGCTGTGAGTTATCATGTGTGCAAATCCTGCTAGCTGCAGAAATGCAAGACAGAAAGCTAGCTCAGTGGTGGCATCTCTCCTGCACCATTGGGTGCAGAGTCAAGTGTCTTCTTTCCCATTCCTTGGCATCCCTGTCTTTAGAGTGTTGGTAGCTGAGGATGCCTTGAATGTGTTCTCTTGGACCCAGGGCTTAAAGCAGACAAGCTGATACAGAAAGAAGAACAGATTTAAAACAAAGAAAATGGTAATCTACATCGGTAGTAGGAAAAGTCAAGACCTCCTGAGTAAATTGGGAGCATGGGGACCTTGGGCGAGAGTTGAAGGGCATGGGAGAGGCAGGGAGGGGAGCAGAGAAAAATGTAGAACTCAATAAAAATCAATAAAAAATATGAAAAAAGAATTTAAAATTAATAATAATAATAGAAAGGACAGGAGGGGAGCAGAAGAGAAAGAAGGAGACAGAACAGGAGGGAGGAAAAAAGAGAAAAGAGTCACTGTTTTGTTTTTTAGGGAAGAAGGGCTCAAAGACAATCTGACTTTGTCTCATGTTCCCCTCCACATGTAAAGTTCTGGAGAAAAACAATTGTTTGGCCCCCTTTGAGAGAGACTGATGGTTCTACCTTGATATCAATCACTGTCTTAAGGAGCTAGCCAAGTGCTCCCTATGAGTAATCTATACATCACTAAAGATAAAAAGAAGTGTTTGAAAATAACATACTAGTAGTTTTTCCTATAGTTTACACTAACATCCACTGATTTAACAAATGTTTAATTACCCACTGTTGGTCCCACACTCTTTTGAGAGCTAAGGTTAGAGAAATAATGAAGCATTAGAATAGGGAGTAGATGGGTAGCAAAACACATCAGGACAAGTGAAATGTAACGAGGACACACACACGAGGTGAATAACCAAATGAAAACAGACAAATTTCTAACCACTTCATTCCTTCCTCCTCCTTGTGAAGAGTAATTTATAGCCAGTTACTTCTAGTGATGCAAATCTTAGAGTTTATCTTTTAAGAAAGTGAATAAAGTCTTTAGAAAGAACTGTTGTATGTAGAACAGGAGTTAGGGAGCCAAGGTACTTGAAAGCAAACAGTAGCCTATAATGGTAACTGTTTCTATCTATATTATTTTTTCTTATGTTTTATCATAATACCAGGATGCATGAAAGTAAATCGTCTCTGGAATTAATAGATCCAAGCTAATAAGATCAATGCCCCTGACTGTCTCCTCAGATCAAGATATTTCCCCATCCCTAGCCATCCATGTGTGTTGAGGAACACCTACATCAGGAAGTCACATTTTCCCCCAGAAACCCCAACTTCTACTTCCCTACGACTGCCCTGTGCAATGGGAGACATTAGAGCTAAGTAAGTTGTGGCCTTGGTTTATGAGTTGGATGTGCAGCTAGTCTAGGTGACAGTTAGGCCAGGGTGTAGAACACTTAGTAGCAAATTCCACAGCTCAAGTGTGGCAAACAGAAACTCTAAAACCCAGTGCAAAAACCTTCAAAATCATCCAGAAGAGAGTTCAACATTATGAAAATAAATGAAGTGTTCCAAGTCAAAGGCAGAGAGTGGCTCTCATGGAGGAGGAGGACCACCAGGATGCAGATTCCTACAGAGGAGGACCACCAGCATGCAGATTCCTACAGAGGAGGATCACCAGGATGCAGATTCCTACAGAGGAGGACCACCAGCATGCAGATTCCTACAGAGGAGGACCACCAGGACGCAGATTCCTACAGAGGAGGACCACCAGGACGCAGATTCCTACAGAGGAGGACCACCAGGATGCAGATTCCTACAGAGGAGGACCACCAGGATGCACATTGCTACAGAGGAGGGCCACCAGGATACAGATTCCTACAGAGGAGGACCACAAGGATCTAGACACCTACCAAGTGCCAAGCCCCTCCTCATTTCCAGGAAAAGAAACCAATTTGCTAGCGGGTTTAAAATAAGGATGGAAGGTATAATTAAGGTATTTAAAACAAATTGATTTCCAAATGAGAGAATTACATTTTAGCAGAATTCCGTCATTATGTTGTAAGTTAATGAGGAACTACCTGTGCGTACTTACAACTCAATTTTCAAGGAATGCAGTTTTAATTTTGTCACTCGGTTCAGGTTAGTGAGTAAGCAATGCCACTTAACTCCCAAGAAGCAGCCATTGCTCCCTGCTTCCTTCTTGGCGTTCCTCCCACTATGAAATTAGCTGCGGTTTTTGTTTTTTACTCTTTCTGTTTTAATACCTTCAGATAGAATTTCTTTTTAAAAATAAGCAGGATTAAATAGCTACTAGAATGGCAGCACCCTCTTAATACACATTTACCATCTACAGTGCACAGTACTGAGTCAGCCACAGGCAAAATGATTAGCATCAGACTGTCAGGATTAGACCAATAGCAAACATTTTCATAAAAGTGCCAGTAGGCTGTGGGAGGGGTACTATCCCAAGAATATGCCAGGTTGACTTGGAGCCGTAGGTGTGACTCTTTGGGGGTTCTACACACCGGGAATGAGTCAGGAAACTAGCTAGAAATACCACCACTGCCACTTCCGCTGGCACCACTGCCGCCGCCACCACCGCTGCCACCACCACCCAGCTGATTCAAAAAAATACCCTAGAAGCTCACAGTGACAGCCCAGACCTCTCCTTGTCTAACTTCAACAGGTACATGTACCTGTATTTTGCTTCTACCTCTTTTGGGGAGAATATCTTGGTCCATTTTTTGCTTTGTAGCCAGATAATTGGGAGTTGATAATTGTAAAAGACAAAGGTTTATTTAGCTGAACATATTCTGAAGTTTGAAGTTCAATACTGAAGACACATGTCGGACCAGGACCCTAGGTTGTGACATAAAAGACAAGCAGGTTCATGTGGGAAAAACAGAACATGAGAGGTGCCACACTTTTTAATATCTCACTCTGTGTCCTGTGTCACTAATTCAATCCCAAGAGAATGAGGACACCCTCACACGCCCAAGATTGAATATAAACCCTGAGAATGCCATTAAACTTCTGGCCTACTCACATCTTGATGGCCCCATCACCCAATGCTACAAGGGCAATAAAGTTCAGCATGAGATTCAGAGGGGACAAAACATATTCAAACCATAGAAAAGGGTTTTTTATTAACACTATCCTCTTCAAGATAAACCTGAAACTGACGTCACCGCATGAACTTTCCCTGTATGTTAGACAAACAACTGTTCTAAGAAGTCTAGCATTGTACTAGACCTAACACCCAAACAGACCTAAGTGTGGAGCTTTGCGTGTGTAGTGCACTACCAGACATGCACAGTGATTTTCCAGACCTTCTGAGTACCATTTAGCATAGCGCCACTTCACTCGACTGCAGGAAGGTGGTTGGATATGAGTTCTTTATGATATAGCCAAAGCATAAAGCAAGGCATGGAGCAGGACAGATGCTCCAAACCCCAACATGAAACTTCTTATACTTGGACATTACACCCAGCTCTCCTAACTTTCTAAAATCCCATTCTAAAATGTTACAATAAGAAACATACAAAACCAATTCGCCAACCCTGTAGCTAAAAGTGATGCTCAAAACTTAAAACTATCGGGGAGACAAAGGGATTAAGTTCCAAAGACAGAACCTCAAAGGCGTGGAAGTGTTTTTCTTTCACATGTGCAGTGCACGGACTAACTCAATGACTAAGAATGTATCACTCAGTTTGTAAAAACAATCAGACATAAATGATGAGAACCATGTAAGGGATGACACACAGCCTTGTCCCGGGGCTCTTGAACAAAATTCAATGTTTTCTACACCCCTCCTTCTGCATACTGCTTCACCTCGCTCAGGATTTGGCCTCTAATTCATTATAAGATTCTGACTTGAGCTGGGCGGTGGTGGCGCACGCCTTTAATCCCAGCAATCGGGAGGCAGAGGCAGGCGGATCTCTTTGAGCTTGAGGCCAGCCTGGTCCACAAGAGCTAGTTCCAGGACAGGCTCCAAAGCTACATAGAAATACTGTCTAGGAAAAAAAAAAGATTCTGACTTGAACTGATTGTCCTCAAAGGTAGGTCTACTAGACCAGTGTCAGGACTGTTCTAGGAAAGGTAAAGAAATCAGCCAGATTCTCTGTGGTGACAGGAGCCACCACCTATGACAACTTGGTACAGTTCGGGCCATAGGCAAGAGCTCACGGGTAGGGAAAGGAATCATGTCATCTAGAAAAAAGATTGATTGCAAATTTATTGCAAAAGCAGTAAAGAACATGCCTTGACTTTCCCATTCAATTCTTGGTGGTCTTGGTTTATTAATGCATTTATTCTTCTGCAATTTGCCCAGGTTTACTTCAATTACAATAAATAACTCAATGTACTTAATCAATTCTTCTATTCTCCAAGTTAGCTTGAGTTGTACGTTTTCCAGTTGTAGCCTATAGCCATTTGAAAATAATGATGCATCTTTCATTGATTTTACATCAGCTAAGCAATGTAATGTTTGTGTCTCATCACTGATATTACTGGAACCTAGTAAACTTTTTGTTTGGGATTTGTAGTGGGGGGATGGTAGTCTTGGAGTTTTGTGGTTGACAATCATTACATTTTGTATATAAGATAAAAATAGGAAAAATTTGATGATAAGATCTAGGACCTACTCTGTTACCAAATTTTTTTTAAAAAAAAAAAAACAGTTCCAGAATCATATCTAACATTCTCAGTGTTCTATCTCAGAGCACACATGCAGTGACTTCTGCATCCTGAGTGTTCTATCTCAGAGCACACATACTGTGACTTCTGCATCCTGAGTGTAGCATCTCAGCACACATGCAGTGACTTCTGCATCCTGAGTATTCTATCTCAGCACACATGCAGTGATTTCTCTTAGTCTTTTCTGATTTGAACACATTCTGTGGAATACATAGTACTTCTCATATCATGGAAAGATTCTTCATTGTATCGTTAAATTAAATGCCCTGGGTCATTGATTCTGCTTCCTGCTAGCCGGGTAGTGAAGCATGCTCAGGCAGGTGAGGCCTTTCTCAAGGCACCATAAAGTGTTCCTCCTCACTCACATCCCAGGATGTCGCCACATATGAGGAGATTTGGTTGGAAATTGCTGTTACAAATGACAGCAGTTAGCAACTCTCAGCAAGTAGAATATGAAGTATTTAAACATGTGACAAGTATTAAAATATATAGCTTCAAATGATGGAAAATCCTAAGGCCCTTTTGAAGCTCATTATATAAAAGAAAAGGTAAATAGATAAGGGCATAAAGGATGCTTAGAGCAGAAGATTTACTCTAATAGTAAGTGATGGTGTATGATGTTTTAGGTTTTCCCAAGCTCATAGAGAGCATATAACGTCAAGAGAAAAAAAAAAAAAAACTCTAATATAAAAGGTGGACTCTGTGTGACAATAATGAGTTAATTCAAATCTACCACTCTGGTAAGGAATATTTGATAATGAAATGAGCTATTCTTGTGGGGGTGCAAGGGATACACAGAAACCTGGTGTACCAACCACTCAGTTTTACATTGAACCTAAAATGTCATGTTTATTTAAAATGTAGTTGCAAGGGCTGAGGAGATGGCTCTGTGAGTGAGATGCTGCCTCTTTGGATCTTCAGCATCCACATAAAGCCAGTTCTAGCAGTGCACATCCGTAATTCCAGTGCCAGGGAAGTGGGCAGGGACAGGTATTTCCCTGGGGTCTACCAGGCAGCCAATCTAGTCAAACAGCAGCCTCCAGGATGAGTGAGTGACACTGTGTCAAACACAGGGTAAAGGGTGATAGAAGATGATACTCGAAGTCCTTCTCGCGTCCTCTGCCCTCCATATGTACACGTGCACACACTCAGATGAGCATAGCGCTTACACACTTGCATACACCACATACAAAAAATTTTAATATATAATAACAACAGCGCTGTCAAATTGGACACTGGAAATAGCTGCTTTTAAAACACAGCCCTTGCTAGTAGTCCCTTATGGAAGTATGCACTGACTTATAATTTCATATGTATATAATGACATAATGTACTGTTTATATGCATGTATGTGTAAACAGGGAGATACTCAGAGACCTTCCGGAATATTTTCACTTCCTCAAAGAGCATTTTGAATGAATATGTACTTCTGAAAGAGGGTACACTCTGCCTTTTCATGTGATTCGACTACGTTAGTATTAAGTTGAAGCCATTCCCTCGGAAACTGACAGGCCACGATGCCATGGGATCCAGTTGCAACAGGCAGCCACTGAGTATTACTGGTTCTACAGACAGCAGTGGCACCAAAACTGGTGTATGTGTTTGAGCTCAGTTCTCTACAAACCCAGTTCTCTACACCTTTTTTAAAAACAATGAAGGGAAAAGAGTCTTGAAAAAGTAAGAGTGTGTTTAGAGAGAGTTAAGAGCACTGGCTTCATTGCAGAGGGCCAAAAAATAAGAATACAAGTATGAAATTTGAAAAAAAAAATTTAAAAACTGTAATAGCTACCAAATATATAAAGAAATATTCAACTACATTGGTAAGTCGGACGTCAATGAAAACTACTGCAGGATTTCATATTGTGTCAATTAGATTTGAACAAGTTTCCTGAATGTCTCATAATAGCAGATAGCTTTGTTTTAACGCAAGCAATGCAAGTTCTCATGCATTGCCAGTAAGAATGCACAGTGCCACTTCCCTGACCAAATAATACTGATGAAAATGCTGGAATCCTAGGATTCTGTAGGCATTTTACAATAAAGTTTAAGCTATCTCCTAAGATAAAATTAAGTATTAAACAAGCATTTTATCCATCATAAAAATAGAGATTCTCAAATTATACATTCTTGCAGTAGAGGAATCTGGGAGTTAAAATGAACTAGATCTATGTGCAGCAGTCATGTTTTAAAGAAATAATATTGGTTGCAAACAGAAACTCATACGCTGAATTTCAAACATAGAAGAGGCCATAATAAGAGGTAACAAACCTTGTCTAGGAGGGGCTGAAAGTTATTGACATTTTGTGCGGGAGGGTCTATTACACATAGCCACTATTCCATTAGAGCATGAGAACAGCCACAGACAGTGCAGAAATGAGAAGTGTGTCTCTGTTCCAGTAACATTTAGTTAATAAAACAGAGGACATGCCGACAACACCTTTATTGTAACACTTGGGAGACAAAGACAGGGAGATCTCTGAGACTTCGAGGCCAGGCTGATCTACAGAGTGAGTTCTAGGACATCTAAGGCTACACAGAGAAACCCTGTCTTGGAAAACAAACAAACAGACAAATACACACAAAAAAAACACCAAAAAACATAGCAAAACAAACAAACAGAAAGACAATAGGCTAGATTAAGCCTTCAGGCCCCAGTCTACTGAGCCTGAACTATACCACCCTCACCCGAATGTCATATAAAAATAGATGCAGTGTTGATATTTACCCTTCAAACTGGAGCTTACTGCTGAAAGAGAAGAGTAAAAGAAGGGAGAACATAGGGAAGACTCAATTTTAATTGTATTGTAACAGTTTGCAATGTTTTATGTATTAAGAAATATAATTAAAGAACTGGAACAAAATGTTAATGTTTGTCAAATTTGTATCGGTAGATATATGTACTAGTTACATCCGTCCATGTATTTTATATGTCTAAAAAATAAACTACTGAAAAAATGAAAGGTAAATATATCAGAACATTTAAAATAACATGAATCAGAAGAGTAGAAAGCAGAAACATTGGCAAGAATGACATTTCTTTCCAAAGACAGTCTTTGTATGTTTACTCTTCTTAGCCAGGAGCTGAATTAGCCCTGGAGAATGCCTTTCTGTTCTCAGAACTGGGAGCATTTAACTGAACTACTGCATGGATGGTTTTTGGATGAAGGACAGAGATGAATCATGTCAGGGCTGAATCTTTCTCTTTATTCTCTGTACATGAACTAAAGGAAATTTGAGTTGAGTTGGTGCCCATCTCCATCAGGGCTGCCAGACGTCAGCCCTGCATTTTGTGGCTGGCCTCCTAGTCTCTCCATTAGATCATTTCTTGTTTCTCCTCTACTTCATTCACTTCATCCTTGTAAAGTAGTTAGTGGTAAAGTGCTTGACTCCAGAGGCAAACCTGGGTTCAAGTGTCCCTAGCTCTCTGGGCCTGCCTTATGCTGTTTATTGAACACCTCTGCATCAACTTTTTCATCTGCTGAATGTGCTGTTGCCAATAGGCTGTCCTTTCTGAGTTCATTGTGAGATCTATGAGTTAGGTATTCATAAAATGTTTACAAGATAGCCTGGCCGTAGGAAGTTATAAATTGAATGTATGAATTGAATGTAGTTCAGTGGGTTTATGTATCTATTTAATTGTGTAGATTAGCTATCCTGGAATTGTCTAGAACAGGACAATGGTGATGCCAGCATCTAAGAGTTCAGGATTAAAATCCAAGAGATCAGTAATCTGTTCCCAAGTGACTGAATTAGCCCCAGGGCAAATTATAAGTGCTGCAGATCCATGAATCCTTTCTGTAAAATGAAGATAATAGCTACCCATCTCCTAGAAAAGTACTATGAGAGCCTGTTGCTGGATACAAAGGACTCCCTTCAGAATGTGGTAAATATTCACAGTCGTCAGTAGTATAATAGATACTCATGACTGATGAGTGTTTGGAGTAGTAAGCAAACACATGAAATCATCTCACAAATTTCAGAACTTCAATAGCTTTGTGAAGTAGTAGGCAAAGTATCTTTGAATCTGTCTAAATTGCCATCTGAGATGGGAGGGAATAGAGAAGGAATAGCTGTTGATCTTTAGAGTCATCCTCTCAGGTTAATTCTTTGTTCAAAGGGAGAGTTTAAACCCAAAACAGGAAACGCCCTTTAAGAAGTTTCAGGATTTAAATAGCTGGGACTAAGCCAAGTTGAGTGACTGTCAATACTTGGTTTCTGATAGAAAAAGAACAGGTCCTCTATACCAAAGAAGTTACCCTTCTCAGGCCATAGTAGCCAAGGCTCAGCACTGGATTTATGAAACAAGCTTCCAGTAAAATCCATTGATTCCCACAGCAAAGCATATTCCAAATTCTCATGATGAGTTTAAGTTTGAAGTTCAGGAAACCAGTAATCTGATCGCAAGCAATGATTCTTATTTTTTTCTACTTCATTATGCTCTGGCCCCTTCTCTTAAGTCATACTGTTCCCGACACAGCAGAGAGGTCTTTAGGGGCTATTCAAAACTCAGCAGCCCCAAATCATCTATTTATTTGCTTGAGAAGGGAATAAACAAAGACTGGGCTAATGCTTCCTGAACCAGATCCTGGACTACTCTGCCATTCAACTGCCTGCTTTTGACCCAGCCGTATGTTTAAATGTTGATACGATAGAACACATAAAGATTTCCTGGATGTGTGTAGATTCTGATGTAGTGCAGAGCCTGAAATCGACATTTATAACAAGCTTTCTAGGGTGCTACATGTCCACCCTAGGACATGGCCACTCATGTCGTAGTACAGCAAAGACCTTGCCCAGAAACTTCTAAGTGATGTAGAATCTCTTTCCGCTCCTCAGTTCTACTGAAGGAGCAGATGCTCTTCAGCAAAACCATGATGCAAATGCATGTGAAACTTGAGAAATGTTGTCCATACATGGACCAGGTACCCCAGAGCTTAGTTATATATTTCTTCCTTGTTCAAGGTGGCTACTGATGTTACTTGAAAATCCTAAAACACTAGTTACTATATGGGGGTAAATATTCTAGCGGGGAACTGATCATGTTCTTTCTGATTCTACTTACACTGTTAACACATGGTCTCTGCTGACTGCTCCCTTGAATGCTAGAACACACTTTGATGAAAGGAGATCAGAGTGTCCGAGGCTTTCTCTCCCTCTTCTTGTAGCCCATCACCAAAACTAAGAAGCACAATCATTTATTTCCACACCCACATTCAGATCTGAGCTGACCTCTACACAGGGTGAGATTCAACCATTGTTGGTCTTGCTGGGACCTCGCTTGATTCTCAGCCTTCTAGCTCCTCTCTAACTATCCCTGTTTCCTCCTCTAATTTTGTCATAGAACTCTGTAATAAGCCCTATCCTTATAAAACCCCATCTCAGGATCTGCTTCTGGGAAACCCAAAGTAAGACATGCTAGTTTCTTCTGCAAAAGGGCCATAGAGCAACCATGGATCTAGAAGACCTGTGCTGACCAATCAGCAGCCACAGCTGCCAGAAATGCCTCAGATTCTGGAATTTTTTCCATTTTTTTTTTTTTACAATTTAATGAGAAATCTTGAAGATAGAATTCAAGTCTAAACATGAAACTAATTTGTGTTTCACAATTACCTTCTATATATAGCATGAAGGTAATTTTTATATATTTTTATTTTTACATCTATATTGAGACTGACCAATTACATGAAGTCATGTGGATTTTCTTACTGTAATTCCCCACAGGTGCTCAAACAGGTAAAATAGTGAAATAAATCAAATATCTTAGTAAAAATTAATTTTATGTACTTTTTCCTTTTGTTATATTTGGCTACTAGCAAACTCAAACTTCCATTTGACTCACATTATATTTTTATTGAACATAATGGAAGACTTAGGTTTTTAGCCGAAAACATCAAACTAAAATTAAATTTCCAGAAATGTTTTTAATTCTTTTTGGATTTGGTGTGAAATTATCTCTAAGCCAGTAGTTCTCAACCTTCCCATTGGGCAACCCTTTAATACAGTTCCTCATGTTGTGGTGATCCCCCCTCAACCATAAAACAGAATAAAAGCATTATCCTGTTGCTACTTTCTAACTGTAACTTTGCTACTGCTATGAATCATAATGTAAATATCTGATATGTAGGACATCCTATACGAGATCCCCTAAAGGGTTCCCCACACACAGGTTGATAACAGCTGCTGTAAACAAACCCACAAAACCACACTAATACTTTCGCTGCTGCATAAAGTTACCCTAGAGAAATCCGAAGTTTGATCTTTTATTCCAGAAAGTAATATAAAGGAAACAAAGTTTTAAAAACCAGTGGCAATATTTATTGCTTGTTGAAATCATCTAATCTTAGTACAATGGCTTTCTGGGCCATTAATAACGTTGCCTTGGTGCTGTCCTGTGCGCACTTCAAGTTTGGTAGGGGGTGATCTTATCTTCCATAGCTCTCCTGTGCTGTTCCTTCTAGGCCCTCACCACATAATCTACAAAGATCAAAGCCTCAGCATTCCTCCCCTAACTGCTGCAGCCTCCTGGCTGAGATCTTTGCATGCTCAGCCTCAGATTCCCCTGTCTTTGTTGTCAGGCAATCCCCCTAGCGCCCAGCCTCATCCCGGCTCCCCTCACTGCCCATCCTGGAAATGGGCTTTTTATGCTATTACAGTTTCGCTTTCTATCTGCTTCTGGCCAAGAATGAGTTAACACTGAGAAATCTCCACGATATAAGTAGTAAAGTCAGAAGTTTTTTTCAGTTTGTTTGAAAATAAATTTGCTGCATTTTAAACTTTCTGTTATTCTGTATTTGTTTATAATTCTATAAAAAAAAAAGGAAAGCCTGTACAGTCATTGAAGCACAGCAGTTTTATCAATGAGGAACTTAAAAGACAGAAAAGCATACCTTCACAAATACATTTCATTATTAAAAGATAATCACCCAGATTTGAATTTAGTTATAACCTTTTAAAAAGAAGAGGGACATGGTAGGAAGCTGTTCACATCCAACTTGAATTAATTTGTCTGTCCTTCTCGAAGACAAGCTAAAAGCATATTTTATACCTGAATAATAGTTAAACTAATTTAAGTGTGACTTATGTCTTTCAGGAATGGACAAGTGAAGTTTTCAGCTTGGCAACAAACCTGCTGGCTCAGAACATGTCCAGAGACGCATTTCTGGAGAAAGCGTAAGTCGTTATGATTGTATTGCTAAGGGTGTTGCTTCTTCTGAATCTGTTTCCTTCCTCCTTTGTGAGTCTTTGTTTATGCTGCCTTTGGCTTCTCACATTCATAAACATACATTTCCCTTTGGGATAGGTTGGAGGACAGATTCCTCAATTGTGCAGGCTTGGAGGACTTCCAGGAGAGATGACTCTTTCCTCCAAGTGCACATCAGGCTGAGGTGGCCTGAACATCAGGGCTTCTGACGCACAAGAGAAATACCTCCAAACTCTGGCAGCTGTACTCAGAACACAGAGTTGCTCTTTCCAGAGCACCCTCTGTTGTCTCTTCTTGTGTTCTCTGTTTTAGAATATCTTGAAGAGACTGAACAGCATATGCCCTTGTTATTCTAGATTAAAAGATCTTGATGGGTACCACAAAAACTTCCTGCCTCCTTCATTCAATGGGTTGGTAACGGACTTCCAGACCTTACAGAGTATTGCACCAAGCAACAGAGAGAGAGAGAGAGAGAGAGAGAGAGAGAGAGAGAGAGAGAGAGAGAGAGAGAGAGAGAGCGCAGAGGGGCAAGCAGAAAGAAAATAAGAGGAGAAAGAAAGAAAATAAGATTAGAAAATCATCCTGGAATTGCAACAGCCTTTCAGAAAATGATTTGACCCAGGAAAACAGTGGTGCATGCCAGAGGAGCAGCAGGGAGATAGGTGTGTTCCCCTGGGTGACTCAGGTGCTTCAGGAGCTTAGAGGACCTTTAACTCAAAACCACAAGCAGAAATATTAGTAGGCTTGTTTCTAATTCACTGAGTAGATTTCTCTCTTCCCTCTTGTTCCAGAGCCATATCCGTTGCTTTAGATCTCATCCCAGGCATTTTCTATTTTGTTCTTATGTCAATTTTTATCACAGGCCTTTACTCAAAGGTTTCATTGTGGAATAATCCCCTCTCCTAATTTTGTTACCTTAAGGATCCTCCCAATCTGCCTTTTCCTTTCCTTCCTCTTTTCTTTTTATCCTGTTTATCTTGCATGTCATCCTTCATCCAACAAACATTTCTAGAATATGTCTTTTTCTACACAGCGTTAATGAATGAGATAGAGAGAGAAATAGGATATTCAAGTTGAGACACAGCATGGTGTAACTGGTCGACTAATCATAATCTACGACGAATGTCTATTCCAGACAGATGAACCCTGTGAGGGCTGCTGTGGGAATCGTAGCACATGCATTCTGATGAATGTGTTGTATACAAATCTGCATGTGGGGGTCTCTGGGTTACAGTATAGGCAGTGTCCCAAAGCAGCATTTGCTGCTGACACTCCGCTAGCAGTGGCTGAGGGTTGTGTCACTCTAACTCTCCACCTATGTGTCTGTAGGCTGATGAGAGACAAAACCAGTCCTTATGTCCTTTGTGAATTTCTTATGAACAAACCATGGTAACTAAGCAGGATGTAGATGGATCTCAGGAACTTCACACTGAGGGAAAAAAGCCAGACCCGAAACACAGCCACATTTTATGTGGGATAAAAACAAGTGACAACAAACTCTGCTGTTGAAAGTCAAGGTGCCAACGGCGTGTGGAGATGGACTCCAGGAGAAGGCGTGAAGGGAATTCTGGGAAAGGTCTAAAAAGACATGGTCCCGTGGCACCATCCAGACGCCAATCTGGAGATTTTGACAGGCTGGTGGATTCAGCCCACTGCACTCGCATTCTGTTTCCAGTGCCTTTTAAAATGATGACTAACTTTTTTCTCTCCCAACAGATATACCAAGCTCAAGCTTCAGGTCACTCCGGAAGGGCGCATTCCTCTCAAAAAGTAAGCTCTGGCCATGTTCACCTGCTCCGTCCCTAAAACTTGAATCTTGCCATGAGTCTGACTTTTGTCTTCACCAGGTTGAGTGGGAGCCCGGAAATGGTGTGGTAACCTTGTCCTGCATCATACTAGTCTCACACAAGAGCAGCTGACTTCCTCATGATACTTCCTTGACATCTCTTGTGGTGTCCTTTTGAGAGAGTGCAGGAAGTGGTAGAGGGACCAGGGAAAAAATCACACTGTGTAAATTCCAGAAATCACCTGAGGCTCAGATCTGTTAGAGGAGTGAAAACTGTCTAACTTTGGTACCCCCTTTGGCCACTAGAAGGCAGGGCTCTCAGTGTCAAGTAGACACCCAGGCCAGGTAGAAAGGAAGCTCAAGTAACAAAGCAGAGCAAGAAGAGAAAGAGAGATGCAAAGAGAAGTCAGTGTAAGCAAGACAGCAAATCCCTTTGCCCTGCAGAAGTGGTGAGCATCAGACTGAGTTTTCTAATGTATCTATCAATAGGGTGTACAATCCAAATCACTGTATTCAATTCCTAGTACTTACTTTTAAAAAAAAAATTGTGATGAAAGAAAGGACACGGTAAAAGTATGTTAGCCGGAAGTCCTTAAGCGTTGCCATGGAAGCCAGCAGTGAGCTTCTGCACAGTACATCATTGGAGGCAATGTGCATAGCAAGGGACAAGATTGGGAAGACTGGGAGAATCATTTATTTTAGGAATTAACATGAAAAATTAGTGCCATCATTTTCAGTGAGTCATCTCCACTGTCTTGAAATATTTATTTTATATCAGACACTATAAGTTTTACAAGATACACATAGACCTTGAGAACAGATGCAGACATGTGGAGAAACAGTTAATTTTTTACTATTCAATGATCCTTAGCTTTCATTCAGTGTAATATTTTGAGTTGGGGTCATCTGTGTGTGCTGTGAACCACATTGCCTTTAACCAGCGCTCATGTACATGTTCTCACTCCGCAGCATCTACCGATTGTTTTCAGCCGACCGGAAGCGAGTTGAAACTGCACTAGAGGCTTGTAGTCTTCCATCTTCAAGGGTGAGCATGTTGTCTTTCTTCTGTCCCCCAACATAACAGTTCTTAAAAGTCCATACTAAATGTACACTGCCTAGTATTTCCTAGACATAGCTTGACACAGTTTTTTTAAAAAAAATGTAAGTAAGATGGGCATGGTGTTACATGCCTATAACCCTAGCAATCAAGAGGCAGAGGCAGGAGGATTACTGCAAGTTTGAGGCTAACCTAGAATACACAACCAGTTACAAGCCATCTGGGGTTATGCATCCCAAACCTGTCTCAAAAATCAAGCAAATAAGACCAACCAAAAAATAAGACAAATGTCAAGAACAATGTGTCAGATCATTGTTAAATTCTCTCTCATATCTCTGGTATTTCAGTTCAGAATGACCCTTTGTTGTTATTAGAAAAAAATTATCTGGGCATATAATTTATATGACATATAATCATGTTATCAAATGCTCAATATCTTATAAGTTGGGATGTAGAAGCAAAAAGAATAGTATTTCAAGACCACTGTCAGCCACCTAGAGAGTTCAAAACTAGGCTAGGCTATGTGAGACTTTGTTTAGGGAGGGATGTAGAGAGAGACACAGAGAGGCAGAGACAGGGAGAGGGAGAGGCAGGGCTGGGGAAGGCTGAAGACAGATAATAAGGAGGGAGGAAAGTCCACTCAATGATATACTTTTTTTTTACATTGTCAGTTCTCAATGTGACTTGAACACATCATTCACAGTAAACTCATTCTTGATGCCTCTTGAGATAATATCTATTAATAATGTTAAACTATTATGCTTTAGAGTTGTGGTTCTCAACCTGTTCCTGTAAGTGAACCCTCACCTATATTTCTTTATGTCAGCAGTTCTCAACATGTAGCTTGTGACCCCTTCGGGGGTCCAATGACCTTTTCCCGGAAGTCACATATCAGATATCCTGCATATCAGATAATTTCATTATGACAGTATCAGAAGTATAGTTATGAAGTAGCAATGAAATAATTTTATGACTGGGGTGCCCACAACATGAGGAATTGTATTAAAGCGTTGCAACACTAGGAAGGTTGAGAACCCCTGCTCTAGAAGCGTTTTGAAATCCAAACTTCAACTCATATTTTTAAACCTCTGGTTTTAAGACGTATCAGTTGCAGGCACAGTTGGTACATGGTACAAATGCTGTTAAACAAATATGGCACCAATAGTCTTCAAGGCTGTATCTGCAGGTTCTACTGAAAGGGATGCAGAGTTGAAACAGTTTAGAGATTGCTCACTGCTCCCGGGAAGAAAGCCGGGACAGAAAGCCCTCTTTTATTTTTGTTCCTGACTCACAAGACATTCAATATACCTTAGCCATTTAGAGGAACTCCTCTTTGTGTCATTTCTATATGGTTCTAAAAGGATGTGGTGCCATTGCTTCTGGGGGAGCAGAGTCTGTTGCATGAACTCTGTATCTCATGCTTCTAGAGAACTTCTATTCTCTTCCAAACTGCATTCATCTAGTAGCTAAGCAGCGAGCAAACCCTTATCTGGATCGCTGGCTATGGTGGGGGACTCGGAGCCTCTGGAGCTCACTAGCCATGTTAAGTTGCACTGAGTGAGACCAGAAAACTACTCTTCAGCTCAGCATCTGATGAAATTTTAATAACGGACTGGGCACTACTTAACATCTCTTGTCACCCAATTCTTGTTGCAAGCGTTAGAAAACTAAATAAGTTATAAGAGATTGCTAGCCGGGCATGGTGCTGCATGCCTGCGATTCCAGCATTCAGGAGCAGACTGGGATCACTGCAAGTTCCAGGCCAGCCAGCCCCGGACTGCAGAATGAAGCAATATCTCCAAAAATAGATGGATAAATAAACAATCAAGTGAACGTTCTTTTAAAAAAAAATAAAAATGAAAGAGGGAAAAGTTTCGCTAGGTTACAGGAAAGCTGTTCCAATGCCAATTTGGCTCACTTGAGTGCAGATGGCCAAGGATAACTTCTCCTGGACCTTGGGCGTGATTTGCTGTGCACTCCATCTTCACACCTGGAGCATGCTTTACTGTGCACTCCATCTTCACACCTTGAGCATGCTTTGCTGTGCACTCCATCTTCACACCTTGCTCTTCATTGTGCTGAACAAACTGAAATGCTCCAACATGCTCACAGTTGCTTGTCTGGTAGAAGCTTTGGAGTAGGAAGGACAGAATGATGCAGTTCATCACTGGCTCCACCTGTATCCCATGTGTTCCTGCTGCACACCCACAAGCATGGAGTGGATGCTGCAGGCCTGGGTTCGAAACACAGTAGAGTATTCTAAGAGAATTAGTCGATAAATATGGCAGCAAATGCACTGGTAAATGGAAAGAGGCACTGTTCAAAATAGAACAGGCACTGCCTCTGAGAAGAAGAAAAGTCTGTTCCAGAAAACGGACAGTGCACAGAGGCCTGGGCCTAGGGAAGAGTATGACCAGCTAAGGAATGACAATTACATACACTTGGTATAAAGAGGAAGCATCGAGATGGGCTTACAGGACATGAGAAGATACTTTTATCCTTTGTGACCAGTTCTAATCTTATCTTATCTTTCCTTGGTACAATCTTGTGAGATACAATGATCAAAACACTTAACTTCATCTTCTACATCTAGTTAAGTGAGAGAAGAAACATAGAATGAAGCTAAATAGAAAAAAAAATCAAATCCATCAATCAATTCTCTGTAAATTGCAATTTTCTGAACAATTGGATTCTGACAATCCAGTCAATAAACATAAATTGAGTCTTTATAATTCAGTATGTCTATTATAGGCTTAAATTTTCCATCCAATATCAACTGGAGACATTTTAGAAGGAAAATGAGATTCCAACAGTAGGAGTTATGTTTAAATTGGGAAAAAATACTTCTCTTTAGCAAATTAAATGTAATGGCAATTTTCTGAAAACAAACTGAAGATATTTTAAGATATAATCAACCTCCATTATAGTTTTGAAAGATCATTATTCATTGTAAACTATAAGTTATTTGGAGGACTTGTAGAATTCAAATGCTTTTTTTAAGCTCCAAAGACCCAAGGCCATTTCAGAGCCAGGAAATAAATGGTTCTATGAGCTGTCTACAGCACATCAAAATGAATTTTCAAAAACCCTTATGGTAATTTCCTATGTACAGAAAAGTAGGTATAAGAAATAGTCACTTGTTAGCTAACAGATTCTGACTGTGTTACCTAGGGGTATTTAACACATTCCACAGAGGGAAGGGGTTTTGTAAATGGTTGATAAGTCTGCATAAATGGGAGTCGGCTTCCTAGCCAGCCGTCATTCAAACTGGACTTAATTGTGTTCTGTAAATAGACACATTACCAGAAATGCTGTGGATATCCTGTTGAGATTTTTTAAACATTATCTTTGTGCACATTGTTAGGAATAATTTATGCACTTGAACTTGTACCCCGGCTGACATGCTCTGCCGGAATAACACAGTACTGTGGAGGGTTTTCCTTCAGAGAGTACAGTTGCTAGCCTCAAGTTACCCTAATTGGTGAAAAGTAATTCGGTCCCTAAAATGAGACAAAGCAATTACTGTCCTTCTATTAATAATCCAAACATATTTTCCGGTGAGACCTGTGAAAACCTTTCCATATTCAGAAAATTACTATTCTACCCACAAGCTCTCTGAGAACTGAAAATAATTTATCAGTACTAAATTCCCTTGATTTAAGGGTTATTAACTTAAAAGGGCTTGGTGACATTTGGAATTACTTTGTAGTCTTGGCATGACATTGGCCTGTGGGACTGCATTTTAATGAAGAAAATAAATAAAGCCATATATTTGTTTTAGATATAAATTTTACCAAGGTGGGTAGGTAGGTGTGTATTAAATACATAGGGAGACAGTTATCCTCTATTTAAAGATTTGCACATATCTTACTAAGAAATGTTATGGGGTGTATAAAGGAACATCTCTGTGTAACTGTAGTTAATTGCCTTATTTCCTGAAGATAAATCAAAATTATGGCCATTTTATGGTTGTGGTTCTTAAAACTATATCAAAATTATATTTCAAACTCACAAGAACTCAGTATATAATGAGCAATTTATTTGTAGGGATTCCATGGACTCTGGCTAATTCAACTTTTGTTTCATGGTTCTATGACAAAAATATTACAGAGTGTCGAACATCTAAAATTTACTAGGTAATAATTCAATATATATGTACATATATGGAATTGGAGAGGTGGCTCAGCAGTTAAGAGCACTTGCTGCTCTTCTAGAGGACCCTATTTTGATTCTCAGCACCCACATGGTGGCTTACAACTGTTTGTAACTCCACTCCCAAGGCATCTGACACCTTCGTCTGGTCTGTGGGCACTAGATACACACACAGTACACAGACATGCATGCAGGCAAAACACCCATACACGTAGAATAAAATGATTTATAAAACCATGACAATCATGATGATAAATCTATGGGCTTTACTGGAGTCTGCATCAATAAAATGTAGTCCAATATTCTTTGAATATTAAATACAAGTTCATAGCAAAATGATTCTTTAAATACTCAAATGTGTGACAAAGATAAAAAGCACCATCCTAAAACAAATATGGAGATGTGGTACAGAGTATCACCCAGACGTGGGGCAGGACCTTGCTTTAGTGCACTGGGCTTTGGGCTGCCCCTTTAGTCAAGCAGGTAAAATGAACCTGTGCTTACGTCTTCACCAAATCCAGGGAGAGAAAGAGAAAGTGTGTGAATGAGGTCAGTGAAATTCAGACTCATTTCACATGTAAAAATCTGAGAATTGCCCGGAGCTGGCAGCAAATATCTCCAAGATGCTTGCGCCTTACTTTCAATGATAACATTATTTCAATGATAATTTATTTTGATCATTATACGGAATACCTTTTTCTCCTGTTTTCACCCACAGACTCTAAAGACCTTGGGTCAGTTGGGCAGGGGAGAAATGAGATGAAGAAAACCAGCTTCACGGAAAAGCTTTCCACGTGCTAAGTTTCAACCTGCAAGGAAAATAATATTGCTCTTATTCAGGTTATCTCACTATTTGACCACTGTAATTGAAAGTCCTAGTTCACAGCCAAAAAAACAATGCCTAGATTTTAGCAAAATATATGTCTATGAAAGTATATGTCTGCCCACAAGTGTGGTTAAGCCTGCTTTTCCAAAGGAAGTATAATATTCAGCCCATGATAGCACAGTTCAAGTTAGTAAATATTCTGTAGCTGCTGGATTCCACATGCTGGAAACTAAGCAGCTAGCATGCAAAGTTCTTGCCTGGACCCAAGGAACAGAGCTAATTCTGCAGCTGAGGACAGGATACAGTCAGGATTGTTGAAACAGGAGATGAGCGGAATGAGACCGCAGCACAGGGTCAGGAGAAAACGCAGTCCTTGTGGAAGGTATGGCTATTCGGGGAGATACAAGGAAAGAGGGATCAGGAAAGTCAAGGAAGACCGCTATTGATATCCTTAGGTAAGATCGATTTCTGTGTCTGCCAGCTGTGCTTCGAGAGCTAGATTTACTAGGAGAGTGGGGCATCCCACTTGGGGAATACTTGAGTTGGCCAGCAGTACCATTAAATATTTCTTGCAGATGATTTGAAATATTGTTCTCCCAGTCAAAGAGTTGGGTCAATAGAGTCATTTTGACTCTCTAGAAAAGAAGTGTGTGCCCAGCTCAGCCCGAAACTGGCATCCTCCAGGCAAAGGTATTTCTTTTCATAAACAAAATGGAATTCTGGAATCCTGCACCCGGGTTGCTCATATCTCCAGTTTATGAGTGGCAAAGCACCAATAAAGCCCTTCAGCAGAATTTTCCACTGCTCTTGGATTTGAGTCCTTGAGTTCGTGGTTTCAAAGCTCCATCTAAGGAGACCGAGTCTGGTAGTATAAAGATCTTTTGTGGTCTTACGTCGTCTTTTGTTTTCTAAAATTCATTTTTTGCTAAATATTATTTTCCCTCCTATAAATGGACTTAACCAAGGAAATATTACTTCATCTTTTTCATTCCACAAACATGGGGCCTCTACTATCTGCCAAGTGGTGAGGTAAATTTTCTGGTCTGTTAGCAAGCAGTGTACGATTTCAGACAATGATTTTTTTTAAGTTTTTCTATTAAAATACAGCAAAAAATACATGAATACGTTTAAAAGGAAGGGTGTTTCTTTGTTGTAGGGGCTTGAAAATAAAAATAATCGTTGGAGCACATACCTGAAATAGGAAGCCGCATGAAAAATCCCTTCCTGTTAACAAAGGCTCAAATACATGCTTCCGGTTTCCATGGCAGCCCAGCCAAACAGAAAACATAAGCTGTAGAAGTGGCCTTTTATATCAATGACTTGCTTCCCAAACAATAGGACAATGAGCAATCAGTAGCAAATGATGACTGGTGCTGTCCTGCCTATGAAAAGCGTCTTACAACCAAATAACGTAAGCCAGTACTCTCCATGGCCTTTGCATCAATTCCCGCCCTGCCTGAGTTCCTGCCCTGGCTCTCCTCATTGATGGACCTTTACCTGAACGTGTAAAATGAAATAAACCCTTTGCTTCCAGAGCAAGAAAGAGGGAGGGAGGGAGGGAGGGAGAAAGTTAGAATTTATGTTTTTCTTTTCACATTATCTCTAGAGTCATCACTTTTAAAAATAGTCAAAGAAGGTCATATACCTTCTACCATACTTTCAAAGATGAAGACTCAACCCAAAACAAAAAGACAGAGCAGAGAGAAGGAGGGGAGAGAGAGAGAACAGGGAGAATAAGAATGATTCGGGAAGGGGCTTCTTCACTCAGTCAAGGGAATAAGAACCTGAGTTTGATCCCCAGACCCACATAAATAATCCAGATCAAGTGGTTCATGCTTATAATCCTAACATTGGGAAAGCGAACACGGGGGATCCCTCGGGTTCGCTGGCTAGCCAGTGCAACCTTCCTGGTGAACTCTAGGCCTATGAGGGACCCTGTCTCAAAGGACAAGGTCAACGGCTCCCAAGGGACAACTCTCAAGGTCTTTCCTCCATGTGCCCAAGTGCGCACACATGTATACTTCCACATGGAGGGAGGGAGGGAGAAGGAGGGACAGACAGGCAAGTTAAACATTTCTACGGAACAGATTCTATTCTCCTATGTGTACCATACTTGAGTAAATATTTCTAAGAAATTGTCTTAACATCTGTTTAGTAGGATAAAATTCTTAAACTTTAATTAAAATTAAACATCAACAGAAAATAATGTTGACACGTGGAAGTCAGGTTCTAAATGAAGGCTACAGCTGGCCTAAGAGATGTGTTCTCAGTGTCTACTCTGGTTGGGAAAAAAAAGAGAAGAGGGGAAAGGAGGGAGGGAAGAATGGAAGGAGGGAGGAAGACAAAGAGGGAGGGAGGGAGGAAGGGAAGGAGGGAGGAAGACAAGGAACAGTCAGAAAGGAAACTAAAGAAACTGAGACCTCCTTCTTACCCTGCTGTTTTGCTCCCCAGAATGATTCCATACCTCAAGAGGATTTCACTCCAGATGTATACAGAGTTTTCCTGAACAACCTTTGTCCCCGACCTGAAATTGATAACATCTTTTCTGAATTGTAAGAGGATGCATTTTATTCTACTTTTTCTAGCTGCTGTTGATAGCGTGGCTAGGGCAGGATTTTGTTATGACTAGAAAAAGGATGTCCAAATGCAGTGCTTCTGAGTATTGTGATGGAGATGTTGATCTTACAAGCAACTGCTGCTTTAGTGAGCAGATATTGGCTATAACACATGTATAGCAGGGTGTAATTCTAGTGTGCTCAGCTGGCTTGGTTTAGATTGAATATTATAGATACAGCAGGAAGTGTCCTAATACACAGAAGAACAATTCACATAGCAGAAAGATCCCTAAGTGAACGCTACTTGTATCTCTCTGAACCACATCAATATAAAGAAACATAGGTTACTAAGAACCCACAGGCAGCATATTATTTTCTATAGCCATTGTGCCTTTTTAGGTTTATTTTTATTTAATAAGCATGAGTGTTTTTTCTACGTGGATGTCTGTGTGCCATGGGTATGCTTAGTTCTCTCAGAGGCCATAAGAGGGAGCTGGAAATCCTGAAACTGAGTGACAGATAGATGTGAGCCACCATGTGGGTGCTGGAAACTGCCTCTGGGTCCTTTGAAAGATTAAGTGCCCTTAACTGCTGAGCCATCTCAGCAAGCCCACAGGTATTGCCTCTTTTTTAATTTTGTGTTTATTGGTGTTTTGCCTGCATGTATAACTGTGTGAGGGTGTCAGAAGTTCTGCAACTGGAGTTACAGACAGTTGTAAGCTGCCATGTGGGTGCTGGGAATTGAAATTGGGACCTCTAGAAGAATAGTCTGTGCTCTTAACCAATGAGTCATCTTTCCAGCACAGTTATTGCTTCTTAAAGAGGTTCAGACATGAAAGGAGAAAAGAAACAGTTAGGTAGAAGTACCAGTTTCTCTCTCTTGATATACCAAAGTCTACATAATGGCAAAAAGTTGATCCAAATTTGGTAAAGAGAGTAAAATGTCAGGCAGATAAATCATGCTGCTGCGTGTGACACTGTCCACTGAATGCTTTTGCTTTGTGATTTCATCACCATTAAGCATTTATTGAGTTTCCCAATAGTTGCAGCATTGAATTGTTGTGGGTTGCCAATAAAACTGACATTTGAATAACACTATTCAATAAACACCACTATTTTGAGGACAAAATGCGATTGTGTTTAGTGCTACATCCACAAACTTGTATAAATCATTATTATCATTATCTGAAAGGAGATGACTCAGGATTCCCACTATGAATTTGAAGCTAGCCCGGACTGTAGTGAGCACCAAGATAATCAAGGGAACAGAGTGAGTTCCCACCTCCAAACACAAACACAAGCAAAGGAAAGAGATATAGACTCTTACAAGCCTGGAACTTTAATGGAATGAAAAATGTATTCAAGCACATTGTCTTTTTTCTTTTTTTAATTAATGAATCAGCCATATTTAAGTGATAAGTATAACAGAGGACACTGCTAGGCATCTGATGCTTTTCCAGGCCTTTGAGAAGTGTGGGGTGGAAGCACCAGGTTTTGAGGGCGCAGTGAGAATTTTGTTGTAGACTGCCCGGGTATGACGCGATTTTATTTCTCTGTAGCTAATTGCATAAAGAAGATGAGGGAAGTGGTGTGATTTCTTGTGTTTCCATTGCTTTCAGTGGTGCCAAAAGCAAACCATACCTGACTGTCGAGCAGATGATGGACTTCATCAACTTTAAGCAGAGAGATCCCCGGCTCAATGAAATACTTTACCCACCTCTGAAGCAAGAGCAGGTTCAAGTGTTGATTGAGAAGTATGAGCCCAACAGCAGCCTCGCCAAGAAAGGTAGAGGCTTCTTCGTGTCTGGACTGTCCTGTGGTTTTTTGTTTGTTTGGTTGGTTGGTTTTGTTTTGTTTGTTTGTTTGTGGTTTTTTTTAGCCTGATAACGCTTTTTTTTTTAACTTTGGTGATTTCCTTTTCTAGTTATATCTATGTGTGCATGCCACATATTTTTAAATTTCTCACCATTTGATTCTCTAAATTTGCTTAGTAATTTAATGCATTTTTTTCTCATGGAGGAAATTTATTAACTCAAAGGTTGCCCTTTTAAAAAAAAAAGTTTTCTTTTAAGTTCTCTAAAGTGGCCCATGAGTTTGTTTTTTTTTTTTTTACTGTTTGTTTTTCTCCAAGTCTCCAAAACTAAAGAGAATATTCAGTCTGCTATAATCATTTCTTATTCCAGTTTACAGCAACTGATAACTTTTTTCACATGGGAGAATATTCTGAAATGTGGCCTTATAGTTTTTTTAATTAAAATTTTGGGTAGATTTAAATCAAAATCTTGGTAGGAAAAAAACAGGACAAAAATAGCAACAGAATGGCAACTCTAAGTTACCTGGAAATTAGTTTTAAACATATATAGTTTCTTATTCTGGAAAAAAATGAATTAACAAAATATGATCATGAAGAGTTAGTTGCTGGTTGTTCTAACTATATTGATAGCATAGTCTTCAAAACGTCTACCTTCATATTGAATGTCTTCTGGATGGAAAGACCCTCCTGCAGAAGCCTAATCTGTCATGACTTAACTTATTGCAAATGTCTGTTGTGTCCATAGGGCAAAATAAGCCATAGTGAACCAGTTACTGAGAAGAAAGGATTCATGTGCTAACATACAGGCACCTCATGTAGTGACAGAAATAATAATCAAAGGCCACAGACGAGAATGCTTATCATAAATTTTTTTCCATACATTGTTCTTGTTCTGGAATCAGCTCTCTCAAAAGAAAAGAGAGGTGTGTATTAAGCATAGAATTTTTTTCTTCAGTCTGTTAACTGGGAATTTATAGACAACTTTTTTTCAGACTCTCTATTTTCTTCCCCAAGCATTTTGACGTTGTTACTGGCATTATTCTTATTGCTGCCATTCAGGTGAGGTCAGAAAAAAGAAGCAACGGTTCAAACGTGTGCCTTATCACTGGCAGGCCTGGCCAGCAAGCATATGCAAATATGTCCTCTTTTTCTCTGATGTCTGCTCCTTATTTTCAAGCTAGGGGTAACTTCTTGATGAAGGCTAGCATTCCCATTAGGAGAGCTAGACTTTTCCAAGAACGACTTCTACTCAGTGGTGGAACAATTCCAGAAGGACTTCTAAACATGATTAGCTCATAATGGTGGGACAAGAAATGTTTGAAATCAGCAAGACTCCCTGCAGCCTATGGACTCTGCTTACGAGCCCCTTAACTGCAGTAGCCAGAGGCAGCCCAGAGCATCATCTTGACATTTAGCCTCTTGGCACACAAGGTGAAGAG
Organism: Myodes glareolus; assembly: GCF_982192425.1. Taxonomy (NCBI): domain Eukaryota; kingdom Metazoa; phylum Chordata; class Mammalia; order Rodentia; family Cricetidae; genus Myodes; species Myodes glareolus. The sequence continues at coordinate 42,983,241 of NC_142035.1, read as the reverse complement.
GGAAAAGTTTTCCACTACCTGTTTGTGAATTTGAAATAAATACTATCCACTAAAAAGTGTCCGGCCCAGGTGATCTGGTGACCAATACTCATTCTACCCAGTATATTGAATGCAGGAGGTTGGTTTCAATTCTTCTGATGTGTTTCATGTAGCTGCTCTCTAGATTATAAGATGCTTGGGCCTTAGACTTTTCTTTTATTTCTCTCAAGACCTATAAAGTGAACCTGCTTAGGATGCAATACTTATTATAGACTAGGAGGTGAAATCTAATCACTTCCAGAAAGCGTTTGTGCCCCAACATAAGCGCCATCTCCCGTAATAGTCTTTACAGAGATTAGGTTAGTTCCTCTCCACAGATGCCTCAAGCCACACATGGGAAGGGCAAAAGGCTTCTCATCTAATACTAAGACGAATAGAGATGCCTAACCACTTCCTAGCACAAAGAGAAGTACTTTCTGTCACCCCCAAGAGACAGAAATGATGAATAAGCAGATCTGGTTGGCTAGAGCTGTCACTCTTCCCCCAGTGAAGAAATTCAAGTCTCCAGTAGTCAACTAGTCAAATTATAAAAGATCTTAGTTGGGCCACTTCAGCCCCAAAGTGCAGACACGGAACAGAAATTCTGTTGACTTCCCTGTGTTAGGGGGAAGGTGAAAGGATGTGAACTGGGTGAGTTTAACAACTAATAGACCTATAACAACATTATGACTTAAATTAGGTCAAAATAGAAATGATACTGGAATATCAGGGTGTTTTTGAGAATGACAGTTTCCCTGGAATCTAGGGTCCTGAAAACTCACTGGCTATAAAAGCTGCCCAAGCCAGTGGTTTGGAGGATTCTTATCTCATAAGTTAAAGGAATGAAATACACAGACCAGAGAGAGAGATTTTGTTTGTTCGTTTTATTTTGGCTTTTTATTTTTTGTTTTTTATATATATTCATACTTGGGAGCTTAAACAGGAGAGAGGTCCATACTATTTGAGCTAAGCCAGCAAAAACATCAGCCACAGGGATGGGAGCTTTAGAAAAATGGAAGGAAACTCAAGAACCAGAAAATGCGTATTAGGTTATTCGGTTTTGGCCAGCATCGAAAAGAAAAACAAAAGAGGAAAACAATATTAGGAAAAGTAATGCATTTTGAACAAAATTCAGAAAGGCAGGTGAATTTCTCTTGACACACCTAGAAAACTAATTATTCCTCCTACCTTGTTAATGTGGCTTAAGGTAGACCCACCTTCCTGAAGGGTGGTCCATTGGCCAGAGGACTGAGCTCCTCAACTGAACTGTTTAAGAGATGATGGCATGTCTCCACCTAGGCATAGATTCCATTCTTCACCACGATGGCCCGGGAGAAAATCTGTAAGCAAATATGTATTCTTCAAGAATTTAGCAATAAAAAAGAAAATAAAACAAGCAAAAAACTATTGATGAAAAAGCAAGAGATGACAGACCAAAAGATAAAATTTTCATTTCTGAAGACTTGTACTCAGTGTACATCATAGTGTCAAAAACCTGTAATCCCTATATTTGGGAGGCTGAGGTAGGAGGATCTCAAATTCAAGGCCAGTCTGAGCTACACAGCAAAGCACTTTTTCAACAAAAAGCAAAGAAGGGTTTGAAGGTGTCTACTCTTTTCAAGAAAAGTAGGATATAAATATGAATAACTTTCATTTTTCAAATGCTAACATGGCTTTACGTCGTCTGAGGCCTTGTCAAACTAAGATTCTTGGTTCTGCAATTCTAACAAGGTAGTATGCAGTGCTAGCCCAGCCTGCAGGAGCCAGGCTTTGAGAGATACTGAGGAAGGGTAGAAAGCTAGAAGATGGAGTCTGGAAGGAAGGTCCAGGAATTTTCCAGGCTTAATTAGCTTCAACAGGAGTGAATGGAAGATTTTCTAGGGATCAAGGGTACCATTCTTTTGTCTTTGCATGCATGCCTTCAACAAAGGTGTTTTGAACGTTTTTATGTAATTATCACCAAGAAAAATTAAGACAAGACTTACACAGTCTTACAGGCTGAGTCTGCAGACATCACAGGACAGGCAAAAACATCTGGACAAATGGCCGGGACAGTTGTTTTGCTGAATTTCCCATAGCTATGCAGAATAAATCGTTTTCAATGACATTATCTATTTTTTAAGCCAGCTACTGAAGTGAGAGAGCACTGTTGGACTTCAGCTGTTTTCTTCCTGAACTGTTTGTGTGCTGCTCACACTCTCACAGTAACAAAACTATTTATTTGCTTTGACTTCATAGTCCAAAGGATAAGGATTTTGAGATATATCTATAGGGCAGAGAAATTGCAATGCTTTAGAAACTAAAGGTTTGAGGTCAAGTGTGTTGGCGAACACTCTTAATCCCGGCACTGGGAAGGAAGAGTCGGGCAGATAGATCTCTTTGAGTTCAGGGCCAGCCTGGTCTGCATAACAAGATCTAGGATAGCCTGGACTGCAGAGAAAGACTGTCTCTAAAAAAAGAATAAGAAAGAAACTAAGAGATTGAAATATTTTCTCAAATGATGACAACCGGCGTTTTTAATTTGACTTTGTAGTTCATAACCTATTGTATTTGACTTAGGATTTCTTTTCTTAAAAAAAAAAGTTTCATCTCTCTTTTATTAGGTAAGGATGAATGAATATTAACAAAGTACAGTTTCAGAAAGCTTTATCCATAATGAGGTGACTTTAAAGATACACATGAGGGCTAGGCATGTAGTTTAGTGGTAGAGTACTTGCCTAACAGGAGGGAAACCCTGAGTCCCATCCCATGCACTACCAAACACAACGAGTAATTGAACTGATACAGCAGTATTAGTGGGTGTTTCAGGCTCTCTCTTTACCATGGAGTCCATCCTCTAAAATTACTTATAGACTACACTATATAAATGACTCCCTGCTTTGTTGTAGTTAAATCATAAAAAAAAAAAAATGAAGCTATGTAACACCCGTTTGTATCTAATCAGAACATAGGGAGTTAATGGTTTGAGAGTTAAAATAAACTCGGAATTAGGATGACACAATTTGGTTTTAAGCAAAGCATTGCAGGTTTGGGTCCAGCAGGCATTCTATCTCGAAGCAGAAACACGGTAACATTGTTTGCATCAGGAGGAATAACTCTGTTGTGTTTCCAGTGCTGTTGAATCCTGACAAGGTTCAACTATGCTGAAACATTATTAATACCAGGAAGCAGACAGAGTGTGACAAGGTTCTGAGCTTTCTAGTCCCACAATCTGTATTATTAGGAGGCAGTGCTCCTTCGGTGGAAAACAACGGAAATGTAAATTGGACTGAAACACAGAAAGGGATGTACTTGTCCGACACGCAGAGAGTCCGGGCTGGGTTTCAGTGGCTTCTAGCATGCGAATCCAAGAGCTCTAATGATGGGATTGAGAATCGTTGTTCCTCGAGGACCACGTGGTTTCACTTACATACAGAATCGAAAAAGCAACACCATGGAAATGCAGAGTGCAATGCTAGTTAGGTGAGGCTGGGGAGTAGGGTACGGGAGGGTTGCTGATTGGAGGGTGCCAAAATACACCTAAGGAAAACTAAGTTATAGTGGCATACTGCTGGCTATAGTAAATGATAATACACTGCTGATTTTAAAATAGCTAAAAGAAAAGATTTTTCAAAATGGGAGTCAAAAAGTTAAGTACCTGTTAATTGTTTTGAGTTCATCACCCTGCAATCCAGTCATATATCAAAACATATATTGTTGAGGGGTCACCTGCAGTGAGTGAATGAATACTGGGGAGGGGGTATTGTATTCTTCAGCTGTATAACTAGTGATAAGCTGTCCATATGCTAGTAAGTAATCCCCACCATATTCATGAAAGCAACCAAAAGTAAGGCACAAAAACAATGGCATCAAAGTAAGAGGCGGCCTTACTTAGGGAAATAGAGTAGGTGAGAAAGGAGAAAAACTGAGGCTAATTGAAAAGGGGATAAAAATAACCAAATGTTCAGTACATATATTTATGAAACTGACAAATAATTTAAAAATAAAAATAGTAGCATAAATATCAGATTATAGTCACAAATATATAATATGCAGTTATATATATATATATATATATCCAATAAAAGACAATTCTCTTTCCCTGCCTCTCCTCATTTTCTCTGTATTTATTGTAGCTCTTTCCTGGATTCTCTGAAGTACATGATAGCTCCAAGCCTACCAACCAGGATATCCATCCCAGTGTAAAGAAACTATTTTTACATATAGTTTCATCAAAAGTCTCAGAAGTCAGGGGCAGTCTAGGTCATCCAAGGCCACTCTTGCATTAAAAATCACTGTGTTCAGCCTAGAGAGATGGCTTAGAAGTTAAGAGCACTGGCTGCTCTTCCAGAGGTCCTGAGTTCAATTCCAGCAACTACATAGCGGTTCACAAACCATCTGTAATGAGATCTGGTGCCCTCTTCTAGCAGAACACTGTATACATAATAAATAAATCTTTTTTTAAAAAAATCACTGTGTTCCTGGAGGCTCAAATAAAATAACTAGACACATTCAAGTCACATGTCTCTCCCTAGAGTCAATGCTGGAACATCTATCTAAACCACGTATCATGTGACCTGATAATGGACGAGAAGGTCCTCAGAGTTCAAGCAAGTTAAGCTCATTAGACAAAGGAGGGATGGGTACCAGGCAAGTAAAAAATAATAGAATCTGTGTTATGGTTTGAATTTTAATGCCTTCATCAGGCTCCTGTTTGGGATGGCTGTCCCCCAGAGAGTGGCATAATTTTGGGAGATTGAGGAACCTTTAAAAGGTAGGGCTGGGTGGAGGTGACCCTTTAAAGGTCAGTTTTGCTGCTGATCCCTGCTATACTCTATTTACTTCTTGGTCTCCCAGTGTGGCAGCCTCAGCCACAAGTGCCTGTCACTAGGGACACGATCCCTTCCTCCATGCTTTCCCCACTTTGAGGAGTTGGAGCTGGCCCCAGATAAATCTTTCTTCCTTTAAGTTATCTTCGACAGGTAGTTTGGTCACAGGAAAGTAATCAATATGCCCTACTGATACCTGATACATCCCACTAGAACTGGATCAAAGGCTGAACCCAGTCGTCACACTTCAAGCCTCTTAACCCCTTCGCCCAGAGCCACTCCTTCCCTGCCTTCTCACCTTGGAAACTATCCTGTGAAAAACTTGCTCAGAGAGCTAAGCTCCGTGTGTGTGACAAGGCTCTGTGTGTCGCCACCCACTAAACAGAGCTGACTGAACTGTTAACAAGTGATTAGCAATATTTGCTTCATCATTTATGTCCTAAAAGTAGTGATTAAAGCTGAACATTGCTGTTACAGTTCTTGATTTATAAGCAGATTGCATCTAACAAATGACAAAGAAGAATCGGTCATAAAACCTGGGAAAAAAATAACATGTTAGGTATGTGACCAAATGTTTTTTTCTAGATTAACATTCCTTTTTTATAAATGTTTATTTAGAATTATGATTAAGTTATAAACGGAAAATTTGTATTTGGCTTGTTGGTACAGGATTTTCACTTGATTCTTACCTTAGCATCACTAAGTTTTTCATATAGATTTTAAAATTTCATTTCTCCTGTCCTAAATAGAAATTCTAAAAATTAAGGATGGACTGGGGACATAGCTTAGTTGGTAGAGTGCTAGACCAGCAGGGAGAAAGTCCTGGGTTCCATCCCAACACCACATAAGCCAGGGTCAAGGGTGTACTCCTATAATCTGAGCACTGGGGAAGCAGAGGCAGGAGGCTCAGGAGTTGAAGGTCATCTTTGCGCGCTAGAAAGTCCAAGCCCAGCTGAACTTCATGAACACTATCTCAAAAAATATTTAAACCTTATTATCATTATGATTATAGTCATGTACATGCTTGAGAAACCAAATGTCAGAGTTAAGGAAAATATCTGACATTATGGCAGACGTAAGCAGGTAAACTGAGGCAAGCCGCTCTCCTTGCTCGGTCTTTGGGTTGTTCTCTGTGAAATAAGATGATGCCTGCAGTTTAGTGACATGGGTGTCCCCCTCTTTTCCCTTGGCACATACTGTCCGATCCTAGCCAGCAGCCTCCTCTGTAACCCTCCAGAAATTCCTCTCATTCCAACCATAGCCATCCTGAAAATCCCTGGGAACTGCAGCCTGAGTCTGAAGGATGCCCCGCACCTTTCCTAAAGTCCCCCCTTGTTACCATTCATGAAGTTTTCACCAGGAACTCTTATCAGCAAGGGATGTAGCCCTTTAGCTCCAACTCTGAGATCACAAAAGGAGCAGGTAAGAAGGGAGCTGTGCTGTGCCTGGGGCTCCTAGGTTCCTTCTTGCCCTCAGCTGCTCTGGATTCCCATCTGAGCCCTAGCACAGCGTCTCTTAGGAAAAAGATGCGGTGGTGCTGATGCTGTGTGTCAACTTGTGGCACCTTTGGTTCTCACATTTGCCCTTGATGAGGCACTAGTTTGTCTGGGTTTCTCCTAACAAAGTGTTACAAGAAAGCCGGTGCGTAGAGGGAATAAAACTACCAAAGCGCCGTTAAGAATAACAAGAAAAGAAGCCGGTGTGTACTTGGGGAGAGGGGGGTGGGCAGTGACCTCCCTCCCTCCCTCTGCGTCTTCTGCAGGCCAGTCCCTGACTCTGCAGGCGCTGTGGCTCAAACCCCAGGAGATGCAAGATGTGCGGTTTTAAAACTGCTCATCTGGAAGAAATATTGACGAGTTTAAAGATCTGCCTCACAGTTCGAGGAGTGTTGCATAGATTACTCGCGGGGCAACTGGGGGAATGAAAGAACTGAAATCAGGAATCGCAAACTCAACTTCTGAAAGACAGAGACGGATGAACCTGTATGACTCGGCTAATTCTTTCATGCCTGAATTTACTGTGCTGAGAAAATTGCTGAAAGCCCACTCTGGTGTTTTATTGATTAGGATCCTATTTAAATTCCACCTATTAACTTTCTAGCCTTCTCCTCACCCCCACCCCAACCCTCACCCCCAGCCCCTGTAGCACCTGCACTACAGGACAGTCCGGGAGCTGGGAACTGGCCTGGAGACTTAAAAACATATGCACACACAAACAGACAGAGAGTGGGGACACCGGTCATCCTTGATACAAAAGTGCCAAGAATGTCCCCTTTAGTATGCCCAGGGGCAGCTTATATAGGGATCCTTAACTGATAGCCACGCCCCAGCTCTCAGGATCTTTCAGCTGCAGGCCTCATCAGAACCCACCCGCCCTGCCATCAGGGTCTCGTGCTCAGAGCAGCTGCAGGCTCCTTAGAGCAGAGGAAAACAAGTTGTTTATAAGGAATTCAGGGTCTGGTGGTCCAATGTCCCCAACATGCTCTGTGGAAGGTTAAGGAAGAATGGCTCTGTCATTCCTGAGTGCATTTCAAACTCCTCCTTACTCCGAGTTTCTTATATTCACAGACCGACCTATCTGAAGCATTTGAAATGGGCTCAGAATGGGGAAAACCAAAAACCAATTAACAGACTAGACCCCACTTTTCCCCAGAACAGTCAGTGTGTGCTTGCTGTTGCTTGGTAGACCCGGAACTCCCAGCACCTTCCTTCTCTAAGTTTTTCTTTCATCCCCAGAAGGTAGGGATTAAGCCTAAGGGAAGTAAAGGCGTGGCCCAGGAAGCCTGTTTTTTCCTCCTCCGGGCTTGCCTTTGGTGACCTCAGTGTCTGCTGAGCAGCTCTCCTCTAGCCAGAAGCTTAGAGCCTTATCTTGTCACAACTAAAATCCCTTTTGTTCAGAAAATAGCCACTCAGGAAATGTAAAAATAGTAAAAGGCAAAGAGGAATGCCAGTCCCCGGGGAAGGGAAGGGAGCCTAACAGGCTAAGACACCTTCAGTGTGCTGTCTTCCTAAGGCCTCTTCCCTCATCACACGAGATCTTCCCAAGATGCCTTGCCATTTTGTGATGTCAGAAAACTAAACAAATAGCTCCTTCCCCCTGCCATATAGCCTGCCATCAGACCATGGGAACCACAGCCACTGCTGTTACCCCTTTCCCCTCTCACCTGTAGGTAGATGGGACTCATTCAGTAAGAGAAACAGCCGGGCAGGCCAACCTGTGCTAAGCCACAGGCCTCTGATTCCCCAACACTGCAGTCCCCAGAGTCGCATTCACACCAAAAAAGAGGAAGACACATTGAATGGGGGGAGCAAATGAGTCATGACCACAAGGAAACCAGACTGGACGGTCCATGTTAACACACAACTGAGGGCCTGGGAGACCCCTCAGCAGGAAAGCCGAAGATACGGAGCAGTTCGCTGATGGACGTACGCATTTCTAGGAGCTCTGTCTTAACTCCAAAGCCTTGCAGTCTCTAGAATTCCAGTTATAAAGCAATTATCTCCAGGCTTATTGATAGGATATTACTTAAGACAATCCTTAATTTGGGACAATAGTCAAAAGCAGCCATGTTACCTAATACTACAACTAACCTAAAATATGAGTCAAAGATTTTGCGTCGTCACGTTGCTATATGCCATTGTTCTACATTTCTTTAGGAATTAACGCTGACAGAAAAATTGGGGTCAGAAACATTTGAGATAAAATCCTTGGAAGCAGAATCGGGGTCATAGAACTGAGAACAGGGAGGAGAAGGCAGACAGTGAAAGCCATGTTTCCACTGTGCTCAAACAGAACTCAGCACCAGGGCAAATACTATGTAGGTATGTGAAGCATCCATCCTTCACTGTGTTTTAGGCTGCTCTAAGGAAGTCCTAACTCCCTGGGGCTCCCAAGTAAGCTCTCAGGCAGAGAGATGCAAACGGAAGTCCAATCATATCCCTCCGAGACAGTGACATAGACTACTACAATCCCCTCGCCAACAAAACAGATGTTCCCCTGATTATAGGTGTACAAAAAATATTATCCACCCTGGCTACTTCGAGGCTGACAGAGAAACCTCAACTTTAAGGCATGTCTGGGCAGCTTGTGAGGCATTGTCTCAAAAGTAAAAAGGTGACTGGGGGGCAGCTCAGTGGTAAAGCACTTACTTACCTAGGAAGCTGGCACCCTAAATGCAGAAGAGAATAAGCCAACCAGTCTCCAGTCTGTGAAAGAAGACATCCTCCATGGTCCAGGATAACTGTATGCCTGTTTCCTTTACCAGATATTTGATTTTTTAAAAAAAAAAAAAAAGCCTGCCCTTTACATCTAACTTAAGAATTGCTGGAATTGGTTACAGTGGCAGAAACCTATAATCCCAGGATGATCTGAAAGCTTTGTAGGAGGAAAGTGGAATTTCCTGTTCTGTTTCAAGAACCCTGCAAAGCAGGGTTCCCCATAGGGACATACAGAGTCCCATGACATTTGAAGCACTAGGAAGGTTCTAAGCCCCACATCAGAAAGCTTGGAAGAGCACACAGTGGGGCTCACCTTTGTGCTGCAGAGTAGACGAAGACGGGATTAAGGAAAGTGAAGCCTTTACCCCTGCAAAGGCAGCAGCCATCTTGACCCTGACATCATGGTCTACGATCCAGAAGATTTCCTGCTGTGCATTATGGTCAGAATCACAGGGCAGTGTCACAAAGAGCATAGTCATGGATCACAGTAGAGCGTGCTCCCAGCCCTCTGAAGACTTCTGCTCAAAGGACAGAATCTGCACTGGGGCAACACTAGGCTCCACGTTCAAGTCTAAGGCTACATTTATAAAAGAAAGGGGACTGTGGATGATACTACAGGTCAGGGTGCATGCCAGGCATTTGGGGGTCCTGGTCCTAGAGGAGAAAACAGAGAATCAGAAAGTTTCCTTCCTTGTTTGTATTATTTTTAGAAGTTGTGTATTTGGGGACAGATGTTTACTAAGTCGCCCAAGCTGGCCTGGAGCCTGCTGTGTAGCACAGCTGGACCTAGATTTAGAGCAATCCTCCTGCCACCACCTCCTGGCTACCGAAATAACAAGTATGAGCCACCACTACTAGCTTTTAAACAGAAGGTTTAATCTAGACCCTGTCTTTATCTCTCCGTGTCCATTTAAAGGGACAAGTTAAATCTTCTTTAAGCCAAAGTTTATCTGTCGAGTTAAATCTCAAAAGCTTCTTTGACTTCTCAGAGTGGCGAGGAGTAAATTCACAAGTGTGAGAATGTTTTGAACAAGGGAAGGTGCTAAATCAAGTTAGATGTCATTATCAAGAACTTTCACACCAACCACCTCCACAAGTACGACTTGACACTAGAGGAAAACTGCAGAGCGTAGAGAGCCGTGCAGCAGGGCCAGGGGCTGACCTAGGGAGACCCCGGAGAAGAGCACGCAAGCCCCTGCTGAGCATCATCACACCATGTCTTAGCTTTGGGCATCCGTCCACAGTTATGGTCACAGGGCAGGTTTTTCAGTCTACAAAGAAGAGAATGGATGGTCCTTTTCAATTTAGGATAAAATAAGGATGGATGAGAACATGGGTAGAACACACTGGATACAGGATTGGAAAAATCTGGAAAGAAATAAAGAAGTCAAAAATGCTCATCTACTGTACAGACTCCAAGGTGGTTAACATATGCTATAGGAAAAAACCACGGTCAAGCAGAAAACAAGAGGAACATTTAATGATTATTTCTGAAAGCAGACAAATAGATGTGGGTGAGCCATGAGATGTCAGCGCCATCTGCACTTTCCCTGAGAGGAGCTAGCAGAATCCTCAAGGGTCATAGCACCAGGAATAAACCTAAGCCAAGAAATAGCATCTCACTGCTGGGTTTGGAAGTGATTTACGGAGGTGTTAAGCCCTTGGGCAGGAAGTGTTCCAGCGACCTTTGCTATCATTACACAGAGAGTGAGGATTGAATGATGATGAATGGTTTTTCAGCCACCTAATCCCAGTGACATCCAAACAAATGGGTGCCAGAGCCTGCCTAATTGGCATTTGGCACAGCAGAATGTGGTTGGTGCCCATGCTAACTGGCAGGCACATTGTCCAGTTTGCCCATCTCGACTGCGCAATGACACATGTGGACCATCTGTCTTCCAAAGCAAAATTTCCCGGTGCGGAACAGCTTTGAAGATATTTGCATGTATTTGGCTTTTCTTACCCTTTTCAAGCTAACCTGAATAGTTTCTGCAAATCCCACAAACAATGTCACCTACTGCTTAGCATTTCCATTGTCCAGTGTTGGCATAACACATTTTCTATTGTGTTTTATTTTTCTTCTCCTGAATGTAAGAAACATGGGTTGAAGGGAGAAAATGCTGGAGGACACCTCTAAATTGCATGCAGAGATTAGAGCATAATTTAAGTCTGGAAAAGAATTTTGGATCTTGATAGACACATTCAAATCAAAGAGTCTAATCCTCACACCTCTGCCAGATGGGTCATTTATCTGCCAAAGCCCAGGCTTCTTCTAACAAAGAGATTAAAGTAACACATTTTAGAGAGATAAGTAAATCATTGGGAAGGCTCTTTTCCTGATCACATTCGGGGTTATTTTTAGGACTGATGCAGCGTAGCGAGATTGAAGCCAACTGTCTATGCGGCAGAATGTCCCCTTTTCTATGGTTCACGGCCCTTACTCAGGACAATGTTAGGAGAGATGGGTGGATAGATACGATTGGGTCTCATCAGCGCCATCTGTCTTTTCATTGCCCCAGCATGAGCTACCAGGTCAGTTTCCACACTTGCCAGACAAGTTGTTTCCGACTCAGCCTCAGTTTACCGAGCTGAAAATGAGCCACTCTCTCAAAAAATGCCTGAGCCTGGCATGTGGTCCATTCTCAGAGTGGTAAGTATCTCATCTTATTACCAGTGTTATTAGCTTTTCTTTCTGTTACTAGACCATGGGCATTGTCTTTTACGGTATTACAACATAGCCTGTCCACCTAAGGCATAAATCCTCTGTGTTCTGTCTAGTCTTGAGCAAGCCTCTTCCTTCAGATTCCATATCTATAAGGCAGGCATGTAAGTTTTCACCCTGCACAGTGGCAGTGAGCCTGGGCTGAGTTCATTCTGCATATGGTAAGGGACATGAATGATTTGTTAAGCAACATACGGGAAACCAATCAAACTGTCGAACCAATTCAAAGGCGATTTTTCCTCATTCGTGGCCCTGCCTGTGCTTACATATTAGATTTTCTTTCAAGTCACAATCCATTTTCTAAAAAGAAAATCTGTGCATAGAAACATGCCGGCCATATTTTCTTGGCTGAAAACCCCACATCTGTTGGCAATGCCACAAATGTTGGATAAAGCATCTGCATTAGTTACTTATTCCATTGCTGTGACAAAATATCTGGCGGAAGCGACTTAGAAGGAAGCGTTTATTCTGGCTCCCAGCGTGAGGACACTCTCCATCATGGTGAGGCAGGCGTGACAGTGAGAACAGCTTCGATGGTTCTGGCTAGAGTGGCTGGAGCATTGGGGCAGCTGCCCACTGTGCACCCAAAGTCACAAATCAGAAAGACGCATACGAGGCTCAGCTCCCCTTCCCCTTCCCCGCTTTGTTCGCTATGGAACTGCATCCCATGCAATGATGCTACCCACATCAAGAGTGGGTCAGTCGTCTTTAGTTAAACTTCTATGTCAAGACTCCCACATATCCAGCTGGGGGTGACTTTCCTAAGTGATTTTTAAAGCCCGTGGAGCCGACAGTGAAGGTTCGTGAGTTCATCCCTTGTCAGCTTGACATCCAGCTACATCACCTTTAAATCCTAATACTCCACTCCTGGACCTCAAAGACTCATGTCCAGCTGACAAAGCAAAAAGGAATTCAGCCCAACTTCGCAAGTCCCCTGGGGTCTTTCCCAGTTTCATCACTGTTTTAAAGTCAAAAGTCAGCCAGGCATGGTGGTTCATGCCTTTAATTCTGGCACTTGGGAGGCAGAGGCAGATGGATCTCTGAGTTGAGTCCAGCCTGGTCTACATAGTGAGTTCTAGGACAGCCAAGGCTACATAGAGAGACCTTATCTCAAGCAAGCATACACACACACACACACACACACACACACACACACACACACACAGACACACTTCAAAGCCTCTCCTAAGACTCAAGACATTCTCTTAATTATAAACCCTTGTAACATTTTTTTAAAGTCATATGCTTCCAAAATACAATGGTACAGAATAAAAATTCTCATCCAAAAGGACAGAAGAGACCAAAGAAAGACTGAAACCCAATAGGAAAACCACCAAATTCTTCAGCTTCCTCTTCTGTAACTGGGGTCTTGATGGCATTGTATGGGCTCCAACAGCCTTAGCTGGACCTGTACTTCCAGTTCTGCTGCCTACAGCTCACCTGTTCTCTCTCGGATTGCATCTATTCTGCATGTGTCATTTTCCTAGGCAGACATCAATGGTTCTGTCACCCCCAACATCCTGGGATCTCTATTGCCACATAAGTCTCATCTTCACTGGCTTATATAGTGGCATCTCAGGGCCTACTTGCAGAAAATCCCATCCCACTACATTATTGCTTGACCTCAGTGGCCTTCTGGAATCTTGGTCAAGTGTTCATGGCCCTTTCCTCCTTGTGTCTCTCACATGCCTTTAAAGTCAGCACCCTGTGGACCACTCTGTCAAGGCCCATTGCCAACTTGAAGCACTATGCGGCTCTACCACTGCTATCGTGCCCTCTGTACATTTTGGCAACCAAATGTGGAAGAAGAAAAAAAAAACACATCCTTAAGTGGTTGATTCTGAGTAGAGAGCATGGTCTGTGATGGTCCTGCTTCTATCTCTTCCCTCTCAAGTGAACGTGCATGCTTCCAAGCTGAGTCTTGATCTCAGAGCACCTCGCCTAGAGATCAGGACAGAACTTGGAGGTTCTCTTTCATGGTGATGATTCCTTTAAGAATTATAGTTACCTTCTCCCCGCCTACCTTGTCCAACTTTAAGCTTGACAATGCTCCTTCCCTAGCTAAATTACTCATTTTTCATATCTTTCTGTTCCCTCTCCCTCTGAGCTAAGAACAGTGAGTGACATGTACCGTGTACAACTTGAATGTTGCATTGACTTAAATTTTCCTTTCTGAAAAAGTTTTGCCCATGCCCATTGAATCTGGCTTCATTCAGGTTAAATTTTCAGGGCTTGGGCAGTCTGTGTATAGGCTCTTCTCCGGGATAAAACAAATATGGCCTCTAGACCCCTCTCTGCTCTGGTCCTAATTCTACTTGGAAAACTCGTGAGCACGGTCTCCACTCTGCCACTCCCAGCATTCTGGGCTTCCACACTTGCTCCAGAGTAGCCACTAAGCTCTGTTGACAACATTGTCCACTCTATAGTCGAAAATCTGTGTTTCTCCTATGAATCACATGATCAGATTTATCACAGCCATCACCCTGGTCCTGGAACTTATTTTCTGTATTGGTGGCTTTTCTCATTTTTGTGATGAAGTGCCTGACAAGGACAACATAAGGAAGGGTTTATTTTGGCTCATGATTTAATTGTCTAGTTTGTCATGTTGGTGGCCCTACCAGCCCTAGCTGTAGTGTTGTTAGCATGAAGTAGCCAATCACACAGTCAGGAAGCAAGATGAGATGCATGCTGGTGCTCACCTCTCTTTTTTTTTTCCTTCTGGATCCATGGAATGACGCCACAGATTCAGGTGGCTCTTCTTTTCTCAGTTAAACTTCCATGGAAACCCCTTCACAGTCACATATTCAGAGGTCTCTATTCTAGGTGACTCTAAGTCCCCGGTGGTTCACAGTGAAATTTAACAATCAGAAGCTAGGTGTGGTGGCACATGCCTTTAATCTTAGCACTTACACAGAGGCAGGCAGATCAGTCTACATAGCAAGTTCCAAGATAGCCTTGGCTACATAGACAGACAATGTCTTAAAAAATAAAATTAAGCATGTAAGTTTAAAAATGCATATTGAGGGCGGGAGAGATAGCTCAATGGTTAAGAACACTGACTGCTCTTCCAGAGGACCAGGGTTCAATTCCCAGAGCCCACATGGTGGCTCACAACTGTCTGTAACTCCAGTTCCACTTTCACACAGGCAAAACATAAGTGCCCATAAAATAAAAATGAATAAAATAAAGAAATGCATATTGAGCGACAAAGAGATGACCGAAGGATTCTCTAAGTACCTGACTAATACGCTGTGAATTCTATTCAGAGATTAGCGTTTAGTCACACACTATATGTTTTCTCCATCACTGGGTCATCTCATTAATGCAGAGTATAATGGGGGTATGGTATTGGACCCACTGCTGTGCTCAGAAATTTCATTATAAATGAGAAGCATCCACTTGTGCTATATGGTCACACTGAAAGCTATACGCATAAGCTTTTAAGTGGGAAATTATAGTCTGTAGATATGCTTTTTACTTCTGACATTAATAGGAAATTCTTCCAGAGCAAAGGTCATTAAGAAGAATATGCATTGATGGATCCCCAGCTTGCCATGAGCAGTGTAATGGGGTGCACTAAACCCTTTTACCTTTTAAGGACTGACTGACCATTTTCTCAATTGTCCCAGATTCCCTTTTCCAGGGGTTTGATGGCTTTTGATATCAACATGTCTAGGACTTGTTGTATTATGTAGGAGAAGGCAGATTTGGTATAACAGTGCCACCAAACAAGTAGAAAATGTACCATCCCTCCCTTTCCAATGGCAAAGGGTAGCATGCTTTGTTATTTCCTATTTTGGAAAAAAGGCTAGAGGGTCAGGCTTTTAGAAGTTAAGAGAGAATATCCAACTATAATAGGACTTAGCATACAAATGAGTTCAAAGCCTTACAATTTGTCACTGGAATGCCCTTACGATTTTTTTTAGATAATTGGATAAATTCTTCAGCTCTGTTTTGAACACAAGTTGTGACGTGACATGAGAAATATAGGAAATTCAATTATAAATGTGCACACGATTTCCGGATTGACATCTCAAGGGTTCCTCCCCTGCTGTCATGAAGGAAGGTGGACATCAAGGACCACCTTGATTCAATAATCATTTTGTTAGAAACTCAGACAGTTGAGAGCACCTTTCGCCCCCAGCCACACCTATTGTAAACAAACGCCCCTGTGAGGTTGGCAAGAGAAGTCATGAGGCCCAAACAACTTCCCAGTTGCAAGTTCAGACAGCGTCTGCCACTCTTGACTGCATGCTACTGGGAAAAAGAGCAAGAAAAACCACAGACAGATTATCCATATAGTGCCACCCATCGTTAGATGTTAGTCACTGCATATGTTCCACTGCAAAAAGAAAAAGCAAAGGCCACACACAGTAAGTACCTGGCAAAATAGAAGACCTAAAAAAAATCCCTTACTGTATGAATCAATTTCCTCTATAATTATTAAAATTGCATTTTATCTTATATAATCAATTTTATTTAAACTGCTAGAATATATGTATCATAATAGAAACCTCTTAGAACTTCAAGGTAAACATAATGAAATGAACATATTTATCTAATTAAGCTACCCTGAGTCTATACTAAAACTGCATTAAGGGACAATCTTGCAGATGTGATCTAGAAAAGGTTTGAACTAAGAAGATAAACAATTACCTTAGAAAGTTAGCTGTACGCGTACAGCTGTAACAGATCTGAGGAACTGATCTTAGATCAGTCAGGTAACACGCTAGGAACCATCCTGCATTACCCATAAGAACCTTAAAAATCTCAGGAATTGAAGATGCTGCGTTCTTCCAGAAGGAGGAGTACCAATAGAGAATAGAACGGAGTTTGACAGCTGTTGGAGTGTAGTAAGAATTCCTCCCTGAGAAAGGAACAGACTAAGTGAAGATGACTCAAAGAATAGGTGAAGGCAGAGTAACCATTTTGAAAATAAGGTCATAGAATGTGACCCGAAGAGACCCATGTGTGGTTTCTCCACATTGGCCTAGAACACTGGCACTGAACATTTAATTTTCAAGCAAGGGATTAGACAGGGAGAGAGACCCAAAGACCAGCATTCACTTCTAGAGAGAAGACAAAGGCGGATTCTTCTGCCGTGATGCCTCATCTGCCTCACAGTTCTCAAAGACACTCATCAGAGCTCATTCAAATGATCCAGAGATTTTTCAGTCTGTCAATTAGAAAATATAAATAAACTGTAGTCTCTAAGTATAGGAGGAAAACTTATTTTAAAGTATGGATCAGGGAGGTTCTATTTTTATCTACACGCAATCCCTCCTCATGTCTTTTCTCCAAGCTCAGGATATTGGTGATCAAAATTGACCAGTTTTTCCCCATCTCATGCCAGACCTAGACAGCAGAATAGTGGCCATGTTTTTAGGAATTGTTTTATGTATATGAGCGGTTTTGCCTACATGTATATCTATACACCACATCCTTGCCTGGTGCCCACGGAGGCTAGAAGAGAGTATTAGATTTCCCCAGAATTGGTGTTACAGATGGTTGTGAGCTGCCCTGTGAGTACTGAAAATGAAACCTGGGTCCTCTTGCAAGAGGAGCTAGTGTTCTTAAACACTGAACATCTCTTCCTGCCCTAAATGTTGTTTTAAGTTTTAAAGGGCCAAGAATTGATGGACATATGCTGATTTCTCTCACTGCAGGGCACATAGAGGTCGGCCCTTGATAAAAATGTTTGTAGACAGCCATAAGCAAGGAGGGCCCTAGTTCCCTTGTGAATTCTAGACATCTTACTCTTCCTGGATAGACTTGAGGTGCAAATACATTTTTCTAGATGTCCGGAACAGAAGAATCATTCCAGAAAGTTCTATTAGAGGTAGTCTGTGTGTGCTAATACAACCCTGATATTGGAGAATGACCCAAAAAGCTCCTCTATATTATAATTTCCCATTTCCCAGAGTTCTTTTTCACAAGCATCCTCCTTTTCCCTTGTCCCTCAAGACCAGTGGAATAGCCTCAGGTGATGCCTTTACCCTTTAGCTCTTCCAGGGGCTTCCATGCATTAGAAAGATGAACTACAGGCTGCCTAGTGTTGCAGGCTCACTGCAGGGTTTTAAACACCTCTGAAAGGCTTCAAAGCATCACAGATGGGTTTTGAGCTTGTGTCTTCCTTATTCCACACGAGGGCGTCAGCAGAAAGACAGCCACTGTCTATCCCAAGGACGAGAGATGGTCAGGAAGAGTGAGTGTGTGATACATAGCCATGACATTAGTGCAAAACCACATGACATTTGAGAGTTTATGACAATATTTTGCTGAAAAAAACGACCAGACCTTTAAATGGCCTATTGGGTACCATTGTCTGGTCAAGTTGCTTTCCTCTGGGATCTCGTCAAGGATGCTTCCACTCTAGTGAAGTCAGCCCTGCTCTCCCTTTCTGTAAGAACCTGTTTCTTTTCTTTTCTTTGAACCTGGAGTTTCTTCTGCAAAGCTTCACAGGACAGTGTTACTGCATTTCCCCAGGGACTTGTGTTTCCCAGTGTTGGCTCCAAATGGTGTAATAGTATGTGTTCTTATAAAGACTTTAAGGTGTGTCATGTGACCAACATGGACAATGGAA
This sequence comes from Myodes glareolus, assembly GCF_982192425.1. Lineage (NCBI taxonomy): Eukaryota > Metazoa > Chordata > Mammalia > Rodentia > Cricetidae > Myodes > Myodes glareolus. Next base: position 42,964,893 of record NC_142035.1, on the reverse strand, counting down.
AGCAAACCAGTCTCTTTATTTAGAGAATATGTCAGGGAATTTATTTTTAGCCTTTGCCATCTGTTCTTACCCTTTAAAACCCATTTGATTCTTATTCCAGAAAACTTTATAGTCCATTGTTCCCCATCGTAGACTGGTGTTTTGTAATCCTTCTGATGTGGGACTTTTTTTAAAAAATTAGGCTAACGATCCATAATTTATTGGCCCACTTGAATTCACAGAACTTGAAAGCTTGAAGAAAAGTCTTAAGGAGGCCTGTGACTGGCTTGCCCTTGACTTATGGCTGGCAGGAATGTGGACGCTGCACTCTTGTCTGTTATGACCTTGTTTAGAAAAACAGTGTATTTCCATTTGGTTGGTTATTTGGATGGTTTCGGCTTTGCTTTGTTTTTTTTATTGTTTTATTACATTTATTTGTGTGCATGTGTATGTGTGTAGGAACATTAGAAATCATAGGACAACTCTGTTGCCTTGTGTATCCTAGGGATCAAACTCAATTCAGTCACATAGCAAACCTTTACCCACTGACTGGTCTCACAGGCTCCTCTTTCATTTTGTTTGTTTCTGTTTGTTTGTTTGTTGGTTGGTTTTGCAGTGCTGGGGACTGAACTCATAGCCTCACAGCCTCGGACATGTTAGATAAATGCTCCCCCACTGAATTACAATGTCTAGCTCCAACCTATGTCAGTTCTCAGGGTTTTCCATTGCCTGTGTTCCTTCCTGGACTAAAAAAAATAAGTGGAAGTTTTTCATAGTGAAAGACGTTTTTTAAAAAATGCTTCTGCTTTCCAGTCAATGGCAACAGCATTCCTCCACTGTAGCTTACATGGAAGCAGTGAAAATCTAAGGCCCTTTCTCTGCCCCCACACGTTGACCAGTCGAAAGCACCTTTCACACATTGTGCAGACTGTGAAATATATTTTGAAATTGAACTCCTGACCTTTAACTGACTCACCTTCTATAGTACGCACAGACTGACCCTAATTTTCACAGTGACATCTCTGTGACTTTGCCATACCTCTCCCCATTCACTTGGGGCATCAAAAGTCTGGAACACTTGCTCCTGTAGTTAGCAGGTAGAGCTCTGGAGGGAGAAGTGTCTGATCACCCCCATCTTCGGCATGTTTTGTCTGATCACTCTGCAAACCTCCACATTGTTCTTACTCATCCAGCAAGATGGCTCAGCAGAAAAAAAATCACTCCCCTACTGCAAGCCCGCCTTCTTCAGTTTGATTCCTAGAACCCTCGATGGAAGAAGAACCAAATCCTGTGACCCACTTGTGCCCATGCCTGCATTCATACATGTGTATATTCACTAATAATCATGAGTAAAATTTTAAAATAAAGTTACATAACTTTCTTCCCTGGGGTTTTTTTTGTTTATATAAATAATCTTCAAAAGCACTGACTTATCTAAACTCCTAAATTGTTTACTGAATGTGGTCTGTTTTAATTATTATGTATTAAGGGTCTAGAGTCCAAGCTCGGTGGATCAGTGCCTGTTTAAAACGGGTCAGGCTCTTGATTCAACACCAAAAGAGGAAAAACCAAATTAAAATATTTGATTTCTGTGAAACATGAAAGGGAGAAGAGATGATCAACAAGGTTGATATGCAGATCCTTAACTAGGTTTGTGTTTAGTTTAGCAGTTTTGTCCATGTCTCTGTTTAATTTTGGTCTTTGGTTTGTTTTTGTTGACAAAGACACTAGGCATGTGGCTCAAAGGTAGAATGCTCACTTAGCATGTGTGAGGTGCTTTCTTTATTCAGTTCTCAGCATGAAAACTTATATAAAAAAAGTAAAGAAGCATATTTGTCAGGTGGTGGTGGGTGGCAGCACACACCTTTAATCCTAGTACTCTGGAGGCAAAGGCAGGTAGATCTCTGTGAGTTCAAGGCCAGCCTGGTCTACAAGAGCTAGTTCCAGGACAGATACCAAATCTATACAGAGAAAACCTGTCTCAAAAAAAATCATAGAGAGAGAGAGAAACATATTTGTCTATTGTCTATCGTAAATTTTGTTTTTAATTAAAATTTAAAAAGAAAGATTATGAATGGATGGATGGATAGATGATGATGATGATGATGATGAAGATAAATGATAGACAGATAGATAGATAGATAGATAGATAGATAGATAGATAGATAGATAGATAGATAGAGTTAGTGGTTCATAACCTCTTTAAACTGCATCTTCCTGGCTTTCTTATTAATGAATAAAGTTTTGGCCCTCTCTTTTATAAATTTTCTGTTGACCTGAATTATAATGTCTTCATTGGAAGATGGCATTTGTAGGTTATATAACCTCCAATTTGTATTCAACGGCAGACAACAAAATTAATCGCAAAGTCCAAAGTCTCAAGACAGGTTCCCATCAGGTATTAACAACGTATAGGTACTGATGATGACTTTATTTATGCCTGGGCTTGAGAGATGGAGCAAAAGTGAGGAGCACAAACTGCACTTGTGGAGGACTGGAGTTTGGTTCTGAGCCCCACCTTGAGTGACTCCCAGTCACCTGTAGGCCCAGCTCTGTCTTCTGTGTGCACTGCCTTATGTGCACATACACACACAATTAAAAATGAAATAAGCCTTTTAGAAAAGAAAATTCATTGGCCATCTCCTGTCTATTGACAAGCATTCATTCATTCCTTTTGTAAGGCTTCTATTCAAGCCAGAAGCTTGAATTCTACTTATTGCCAGAATATATAAACTGACAGCCTCAGAGTCAAGCCCTGCCCCATAAGAATGGGATGCTAGGTCACGTCGCCCTATATCAATACACTCTGTAGTCCATTTAAAGGAATTTCCACCAAGCTTCCACTACCCTGGAAACCACAGTGAATGCCTACTGCCTGAAACTCACTCCCATCCGGAAGTTCTGTTGCCATCCTTTCCTGGCACGGAGTTAAGTTCCTGGTCCCTAAGGATGGCCCCAGTGGGAGACAGAGTTGTATGAAGCTGCCATTTCTGTGGGAGGAAAATGCTCAGTGCTACTGTCATGGATGATCTTCCACTTTCAGCACAATTTATTTGCTAATTTGAACAAGTCTGATCCTGTGAAAAAATGAATTTGACTTGGTGCAGAAGCATCATGGAGACCCCCAGCATGGTAGAACTAAGAGTGGGCACATTGCTATGATAGTGCCTGCTTCTCAGTGGGTGAGGCACCACGCTTTCTGCTCGACTGTGAACTCCTTGAAGGCAGGGTCTGTGCCTGCATCCCCTGTGCTCTTTGTCTGTGTATTTAGTACATGGCTGGTGTTAGATAAATTGTTGAATGGGTAGAAAGTGAAGAGAGAAAAAAGAAAGAAAAAGAGGAAGGAAGGATGGAGTCTAGGTGGAGAAATATTTAACAAGTTGGAAAAAATCACAGAAAACTAGAAGATTGGAAAAAAAATTTGAATCTCTTACGAAATTTTGCCTCAAGAGTTTTATACTCCAAAATATTTTTTCAACCATCTGTAGAAGTAGCTTTGGCACTAAGCTGACTGGTTGATTAATGAGATTCATGATCCGTCCAGAGGGATGCATGCATTCTATCTACCAAGGCATGTTTCACAGAAGGCTCCAATGGCAGATGGTCTTTCTGACGACCATGTGACCAGGATGGTTCTATATTAAGTGATAGCTATTTGAATGTATAGCTGATGGTCTCTGTTAAGACTGATCACACACTAGTATAGCCTGCAGGTGGATTGCTGCTGTAGGTCTCAGGCATGCCAACTAAGGCCTTTATATCAATATTTTTCATCTTTAATTAAGAGACGTTCTTGGGACTTCTTCCTTTTATCATTATGAAAACTATCAATCCCGTATTGGAGTGCACTTCTAGCAGTTTATGCTTCAAATATTTGTTTCTATTTGAATGTTTGCTTAGGAAGATGTTTCTTTCTGCTCTGGCAAAACGGTTTAGCTGGTGCTTGCGAAGGAAGCCTGGTGGCCTGTGTCCAAACCCTGGAACTCATGTAAAGATAGCAAAAAAGAAAAGAAATCCCACAGAATTGTCCCCTCACACCCCCATGTTCCAAGGCATGTGCCCCCATTCACTCGCTCCATGGGTGCACACAGACAGCAATGAGAATGATGGTGATAAATAAAAATATAAAGAAAGCGTTTCTTTCATACAATGGCCACTCTCTTTTAGAAAGCCAATAGTCAAGCTTCTATCTCTTTAGTCATTCATTCATTCATTCCTGAATGAAGTCAATAATGATTTAGCTGTACTAGTCCCAGGATTTTGGTATCAGTTATCTTGAAGAATACACTAGATGTGAAACAAATTTAATGTGGTAATATGTCATGGTTAATTCTGCCATTTCCACATGGTACACCTAAAGGAGTTTAGTGATCTGCATTAAAAGCCTTGGTGATGTGTATAGCCTGATTTGACAGCTCTGTTCATGCCAGAGCAGTCTGCACAAGGAATTAAATATATGTATAAAAATTTGACTGCTGTAGCGTTTATTGCAGTGTCGTTTATACTTAAAAATATTTAAAACAATCTTAATAACCAATAATAATAGATTTGCTTAATCTTATATGTTTATGTTTTATAATTTATAAAATATAAGTAGCAGATATTTCATGAGTTCAAGCTAAGCACTGATCTTAGAGAATTTACTTTGTGATGAAAATATTTATATTTATTGTTCATTTAATTCAGAAGGAATTACTGTCCTATATTATGTATGTGTATATACATTTGCACACTGTTAAAATACACACACACACAACTTTTGATGGCATTCAGCAGAGCTCTCAATGTATGTTCTTCTGAAGGAATACTTGCATGCCTTGCATGCGTTTTGGACAAGTTTTTTTTTTCCTCTCTGCTTACCTCAGAGCCTAAATTTCTTCAGTGAAGAAATTAACACACTTTGAAATTAACACAATACCCTTCCAACAAGGAGCTAAGATACGCTACCTCCAACCTCTACTGACACCACCTTCATCTCCCATTTATTTGCTGTTATCTTGAAGCTTCGACTATCAAAGTGGACAAACGTACTGTGGTAAGGGCTCTCTGTGGGCCTATCAGGCTGCTGAGCTGGAAATGAAGGATTATCTCAGTCCCTGTAAGGCAGCTTCAAACAGTACTCACTAAGTATGTGTAATTTCTGCCTGCCAGGGTCACCACAGTCATGCCGAAAGAAAAGGACCGTCTCAATACTTAGCTAGAGCTACCTCAGAGAGTTATAAGAAAAGAAAAATTTCTGAGTGAAATCACAAAGTGAAAGTCGTATTTATTTTTCTATCTGAAGTAAACTTGGAAAGAAAATTCAGAGCCCCTCCTCTCTGTGTGATCTCAGTTTGCTACACAAAGCAAAGGTCATTTGTTGTTATCTCTTATATCCTGTGAGAGATAAAATGACTTGAACCCTTAAAGTAGAAATATCTGTCCATAATTTTTATTATAAAAATAAAAGCAACGTATATTCTTAATGGAAAATTTGGAAAACCATCTCAAGGTGATTTACCCAGAGTTATCCTTTCTTTTTTGTTTGTTTTTTGTTTTGTTTTGAGACAGAGTCTCTGTGTATAGCCCTGCCTGTCCTACAACTCACTCTATAGACTTTGAACTTAAACCTTGCCTTAAACTCAGAGATTCGCCTGCCTCTGCCTCCTGAGTGCTGGGATTAAAGTCTTGTACCACCACTGCCTGGCAACCTTTTTTTTTTAATTCATGAATTGGATATTCACTATTATATTAAAAAGAGAGAATTTGTGTTTAAATCGTCGGAAAAGCTTAGGCGGCATCAGAATAACCGCCTCTTTCCTTTATGTATATGGAGATAATGGTAACATACAGCGTGATCCTAGACTAGTGTGTGTCTGGATTACGACAAAACTGTGTCCACGGTCTTCTCCTTGGATGCCGCAGGGCTTGGTTGGCATAGGCCAGAGGATCAGAGCGGGTTGGCCCCGCCAGTATCAGGATGCTGAGTCACTCACTTGCCTCTCGATCCATTTTCTCCAGGGCAGATGTCAGTGGATGGATTCATGCGCTACTTGAGCGGAGAAGAAAATGGAGTCGTTTCACCTGAGAAACTGGATTTGAACGAAGACATGTCTCAGCCCTTGTCTCACTACTTCATCAATTCCTCACACAACACCTACCTCACAGGTACAATGCGGTCGGGTTTTAACAGGCAGCCAGCCCTACCAGATTTTACTCTCTAGTGCCTGTTTGTTGAAACAAACGTTTCCTTTGTCCTGGGCAAGGCCTCTGGGGGCTTTCCCAGCTCGAAGCCATCCTGTGTGTATTTGTGAAGCTGTTTCCTCGCCTCTCCACAGTTTGTGTTGTTTTCAAGTCTCCTAGCCGGCACCTGATGTTTTCTGACCCATGAGATTTTGTATAATAAGATTGAGAGTGCAGTGAATTCTCAGGCATTTCCAGAGGGAGTAAGGCCCAGAGTGCTTGCTTAGTGTCAGGGAGGCTTGCTCCATATCTGGGACCGCAAAAAAAAAAAAAAAAAAAAAAAAAAAAAAAAAAAAAAAAAAGCCGTTGAGTACTTCACCTGCTTCCTACTTCTCTATGCTGTATTTGTCTTTACCGGCTCTGAGACCCTCAGTGACCGCTGTGAGACAAATTGCTTTCTCTTCAAGGTGAAACAGGGCTTTAGACAAACAAACAGCTATTGTCTAAATGACAGTATAATAGCAAATATAATAAAGTAAGAGGAAACAAAACTCTGTGTCCTACATTGATCCTAAACTGAGCATTGGTAAGGTTTTTGGGAACTCGTCAAAAGAAAAAAAAAAGTTTTTATAATCGCAAGCTTTAAAATATTCTTGGAGAAAATCCGCTACTGCTTTAAAAAAAAGAATGGCAAGTGTTGTAAAAACCACATCACTTTTCCTGCTTTGTAATCCTAACGCTTGTAAGACAGCTGAAGTCTGGCTGCTACCCGCTGTCTGTGGGAGGTAGGTGGGCCTCACACCTTTCGGGTTGTGTGGACATGCTGGCGGGCCTGATCAGGGCTCCTTCAGTTAGTGCTGCAGGCTGGGTTCACAGTGATACACATTAAGAGCAGAGATCCAAGGACTGGGTATCTAAGAAAACATGGTGTCTCAGAAAATTCTGGGCTGTGACAGGTTAGAGGTCATTTCTCTAGACTCTCTTAGAATATCCTCAGCACTTCCTTAGTATATCCTCGGCACTTCCTTAGGTATATCCTCGGCACTTCCTTAGTTATGTCCTTTGCTCCAATCTAAAGCACATATTTATTGTTCCTACACTAAGTAAGAAACAATCTTGGGTGAAGATAAGAGAGACAAACCAGAATGGGCCACCTCCATGTAATCTACACAGTCCAGAACCATCTAGTCAGTATTGTAGTAGGTAAGTTCTACAGTCAGTTGCACTGCAAATTAAATGCTTGTCAGAATTGCATGGCCCTCACACTGGTAACTTGTGACCTGCTTTGATTCCACTGGCGTTGTCTACGAAGAAAAATTCGTGCTGCAGGACTAATTGTTTGTGCCATGCTGAGCCTTATTCCAGTTGCTCATTGCCACACCGCAAATCAATCCAATGCAGTGGCATAAAATAAGTGCTCAGACTGTGTCAGGAATTTCAACAGTGAGAGAGGTGGGATCACTTCTGTGTCTGCAGTGTCTTGGATTTCTGTGGATAGAATGGGGATATATATGAGAGATGACTTAGCTTCTATGATGGAACCTTCTGTTACCATCTCCTACATGTCTGTCAGTTCAACTGCAACAACTCAGAGCTATGAACCTGTTCCCTAAATGATACCTCACTGCGTAGCTTGGGCTGGCCTGTAGTGTGACAACCCCAGGGAAGTTGGCCTTCTTCCACGGACTCTGGGCTGCCAAAGCAAACGCCTCAGAAATCAGGAGGAAGTTTAACTATCTTCTGCAACTTAGCTTCTAAAGCTTAGTGAGATTTGTTCTTTCTGTCCTTACCGGAAAAGTGACAAGTCTACCAAAGTCCAAAGAGAAGAGACATGGGACATGGGACATGAGACATGGGCAGGCAGGACCTGAAAGAATCCTCAGTCTTCCTGTAAAACCACCGTGTGTCTCATAAATTTAAGAAAAGGGTATCTAAAGGGGGTGGAGATGGACAGATTTTCATGATTCCAAAGTTAGCCTGGGCTATATAGAAAGTTCCAGGACAACCAGGGCTACATAGTAAAATGCTGTCTCAAAAAAAGAAAAAAGAGAAAAAGAAAAGAAAAGAAGAAAGAGAGAAAGAAAGAAAGAAAGAAAGAAAGAAAGAAAGAAAGAAAGAAAGAAAGCAAGCAGTGTCTGCTTTTTGACTTTATTTGGTACCAATGAATTCTTTGGAAGCTTGTTGAAGATTTTAGGCCCTTCTCAGACTGTAAATATATGAAATAGGAATATCTGACATTAAAAAGAAAATAAAATTCACTGAAATTTTAATGACTTTAAAATTGTTTGTGCTAAAATAATGCACATATTTTTATTAGCTATTTTAAAGGCTTCTAAGCACTGTGAAATAAATTGAAAAATTTCTGTGATGTCTACTCGTGACAAAGCCACAGATCTTTCCCATGTAACTGTGACCTGTGACCTCCATTTACAACTGGAAAGAATGTCAATTTGTGTAGATGTTTTTAAAAAAAGAAAAAAAGTAAACACAGGTCCAAGGAAGTGTGTCAAATGCCACATTAAAATTCAGATTTTGTTTTCCTGGGTGTGGCGGCCTATTCCTTGAATCCTAACACTTAAGAGGCAGAGGCAGGCAGAACTCTGTGAGTTCCAGGCCAGCTTGCCCTACATACCAAGTTCTAGGCCAGCCAGAGCTAGTGAGGCCCAATCTCCAAAAAAAAAAAAAAAAAAAAAAAAGAAGAAGAAGAAGAAGAAGAGAAAAATAAAAGAACTTAATCCAAACTTAATCCAAAACACCAATTACAGTGAGTCTTGTTTTTTATCACATACTAAGGACAAGATTAAAAAAGAAATGTGTACCTGAATTTTGTACATGTGGATTATCTTTCCGGCCTGGAAGTTGTTTTAGTGCCAAATGGCAATCCCTCAGTGTAGAAAACCTTCTGGCATTTGTGTATATATCCATTACTCCCCCACGTGTCTGCAATAGCACAGCGATTAGCATCAAATGTGCCCTCCTTCTCACCACGCTGGAATATTTCACTTTTTGTCTGTCCGCATATTATATGAACGTGCGGTTTTCCTTTAAAACCCTATTCTTTTACCTGCAGCCATCCCGCTTTCTCCCTCCAGTGCTAGGTCGCCTCTATTTACCCTTTTATGGATGACAGAACCTGGTGGTCTTTGGAGATGCCTTCCCTTTAATTCCTGCAGGCTCACCCTGTTCTCTGTCCAGAGAGTCAGGCTCCCACCCCCTCCTCCCCCCTCCCTCCTGCCCCCCCCCCCCCCCCCCCCCCCCCCCCCCCCGCCCAATCCCGACAATGAGCCCTGGTCCCTTTCTGTTGGAAACAAAGTACTTTAATAACAATGTGGACCCTGTGTGAGGAGGCATCGTTTCCAAACTATTTCAGTGACAAGCTCTAGATAAGTCTACAAAAGAAACTTTTTATTTTTGCTTCTTAGACTTGGTTCACAAAAGGTATTTCTACTTCTATCTTCCAACTTAAATTTTTAACTCTACAGCTGTGTCCATTAGTAATTTTAGTGTGGAACAAATTATGTATAATTACTAGCAAGCCAAATAATGTGCAGTTGCTGGTAATATATTGTGTTACATTGTAACATCACAATAACAGTTATGGGAAAATTATTGTCTTGAAATACAATAGAATTGTGTTTTGAAACACAAACAGCATTGAATACAAAGAATATAGCTTAAAACTCCCTTGATGGTTTCTTTTTAGAAATTGCACTTCAGCAATGATTTTTCATGCAGATTAATTTCTTGGCAGCCACTAATATCCTCCTCTCCCAACATAACTCTGTTCCCTGACCATAGAGGAATCAGGTTCCTTTATGCTAAGGCTGGTGCACAGGTTTCAAGAAAAAAAAAATCTGAAAACAGAGCTTCTTGTTTGTGTAGCTACATCATTCTCGGGTGTGTACCTGAAGAAATCCAATTCAGCTTTCAATAGAAGTTCCTGGACATCCATGTGTGTTGGGGCACTTTCCCGTAGCCAGGATGTAGGCCCAGCCTCACTAAATCAAATGGTATATAAACACAATGGAGTACTATTTGATTGTGAAGAAGAACAGAGTGTTTGATGTCCTTCAGGAAAATGAATAGAACTAGAGATCACCAGGAACCATATGCAAAATCCACACTCTAAAAATGCGTGCCTGGAGACAGATGAGGCACTGTTCTGGGAACTGAAAGGGACTAGTAGGAAGGAGAGAGAGGACAATAGGGGGTGAATAGGGCAATAACATCAAAGTACATCACAAACACGTATGAAATTTTCATAAGGAAGCCCATTGTTTTGTACAGTGGTTGTTCACTAATGAAAACTACCTAGGATATTTGCATATTAATGCATATTTGAAATGCTTAGATGCTAGGAAATAGAAGGACTCACTTTTTCCACCTGTTCTTCTAGGCATGCCACCCAGGGCATCTCAAGGTAGGCAAATGTTCTAGTAGTCAGCGACATCCCCAGCCTGATGACTATTTACTGGAAAAGAGTTCAAGCCGGCATCTTCACATTTCTATATCTAATTTGCATAACGTAATTTCTGATTATTGTGTCTCACTATCTGGTTTCTAGTAACATCAGTGGACACGTTTCCAGAAACACAGATTCTAAACCACGAGAGCTGCTAACTGCTGTCGTGATCCTGAGTAGTCTACCTGTTGGTTTTCTTGCTCTGTCTTTTGGGCTGTTATTATGCTGTGGTCTGCATTACACAGATTTGAATTAGATCAAATCAATTCTCACCAGATTACACTTTCCTAATTCAAGTCAAAGTATTCACTTTCCTGTAAGGAATTAGAGAAGAACTCCACATAAACAGTAGGGGAAGGAAAGGGAGAGAAAGGAGAGAAGGGAGGGAGGGAAGGGAAGAAGGGAGGAAAGATAGATTTCTATAGACTTTCAAGGTTTTGCTTGAAAAGTCCTTTCTTTGACTTATAGGTCAAAACATGCCTGTACTTCATAAGGCTGCTGCTTTATTTACACACAAAATGAATGTAATACTCCTATTTCCCAGAGAGGTTTGAATAAATATGACTGTCTCTGTAATAAAAATTCATACTCCCCCAAATCATCTAAACGTGCACTAAAATAGAAAATATATGTAATCAAAGCCTAATGCAGAATCCAATTAAATTTAAAAATCAATGGCTAAGAAATAAATGAGATTGTAAACATGGATTGCAGCCCCTCACCTGTCTCCTGTCTTGGATTTTTTTCAGGTACGTAGCTGTGCTTCAGATCCATTTCTAGAACAAATGGAAACTCCAGAAATCGTATTTCTTAGGAGCATGAGGTAGCCGAAGAAGGGTCCCATTCACATAAGCCTAAGCAATGCTGGGCTCAAGCAGAGGGCGGCACCAGTGGGGCTGTGTTCTGATTAGAGGAGTTAAGACTGTGTGACCTGGTGACACCTATCTTGGCCACCTGTCACTACTCTGCTCTCCTTGGAGAACTGTACGAACTTGTATTTCTGAGGCACTCCACTCTCAACCCAAACAAGAAGAGTTTCAAAACCTGGATTTTTTTTTTTTTGATGTCCTTCACAGGAACTATAAAAATTAAGTATATACAGCCCGAGGAATGAATCTGTTTGGCAATCTCTTATTTGTGTCTTCTCTGTCCCTGTTACTGCCCCCTGATTAAACGTGAAGATAGACCCAAAAGGAAAAAAAATACATCTGATTAAAAAATACATACATAGGACTAACTGGTTATTAATGATAACAGTCACTTTTGAGAATTTTGTACAGTCTTGGCAGTGAACCTGTAGTAATTATATTTTAAGTTATTGTCTCTCTCTGAGGAATCTATCCAAGTGGCTCAAAGAGGAAAAAAAGTCAAAAAACAAAAAAGCAAAGCCTCTCTCCAGGAGGAACACTATATAATCATTTCAACTGGCAACAGAGCTAACTCATAAAATTTCCTGATCTCCAAAAATCTGGAAGATAATGGTTCTATATAAAGGCAGCTATGATCTGTATCCTTGCCTAATTAATACCCTTATCTCACATAGAACCAAATGCAAGATTTGAGATTTAATGTTGAAAAATATTAGAATTAGTTGTCCCAATAATCTGATTAATTAAATTATCTCGTTGAAGATCTCAGATCATTATTCCCTTCTTTTCTATATTTTCTGGGCTGCAGATAAAGCCTGGCTGTTCCCTTATGAACCAACCACTATTCACCCCAAGCTGACTGCCACCCGCTCCCTTCTTTTATCTCTCTCCCATTTACTAGACTGTGGCATGTGCAAGCTTTTATCATTTTTGTTTAATTTAAATTATATGCAGTCCTAAGAAAACTAAGTGGTGGAATCAACTTGGGAAATAAATAAGCTCTGCTTGAATTTACCTTTAAATGACACTTTTACGTTAATTCCTTTATAAAATGAAGATAAATTCAAAACGCAAAGGTCCCTGTGGCTGAACATGATTGGATGCCATCTAAATGACCCAAAGAGTGAGGAATTTATACCTCGTGCAGCAAAACATCAGCTGCCGAGGCTTGGCTCAATTAGGAATCCATGAATGTTATCAGGTTCTCAGGTACTCTCCCTGTTTTTTGGGTCTCAGGATTTCAGATTGATTGTGCATCCTAAGCATGGACTTTCTATAAGCAATATCCATATCTACTTCTGTGAAAGTCCCTGATGGATTCCTTTTTATAAGAGTCAAGTTTCTAGAGGTTGCCACTGGAGGGGCCACTCCTCCAGCCCCATTCAGTATTCTTTCCATTATTCTTAGCATGTATTGTCAGAATTAAACCATACAGCAAAGGCCACGCTGACTACCTCCATGGACATGGAGTTGTCATGACAGCCTGAGAAGATTCTAGATTTATTTTCCGGGGCTGGGAGGAGACCCTCAAGCCTATTGAAACCTAATATAATGTTCTTTTGGGAAGCAGAAATAGAAGGAGGAGAAAGAAAGTATAGGATGATGATGAGAGTTTAAACTGCCTGCTCGACAGGAGCTGTTATTATTCATATTTCATTCCCCTATCAGGCAATAAAGTTATGGGAGTGTCTTATAGTCTTATATTTGTATTCCCAGTAACCACTACTTCCCATAGAGAGCATGTTTGGGAATATATATATATATATACACACACACAGACCTGCTGCTGATACTTCTGTCAACAATAAGGCTTAGAGATGAAATTGATTTTCTTAGGAGAGGGAATGGCTTTGCCTTTGTACCTTCAATACTTTCTCAGTCAGGCCCTTTAATATCGCTGGCATCTATAATCAAGAGGGTGTTGTGTTTTCAATGGGACAACAGTGAATTCAATGCATTCTTGGTAACCTGCATTGCTCTCCCGGGTGCAGCTGGGAGACCATAGGCCCTGGAAGAGCCTCACAGAATTGAAAGTTGGCAACAATTGTGCCCATCTCTATCTATTGAAGGTGACAGTGTTCACAGAGGGAGAACCCCCAGTTGACAGGGGTATCACATTTTGAGAGCATAGCACTTTGAAGGGAAACATCAAAACATTGATAAACGTGAAGGTAAATGGCTACTTGCCGGGCTTTAAAGCGTGAGAAATTTTTCAGAAGGTTGGATTAGTAGTGAAGCTGTTAATTCCCAGTTTCTGGTCTTTTCTCTCCCTGGGTGCCTTAGTAATCAGAGTCAAGCCTCCCCTGACTGTAACCAGTGTTGCCACAAATGACGAAGGCAAGGGGAGACTGCGGGCCGACTCAAGGCACCATTATCCATCTGTCTGGAATAGAGCTGCAGCTTGGAATTCAGTCTGAATTGCAAAGAGGGTTCTTGATCAGGCAGAGATGATATCAAGAAGCAGCTTTAGAAATGTCAAGGCTCAAGTGGCAAAGGACATAGCCCCAGTCGGTAGCCCCAGTCATATGCAAATATAGTGGGAGCTTGTGGTATCTGAAGAGGAGTAAGGAATTTCAGGGATGAAAATAAAGTAAACTTAAGACTTTAAGGAGAAAGGGAGAAGAATGGAAATTATGACACTACTAAGGAAGATAATAGGAATTCCAAGAAACTGGACAGTTGGGGGATATGGATTTTTCTCAAAATAATGCTTTCTTGGCACAAAAACAGACAGGAGGACCAAGGGAACCGAACCGGAGACCTGGATAGCAATCTACACACATACGAACACTTGATTTTGACAAAGGAGCAAAAAAATATAAAATGGAAAATAGAAAGTATGTTTAACAAATGATGGTGCTGGCATAACTGGATATCAACATGTAGAAGAATGAGAATAGATCCATATCTATCACCATGCACAAAACTCAAGTTTTGAGTTTTGGATCAAAGACCTCACCATAAAGCCAGTCACACTGAACCTTATAGAAAAGAAAGTGGGAAGTACACTTGAACACATTGGCACAGGAGACCATTTCATAAATATAACCCCAGTAGCAAAACACTGAGGAAAACAATTAATAAATGGGACCTCCTGAAACTGAAAAGCTTCTGTCAAGTAAAGGACACAGTCAACAAGACAAAGCGGCAGCCTACAGAATGGGAAAAGATCTTCATCAACCCCACATCAGAGAGAGAGATCTGGTATCCAAAATATACAAAAAACTCAAGAAATTGGTCATCAAAAGAATAAATAACTCAATTTTTAAAATGGAGTACAGACCGAAACAGAGAACTCAGTGTCTAAAATGGCTGAAAGACACTTAGGAAATGTTTAACATCCCTAGTCATCAGAGAAATGCAAATCAAAGCAACTCTGAGATTACATCTTACACCTGTAAGAATGGCCAAGATCAAAAACACTGATGACAACTTATACTGGAGAGGTTGTGGGGTAAAGGGAACACTTCTGCATTGCTGGTGGGAATACAAGCTGTCACAGCCCCTTTAAATATCTATATGTTGATTTCTCAGAAAATTAAGAAATAACCTTCCTCAAGACCCAGCAATACCACTTTTGGGTATATACCCAAAGGATGCTCAGTCGTACCACAAGGACATGTGCTCAACTATGTTCATAGCAGTATTATTTGTCATAGTCAGAACCTGGAAACAACCTAAATGCCCCTTGACCAAAAAAAAAATAGATAAGGAAAATGTGGTACATTTACACAATGGAGTACTACACAGCAGAAAAAAATAATGGCATCTTGAAATTTGCAGGCAAATGGATAGAGCTAAAAACCATTATATTGAGTGAGGTATCCAAGACCCAGAAAGACAAATATCATATGTACTCACTCATAAGTGGTTTTTAAGTATAAAACAAAGAAAAGCAGTTTATAAATCACAATCCCAGAGAATCTAGAAAACAATGAGGACCCTAACAGAGATGGATCTAATCTACATGGGAAGTAGTAAAAGACAAGATCTCCTGAGTAAATTGGGAGCATGGGGACCATGGGAGAGGGTTGAAGGGTAGGGGAGAGGCAGGGAGGGGAGCAAAGAAAAATCTTTAGCTTAATAAAATCAATAAAAAAATACGCTTTCTTTGGGACACTTTATTTCTTATAAAAATTGTTCATTTCATGAAGGAGCAAGAGATCTACTTTGGAGGGCATTTGCAGCTGTAGGTGCTGGATGGCAAACACAGTTTTTAATGTTTTCAGAATATTTTCATCTCACAAACCCCACACTTTCCATAAAGTACATTCAATTCCTTCTAACTGCTCTTTGAATGACGAATGCATTTGTAAGCCAGTTCACAGAAATGTCTCTAAAAGTCCTTTGAATCATTTATGACAGAGCATTCCAGTTTTACTTAGTTACTATCGACATAAAATAGCTTCTCTGCTTTTGAAGGAGACAAGAAAACAGTTTATCATGAGCCAGGTATGAGTGAACCTGACCCAGGAATAGAGATCCAGGTTACCCTGGATGATATGTTCTGCTACAGAGGAGGCTGTATCAAGTTTGGTAGTTGTCACCAAAGAAAAGGAAAGCATTAATAAACACAGGAACCAATTTCAAGGACATCGATGGAAACCTAATGGGGCAGGGTGTAGTAAAGGTCCAGATATCATCTCATGGAATTCTTTGCATTCGGGTTGGTGAAGGCTGGAGGTCTGGAGATGCTGGTGTCAACTAGTCATAGCTTGTGAGGTCTGATAGGAAAGGGAATGGAACTGAAACCAGTCCTAGGACTCTTGGGAAGCAGACGCAGGAAGACTGAAATCAGAGCTACATAGTATGATCCCCCTAACACGCGCGCACATACACATACACACACAAACACACACACACACACACACACACACACACACGCACGCACTTACAGTAAAGGTAATTGGCTACCAATGGACTTAAAATAGCCCATGATAATTTTGGCTTTTGCCTGATAATGATCCATCTTGCCAGGTCAAGGCATGCATGGTCAGCCAAGACTAAGCTCTCTGCAGCATCTATTGTATCAAAAATCTTGGGATACTTTACCTAGGGTGGTAAGTGTTACCAGGGTTATCAGGGTCAGTTCTCGGGGTTCTTGGTCTTGTTAATAATGGCATTTAAGAATGGACGCAGAAGAAAGCATATAAGGACAGATTTATTAGAGTTGAGGTCAACAACAACCCAGCAGTAGGGATAAGCAAGCTGTCAATTTCATCAGCTGCCCTCAAAGAAGGAGATGAAGAAGAGGACAAAAAGAGAAAATACTTGCAGGGAACCACATTGGGGCGAAGGGAGCAAGTGAGATAACTTCTATAATGAAAGAGTGAGCAAGCCCAGAGTACCCCAGAGAACATGCCCAGGTTTGCCAACTGAGATCAAAAGAAGAAAACGGGAAAGTTACACTTCAGAAAAGTAGGCAGGCCTAACAAAGTCTTGACAATGTAGATAGAAATTGCATACTATGTCATGGCGTTGGTGCCGTACTGACACATCTCCCACAACCCCTAGACAACTGTCTTCAGTTTCCTGTGGCTGTGGTGAGTTGCTCTGGCACAAACAGCTTAAAGGAGAAAGGGTTTATTCTGAGTCCCAGATCAAGGGCACAGTTAATTATGGTAGGGAAATTCGGTGATAGAAATTTGAAGCAGTTGATCCCATGGCAACCACAATCAGGACAAGAGGGACGAGTCCAGAGTACTGCTCAGTTCCCTTTATCCCCGATCCCAGCCTGGAGATCTGGAGATGATGTTGTATTAGTCAGGATTCTCTAAAGTAACAGAACTTAGAGTGGAAAAGCGTGTGTGTGTGTGTGTGTGTGTGTGTGTGTGTGTGTGTGTGTGTATGTGTATACATACATGTGTGTCTATAGAGGACTTCTAGAGTAACTCAGCCTGTGGACATGTCTATGAGAGACGTCTAAATATTCAAGTATATATACTTACAGGCTGTGGTCCAGTTAACCCAATGACTGCCTATAACAGAAGGTCCAAGAATCCATTGATTGTTCAGTTCACGTGTCTAGATATGTCAGCTGATCTTCAGTATACACCAGAAACCCAACGAAATAGGTTCTAATGCCTATGAAGGAACAGACTCTGAAAAGGGCAGGGGGTGGCTGGCAAAGAGAGAGAGCTTCCCTCTTCCATGTCCTTATATAGGCTTCAGCAAAAGGTGTGGCTCAGTTTAGAGGTGGGTCTTTCTACCTCAAAAGATCTGGATTAAAGATGTGTCTTCTGCCTCAAAGATCCAGATTAGAAGTGCATCTTCCCACTCCACATGATTCAATTAAGCACAGGTGTGCCTAGCCACTTTGGGGTTTTAATTAATTCCGGATGTAGTCAGGTTGACAACCAAAAATGGCCATCACAGATGCTATGCACAGTAGGACAGTAGGTGGGTCTTCTCACCTCAGTTAACAGAATGAAGATAATCCCCCACAGCCGTGCCCAGGGGCCCATCCCCCAGGTGAGCCTAGAGTCTATAAAGTTGGCAGTGAACCTAGATATCACAATAGCAGTACATTACAGACCTGCTTTGTTCTCTTATACCAACGCTGTTTTGTGCAGGAACAAACCTTTGGATGAATTAATCTTACGATTATTTCAGTTCTTTGCTTCCCGTAATTCAGAAGTTTACGAATAACAACAGTGTTAATTTTCACTTCCCCCACCCTTCTCCTTTATGTAGCCATCCTGGGGAGAGTTTTGCAGTGACAATAAACTTTGAGGCAATCATAAATGGCAAATTGATTATCCAGCATCAGGAGTTTTGCAGGTTCTTCTGTCAGCATTTTTTTTTTGTCTTTGCAAAAAGACATTTGTGTGTTTAAATGCCCTAATTTTTCTAGGAAAGAAAAGTGATTATGCAAATGTACTTAACCAGCCTTTCAGTGCCTTTGCTAGAGCTGTATAGCACTGAGGAGCACCGTCCTTTGTTATGCTGATGGTCGGGTATTGTGCCATGCATATAAAATAAAATTAAGCCAGTTGGCCTAATCCCATTTCCTTTCCCCTGTGTGTCTCCACAGGGCAGATGTTGTCCATTTCAAAGTCATTTTGGCAGTTTTTATTCCACAGGTCATCTTTCAATTGGCTATATAAAAACAGATCCAAAAGAGCAAAGGAGAGAAAACATGTCTGCAAGCCCACTGCTAAGGAGGGAGAGGCAGGAGGGATTTTAATGTGAGGCTGGCCTAGACTACAGGGCGAGACTGTGACTCCAAATAAATAAAAATAAATAAATAAAACATATAAGTTTGTGATGTATTGATCAAAGAAACTTCAATTTGTCTGTTTGATAAAAGACTTGTTCCGAAATGTATCTATTATTAATGTTTTAAAAACAATTCTATCAAGTCCTCAGTGACTTGATAGGCTGTCAGGACTAGAGAAAGGGTTCCAAGGTTAAGAGCACTTACTTGTCTTATAGAGGACTGGGTTCAGGTCCCAGCACATGCATGGCAACTCATAATCCACCAATATAACTCTAGTTCAGGGGTTGGGTAGCACCTTCTACCCTCTGCAGCTTCGCCGTTTGTGGTGCAGTGCTTACACGTCGACATTAAGTAAATGGATAAATAAATATCTTTCAGGTTAGTGACTTTCCTTTACTTCTTAAATGAGAAAAGAAGTACTTGTCCATCTGTCCACTGTCTATCAGTGCCATAGCTTTATCATAATTTCATAACTTTGTGACAAGAGATCTCACTCAGGCTTCCTGTCATGAGTCTCTTTCCTCAGAAACATAGACAGTCATGTTTGTGTTTTCCACAGCGCTCAAAATTTTTGAATCACAGTCAGTTCGCAAGCTACATGAGTTTTGTTGGCTGCAAGTTGCCAAGGAGCTTGAATTTGCTGTGATGGCTGGACACTGACCATCAGCACGCCTTATCCCAGCCTTGGCTACTGATACTAGCTCTCAGGTCATATACTACCTTTTCCGCAGTCAATCTATCTGTGCTCATGTGTAAATGGAGGCTACAGAATGGCCACATGGGCGTGAAGAGGCCTCAGTAGAGTTCAAGGCATTCAGAGGACCTTATTAAGAGGCAGAAGCAGGAGGCTGATAGAAATGCAAAGAGAGTCTATATGGGTGTTAGGTAGCAAACCCTATTGGAGGTGTGCCAGAGGTGCTGATGTAGAGTCAAGCATAGAGTCAGAGGGAACCCAGGTTAGTCCAGCTGCACAGGTGAGATGCAGGACCATGGAGGCCATGGTGATAAAGTACAGGACCCAGTCCATATGAATGGGTAGATGTCAAGTCAGATAGGCTGCCTCAGCCTTGGGAGACTGAGCCAAGTTGAAGCCCCTGAGAGAGTTGAGTGTTCTCTGCCAGTCTGTGCCTGGAGCATACACCAAGTCAGGTCAGCGGGGTCCATAGGCAAAATATTCTGTCCCATCGGCCAGCTCCCGAATAACCACACAGAGGCTTGTTATTGATTATAAAAGCTTGGCTGATAGACTAGACTTGTCTCTATCTAGCTCTTATAACTTAAATTAACCCATTTCTATTTGCATGCTGCTATGTGACTCGTGACTGGTTACCTCATCTTGTATGCGTCCTGACTCCTCTGCATCTGACTGGGGATTTTGCCCTTCTTCATCCCAGTGCTTTCTCCCTATCCCTCAAGTGCCACCTAACCTCTTCCTGCCTAGGTATTGACCATTGAGCTCTTTATTAAACCAATGAGAGCAACACATCTTCACAGTGTTCGAAAAGATTGTTCCACCGCAAGGGTTACTGTCATAATGGTGTTGGGTGTCCTTCTTTTGATAAGGCCCAAGTCTTGTATTCTTTTCTCAGTCTTGTGTGTTCATTTGATCCTGGTACCTGGTTTTACTGTTATAGATTTGATACACACATCTGCTTATAGGTCCCGATTCATGGTAATAAATTCATAGGGGAGCACCCTTTTCACAGTCAAGAATAAGCTGCATATTATGCTATGCTTCATGAAGTTGGATGCATGGTGGTAGCCATGTGCCAGTCAAGATACAGAGCCATTCTTCCTCTGCGTCTGTCCTCAAACTGGAGTCGAAGGCTGTTTGTAAACGGAGTGTTTCAGAACGAGACAACCTGAAGCCAACGTTTTATACAATCAGTATGCGGTAAACATAGAATGGAACACACTCTGATCTCACCAGCTCCCTTCAGGTCCCCAAACCAGGTGACCTTTGCCAAAAGAATTCAGACTCGAAAGACACTCAGAAAACAATATGGAGGATGGGTGGAGCTTATTGCAAGGTGAAGAAGAAAGGGAGAAGGAAGCACTCTCCTGCAGAGAAGACAGTAGTTAGTCATACTGACCCAGGTTCCAATCTCCAGTTTTAGGTGTATTTTGTATTGCTTTCTAAAATCTATGGAAGAAACAGCTTGCCTTAGGGGTGTTTTCTGCCCAGGTGATTGACATGGCCCCTTGGGTTCATTCTGAAGGAAGAGACTAGGTATGTCTTTCTTCTGGAAAGCCTCTGACCACATAGTAGTCCTATGATAATTTGGGCGGTTCAGAAAGCTTTATAATTCATTGGAGAATCACATACTAGAGCATACTTTAAAAAAAAAAACTAAAGAAAGGAAAAACAAAAAGTACAAATATGCAAACAGATATTTTACTAGGAGGAAATAGCCCCACCTCAAAGTGCCTTCACAAAAGTTGCTACCTCCTTCTTCCTCCTTTTGTCTGACCTGTAGTTATTATTTAATGTGGTATCTTAAAGTGCCAAGGGGCAGTTGTGGCGTTTTCTCCTTCTTCCGCATGGTATTTCAGATCCAGAGGGAATTTGTTGTCATCCTTCCCCCTCCCTCAGAATCATTGTGTTTAACAAGGACATGGAAGGTCACGCTCAAAACTAATTATGAGGATGCTGGTGGAGACTGCTCACTCCTATCTAACTACGCAGCAGCTTCACTAGGTTCCTTTGGCTCTGCTCACAAATATCAATTTAATCAAGTTTTCCTCGTATCCGTTTTGATGCTTACACTGTTGGTGTTGGCTACACACAACACAATCGTTGGAGCTTCCTGTGTTTCTTCTACGACCTTCGTATTTTTAGCTCTTACATTCAGGACTTGATCAATTTGGCATTAATTTATTCAATGTGGTGTGAAATAGGGATCCAGTTTGTTTGTTTGTTTTGGCATGTGACTGTCCTATTGCCCCAGGTCGACTCATTGAACACACTGATTTCTTTGTACTGAGTTTTACTGACTACATTGTTGAAAGTCAGTGAGTGATGAACTGAAGGTTTATTTTTAAGCGTTCATTTCTTTTGTGTTTACCTGTGTACTCTTTCTATAATGTTGTCATATTGTCTTGATTACTATAACTTGGTAGTAAGTTCTAAAATTGGAAAGTGTGATTTTTTTGTTTATATTTTTCAAGATTACATTGGCTAATTAAGCCCCACCACCACTACCAATATTGCCATGTGATGTTTGGGTCAGAATATCAATTTCTGCAGTCAAATTTCTGTTGGATTTAATATGAATTAAAACTGTTCACCAATTTAGGGAGTCCTACCATCTTCACTTACTAAGTATCTTCCATGAACAAGGCTGTGTGTGTGTGTGTGTGTCTATGTATTCCCCAGGGAAACTTGGGAAACTCAACTGCTCTGTGCCCCTTTCATTACCTGGAGTGAATTCTTGTTTCTTATAAAAGTTATACCAGACAGTCGATTTTTTTTTTCAAGACTAACTGTTGGTTGCAAACCAATAAATTTGGAGTCGTTGGCTCCCAGTAAGCAGATAATCAGTATGTGTCATTTACTATGACAACACCTTTCTCCACTCCTCTCTGCCCTCTCCTGTCCTCTCTTCTCCTCCCAACCCACACTAGGGAGCCCTGATGCCACCTGGGCGACTCCAGTGCTTTGTTCGCCAAAAGAGCTGTTGATGAAGCCCACCACATCCCATGCTTTCCTTGACTCAGAGGATTCTGGGGTTTGTTTTGCAGCTGGCCAGTTGGCTGGGAACTCCTCTGTAGAGATGTATCGCCAGGTGCTCCTGTCTGGATGTCGCTGTGTGGAGCTGGACTGCTGGAAGGGAAGGACCGCAGAGGAAGAGCCCGTCATCACCCATGGATTCACCATGACAACAGAAATATCCTTCAAGGTAGAGTGAACCAAGTTTCCAAAAGGCAGCTTGGAGACCTGGCCCTATGGGGGAGGGGGGTAAAGCTTTCTCAGATAATGTCTGGGTATTCCGATGACGCTCACAGGCTGAGAATGATCTCTGTGTTTAAATTCAGAAGCCAAAACGCAGCAGTTTATCTTACTAACCAAATTATCAAGTTACTGACTTAGGAAAGAAAATATCAAATAAATATCCAAAATATCCCCAGATCCAAACTTTTTGTACACAATATATTTTTCTTTCTTTCTTTTTTTTTTGTACATAATATTTGTGATAAACCTTCTGGTTTCAAAGCATTTGGGATTTCAGAGTTTTAGAGGCAAAATGTGCAGCATGGAAATGTCCTAATCTATGACGCTAGGATTAAAACTGGGTGTCTGTCAGCCAGAAACCTCTGATGGTGAGTGACTAGTAATAAGTGTACTTATTTATTTATTTATCTAACTATTTATATATGGTCTTTTGAGACAGGGTTTCTCTGTAGCTTTAGGGCCTGTCCTGGAACTAGCTCTTGTACACTAGGCTGGCCTCGAACTCAGAGATCCGCCTACCTCTGCCTCCCAAGTGCTGAAATTAAAGGTGTGCACCACCACCGCCTGGCAAATAAGTGTATTTTTTTTTTTTTTTTGCTCGTGAATGGAGCAGGTTTATGTCATGGGAAACTGTAGTGTCTTACTTAATATTTGTTATGGAGAGCTGACAGTACAGATTTTGATTGGGTGGGTGATTTGGAACAGGATTTGAAGGAAGCTGGGTTGTCCTGTGGTAGACTGGCTGTTGTTGGAAGCAGAAGTAATCCTATGATTGTGTCTTTGGGAGTCATGTTGTCTGTGCTGACATGGAGTTCTCACCACTTCAGAGAAAAATCAAGCAAGAGGAACTGGAAAATAAGAATTGTGTTTCTAAGCAAGGTATGGGACCTGGGTTACCAGTGTCTCTAGGCAAGGCCTTAGGACCTGGGTTACCTGTGTCTCTAAATTAGACCCTGGGACCTGGGTTACCTGTGTCTCTAGGTGAGGCCCTGGGATCTGGGTTACCTGTGTCTCTAGGCATGGCCTGGGACCTGGGTTACCTGTGACTCTAGGCATGGCCCAGTGACCAGGGTTGCCTATGTCTCTGGTCAGAAGTAGCTCAAGCATAAGCTCCTGCCCTAATTAGACAAAAGAATGCAGCACCAGTGTGTGGGTCACTGAGATGATGGGTACAAGGTCACTGAAAATGAGAGGGGAATGTTACATATGGAGTTAGCGAAACATCAGTATCACTGGAAATGGAAGCAAAGCCTTGGATCAAAAAGACAGTGAACCACACTTTCTTAGTCTTTTCTGTGCCATGGAAGACTTGAGGAAAGATAAAAAGGGATTCAGCTGTCTTGGGGAAAGTGTTTTTTTTTTTTAAAGAAGATTGAAAGGTAGGGAAATTATTCTTAACCCTTGGTACTTTGGATACAGCTAAATAAAACATGTGGAATAGCAAACAAGAGACAGGGTTTTCAGGCCAGGACAAATTCTAATCAGAGAAATGAATTTTTCTGGTCTAAGCTCCTGGGCTGGGCACTAACAGTGTTCTGTGCCATCAATGTCATTACCAATGTGTGTAGGATACTCTCTCTGTGGAATATGGTGTTGTTTTAAAGACAGGATCTGTGCAGCCTAAGCTGGTCCTGAACCCCAGCTTGTGCCTCTGCTTGTGTTTCTAGAACGTAGCATTCCAGACATGTGCCTGCTCACCCAGTAAGTTAGCCCCTGTTTAGTTCCAGTCTCATGTAATTGGGCTCTGCAAGAAAAAGTGAGGACCAGAGCCAGCCAGAGATGTAGAAAGAACGGAGGGCCACTTCCCGCTGACCCGCCTGGCTAGCTATACCCAAAATAATTACACGGAAAGTGTATTCTTTTAAACACTGCCTGGCCCATTACCTCCAGCCTCTTATTGGCTAACTCTCGCATATTGATTCAACCCATTTCTAATAATCTGTATGTCACCACGAGGTCTTGGCTTACCGGGAAAGATTCAGCATGTCTGACCAGCTTCATGGCGGGCGGTTCTCTGACTCTGCTTCTTTCTCCCACAATTCAGTTATGTCTTCCCTGCCTACCTATGTTCTGACCTATCAGGCCAGGCAGTTTTCTTTATCAATTAACCAATGAAAGCAACAGATAGATAGACGACTCCCCTACATCACAGAGAGATGGGAATAACCACCATGCCAGAGCTTCCCCCAGTGGTGATGGTGGAGAGGGTCCTAGCCTTGGGAGTAGTGGGGACGACCTGGCACTACCCTTGAGCTGCTGGAAGACTCACCCACCACCCTATCTATGCCCACTTCTACTCCTTAGAGTCCCTTGTGGGTTGCAATACTGCTTTCTTAAGGTTTAATCTACACAATGTTTTGAGATCCTGGGAACAGAATAAACATCTAGCCCATTCTGTGGCTTATTTCTTTTGATCAGAGTCTTGGCTTCCCAGTTTTAGCTGCCGGGATCACGTGGAGTGACTGGCTCTTCCTGGGTACTTGACCTATGAGTGGTTCTTCCATCACACCCGTGAGCTTCTGGTCTCTCTTGCTGAGTGTCCCTGCCTGCACTCCTGCAGCCGGCTTCCCGACCATGCCCAAATGTTGTCAGCTTTAGAGGCTTAAGGGTATCAGCCATCCCAGAGGACTATATCCCTTTGCCTGCTGGTGGATACAGGGTGGCCAGAGAGGGCCCAGGTAGACCCTCCAGACCCCTACACCCACACTCTTGCTCATGCAATTTGGGAAGACATGAATGGGGGAGCTGGGGCAGGGAGTGGAAATGCTAGCCTGAATTGTAGAAAATTTCAATAGCAGAATTGTTTTTTTTTTTTTTTCCTCCAGGAGCCAGGTGAGGAAGGAGCTGAGGATATCAGATTCAGGGTCTTCACTCAGAGCCCCTCAAGTGCTGTACAGGACTTATGTGAATGGCTCCTAAGTCTGGCACTTAGAGACCCCTCTTCCCTCAGACAAATTCAGTCCCTGCTCTGCACAATGGTAGTGTGCATTCCCAGAGCCCATGAGTAAGACAACTTTGTAATGGCGAGATGAGGAACAAGGGATGGGGCCTTCCGCTCTCCATTGTCTCCTCCTCAAATTGATCCTTGCCACTTAACTGTGTCATTCCCTCAACTCACGCTATAACAAGGACTTTATGAGCCTCCTTGCTGTTCCCTGACCCTACCGGGCAGGCTGTGTCACCGCACAGGTTGTCCTGAAGTTCCTGGCTTACTTCTTTGAAGTGCTCTCAAATGTCACTCCAGTAATGACTTCTAGGGCATCTCTATTTCATACTACTACTAGGGGTGACCCTGCACCATTCAGAATGAAATTCTCATACCCTCTTCACTCTGTATTTTTAAATTTCCATGTGGTATCCAGCCACCTTGCGACAATTGGCTTAACTTCATCACTGTGTCTCTTATTTACGTAATCCCCACAAAGGCAGGGCCCTTCATTCTGTGAGCCAAGCCCATCTCCCTACAGTGCATTGGATTAAACTTGACACAGAGGCGGTGATCAATACAGATCTGGAGTTCTGCCATCCTAGACCAATCAAAGGGCAGCCCCCTTTCATGCCCATCACCTTTCCTCTGTCCATTACGTAAGTGAAATCTCCTTCTCTGCTGTCTTGTGTGAAATTCCACGGATAGCATGTTGGTGGGCAGCGAATGTCCCCTCCACCGTTCCCTGTGCCTTTGGAACTGACTTCCCCGGAGAGACTGGACTGCACCTGACAGTTGAGTGCACACCGCAGCAGCATACATGCAGAGCTTGTCACTTGGGTATCAGCGTTTATCTGCCCTGAGTTTATGTGTTCCCGAGCACTGCCACGTGATGGAGCTCACACAGCAAAGGCTCCTGTTGATATATGATACCTGCTCATTGTATGGACAAAAACAACATGTTACACTCTAGGGAGAAGGGGGACGCTGTAAGTCAGCCTCTTTCTGCCAGCCTTGGAGTTGTGACCTGGCTCTGCTCCTTCTCCCCAACAACTTTGTTCCTGTTTTTATGCCACCTGTCCTGGTCTTTCTGATGGCTGTCCTCGAAATTCACCTTTCTGTCTCCCTCTCCCCATTCACACTCGGCCTCTGACCTCTTTACATAGGAGGCGCACCACACTTCCCACTCTGTCCCAGGACTTCTCTCCACTCAGGCAGCTACATTTATTCAACCATATCATATGGAGCAAAATGGAGAAAGGCACATCAAGGAAGTGGGTGAAATGGTCAACCCAAGCACTTCTAAAACTAAGGCTTCGTTTTCGGAAATAATTTAGGGTATAATTGTATATGGCTCCACAAATGTCTGCCTGTCTAAATTCTCACTGCTCCTGTCTGTCAAGGGCAATGGTGTCCAAGGGAGGTTTTCCCACTGCAAGTTAGTTACTGATCTGTGTGTTCAGTAGGTGTGGTGGTTTCAAAGAAAATGACCCTCAAAAGGAATGGCACTATTGGGACCGTGTGGCTTTGTTGGAGTAGGTGTGGTCTTGTTGGAGGAACTGTGTCACTGTGGAGTTGGGCTCCGAGGTCTCACCTATGCTCAAACCACACCCAGTGAGACAGTCTACTTCTTGTTGCCTGCATATCAACCTACAGCAGGTCCCTCTTCAGCACCATGTCTGTCTGCATGCTGCCATGTCCTGCCATGATGATAAGGGACTGGACATCTGGACTGTAAGCGAACTACCACAGTTAAATGTTTTCTTTATAAGAGTCGCTATGATTATGATGTCTCTTCACAGCAATAGAAACCCTAACTAAGACAATAGGTTACCGAACACAGCTTCGGAAGTCTTGGAGGAACAGGAAGCAATGGTACAAGAAAGGTCTTTAACACCCATGCCACTAATGTAGCATGTATGAAAGAATGAAGCTTTAAAAGCCGTTGCTAGTTTTCTGACCCTTACAAAATACTTTGAAATCTTAAAAGGACCAGGAGTCCCCTAAGAGGACTTAGAGAGTTTTCAGTTGTGACCAACTTGAAATATTAGACAAAGTTCAGTAAAGTCGTGTTTGATATGAACATTTGAAAGAGTGTTTTAAGCAGTAGATAAAAATATCGTAGAGGTGGAGGAGAACTGGGCAGAGAGAGGAGGGAGGAGGATGGGTGAGAAGGAGAACAGGTGTTAGGATGCTGCTCACCAGCTGTCGGGCCAACGATGGGCTCCAGGACCAGCTCTGGCTCTGCTGGCAGCAAGATCTTGGGAAATCTTCCCACCAGTTCATGCCTCCTTCCTTCTCAGCAAACCGGTGGTAGGGATACACTCCTCCTGGGTTCACTGTAAACAGAAATGCAGGTCATGACCTGCCCAGCATACGGGAAGAACCCTGCAGATGTGAGTCACTGGCATCTTAACTAGAATTCAGAAAGCCAAGCTTGCATTTTCTCTTTGCAAAGATAAAGGTTGTCATGTATGGAATAAGAATCCATGGGGATCCTTATTTACCAAGACTATAGTGTATGGAATAAGAATCCATAGGAATTATTATTCACCCAGACTGAGGGCTGAGAGTAGAATTAAATCCCCTGTAAGCCTGGTGAGGGAAGTTTCAGTGTCCTGCCTGCTTGGTCCATGCCCACTAAGAAGGTGCCAGAAGCCCATGCCTGTGTGATAGCCAGCACCAGCCTGACTTGGTTAGGAGCCTGTTTGCATCCACAGCCTGTGTGCAAATGTATGACAGAAAAAATGTTACCTTCTGACATCACTTGCTTTTTATAGTGCACTTATTTTGATGGACTCGGCTGTGATAAAAAGTTAAATTGATTATGTATGAAAGGCAATCTGTGAGTTCACTTCCAAGAAACAGTAAGCGTGGTTCTTGCTCTGTGCAAGCACATCATTCTTAGAAGATATATGCAAATGCAGCCCAGAATTAGAATGCCTCATTTATACTCCGGGGCAAAAGAAGTAGCTTAATGGTGTGTTTATAAAGAAAGCTTTGCACCACACAGTAAAGGTAGAGGAGTCCGTGGGAAAGGCTTCAGCGTGCAGAATGAGAACAGAAGTTACAACTGGACAGGAGAACGTGCCAAGAGTCAATGTAAATAAATTCTGTGTATGGGAGTGTGATGTTTAAATAGTATGGATGGTGGAACACTTAATAAAGAAGGGGTTGGGGAGATGGCTCAGTGGTTAAAAGCATTGATTGTTCTTCCAGAGGATGTGGGTTTGATTC
The DNA here is from genome assembly GCF_982192425.1 of Myodes glareolus. Classification (NCBI taxonomy): domain Eukaryota; kingdom Metazoa; phylum Chordata; class Mammalia; order Rodentia; family Cricetidae; genus Myodes; species Myodes glareolus. The sequence continues at coordinate 42,936,087 of NC_142035.1, read as the reverse complement.
CCAGAGCCCACAGATATAGATGGCAAGGGTCTATATCTCCAGTTCCAAGGGGGGTCTGCTGCCCTCTTCTGTTCTCTATGGGCACTGCATGCACAAGGTACGCAGGCACGGATGCAGACAAAAATTTTCACACACATAAAATAAAAAAAATCTCATAAATAAATAAGTAAATGAGATTGTATGTCAATATCAGTTAAGTAAAAAAAATCACTTTGGAAAAATAGTGCTCAAATGCCCAGTGTTGAATATGCTTTGCAATCTGATCCTTTGTTCATTACTGTAGACAGTTTATAATGAAAAATAATTTGGAAACCTGTGAGAGACTATGACTGAGTCCCTATTATTCAACTCAGGTTTTCTTCCTTCAAGAGTCTATTCCTAGAAGAATGTACCCATCCAACAATTGATGACTAGTGAAGTCAGTCGTGGTACCTCCATCTTTCTAGAATTCTGTGCAGTTACTGAAGCTCATGACATATAATCTATTTTCATTGTTGGGTGTAAAACCTAAGGTACCAAGTATCCTACCACTGGGCTCCAACTCCAGCCTGACATAAACATTTAAAACAAGTATAAAAGGAAACGTGAAGTACTGCTACATGTTAGAACATGCATGACCTTTGAAAACACATCATCTGAAAAGTGCCCAACCCCCAAAGCCATATATTCCACAGCTGCATGTATCTGAAATGTTTGGGAGAACAGAACTAAGAAGACAAGGATTCAGGTTTTAGAGCCGATTGCTGAGAGTAAGAGTGTGAGGTAGGGCTTGGAGAAAACAGGCAACTGCTAGCGGGGCTGTAGTTGGGGAGGACGAAAGAATGGAGGTAGTCTCTGTTAGCAATTATGCAACTTGGGATGCTTTAGACACTCTCGTCATGAACGCAAGGTCGGTCTCCATTTTGTTTGCTGTTTGTTTGGTTTTGACGCAGACTATCAAAACCAGGATCTTGCCAACTCCAGGCAGATACCCTGCCACCAGGCTACACTCCTATCCTTTTATTTATCTCTTAATAACAATATTTATAAAAATATAGATTATCAAAACTATTATCAAAACAAAGTCACACAAATGCATGAAAAAATAGACCAGAAGCAAATATAATTAAGTGCTCATAGCAGTTTGGTTCAGAAAGTCAATTTATGGGTAAAAATTTTTGCCTTATCATATTGTAAAGTTTTTCCTGACATGACTAAATAACGGTTTCATTACAAAAAAGTGGAAGCTACTATCAGCAAATAGAACTATTTTCCCATCTGCCCCTCCACCAAAGCCCACTTCTTTCTTTTTTAACCATACAGAACCAAAATTCAGAACTACACAGCCCATTCCAGTCATTCCCAGCCTTTTGATATAATTCTTTTTTTTTTAAAGACAGCTATTTGAGCTGGGCATGTGGGTCAGTAGTAAAACCCTTGCCTAGCATTCGTGAGGGCCTGGTTTTAACCCCACAACTGCTATAAACAAACAGCGATGGAAACAAACCGGACACACACGAAGGCGGAAACAAACACCCCTCCGCAACATGCTAATGGATTTAATGCCAAGAAAAAAAAATGCACGCACGTTGCTCAGTGTTGAATATATATGTGTGTTCTTCTCTTAGGAAGTCATAGAAGCCATCGCAGAGTGTGCATTCAAGACGTCACCTTTCCCCATCCTCCTGTCCTTTGAGAACCACGTGGATTCGTAAGTATCTGGAGCATTCAGTGAGCCGTCTTCCCTAACGAGGCCTCTTTAGCAATTTTCCACCCGAGGTCGAATGCTTTGCTCTCATCGGTGGTGTCCTTCAATGGTGTTGTGCAGTAAATGACAAGTTTTGCTCTACCAAGGAAGAACTGTTGATTTAAATCTTAGTAGCTCTGAGCTAGCCTCTGGGCTTGTGGGGTCTACCTTCACGCCATAGGACGATTTTAAGGACTTCTCTTTACAGTGCGGTAGAGTACATTGTCTTTGCACTGATGGTCTATTACTGACTTGGAATGCAGTGGGCCATTCTTTTTTTTTTTTTTTTTTTTTTTTTTTTTTTTTAGGCCAGGCTGGCCTTGAACTCACAGGGATCCTCCTCCTGCCACTGCCTCCCTAGTGCTGGGTGTATAGGTGTGCACCACCACTGTGCAGAGATTCTTAAAGCCTTCCTTCAACAACTCCTCCTGCTACAAATCTCTTTAATTTTATTGCCTTACAAGTCCAGTTCCCTCTGCCTGTATCTGGTGGTGGAACACCATACACTCTTCTTCAAACCTTAGTTTGTAGTGATCAGTTTTCTCAGTATCTGTTTCTAGTTTGTTCTCAGGACCGTGCACCATTTACTGCCCTACGTTGTTTCATTGCAAGCATCTCATCCTGTGAATGATAAAATCTCTATACATGATTTTCTTCACACTCCCGAGGAGGCATGGATGAGAAAAGAATTTATTCCATTTCTTGCTATTTCTCCTCACCCCTGCAGTGACTGCATTTAACACCTGGTTTGCAGCAACAGCTCAGATTTGCAAGGGACTTTGTCATTTTTCCTTGGGTTCCAACAATGCCTAGCCACTTTTTGTTCAGGCATAACAGTTTTCAGACTTGCTGGCAGTGCCTGGCTTTTGTTTTCTTTAATAATGGGCTTTCGGTAGTGTTATTTTCTTCAAGGAGTGTGTCTACTTAAAGGAGACAAAATCGAGAAATGCAGTTCGGTTTGCAGTCTCACCCGCTACATAGACTCTCCCTTGAGGTAGACAGAGAGATCACATGTACGACCATCACTGTCATAGGGAAACTTAAATTTACTGAACATATATTAGGAACCAAGCACTATTACTAATATGTTACATGCTCATGCAGCCCTTACTATAAACCCTAGTGTTGACCTAAGGAACAGTAGGGTGACCCTTATCTTACAGGTATAGAAACTAAATCTCAAGTGAGTATTTAGCTTGCCCAAGGCTGGGCAACTGAGGTGAGATTCCAACCAAGCTAGCCTGGCTTCAGAATGTAGGCTCTGAATCAACAATGCATACATGCTCGTGGATGTGCAACGTGCACACGCGTGCATACACACACACACACACACACACACACACACACACACACACCAGAAACCCCCAAAACATGGAATCAAGATAACCAGAGCTCAACTGTCAGCCAGAGTTTGATCTGATGTGGCTTGTGATCCCCAACCCCAGGATGTGCTTGGCAATCCTCCACTCCAGTTGTTCAGAGATCCAAAACTGTGCATCAAACCTAATTCCTACACTGTGCACAAAAAGAAAGAGGCTATAGTGCCAGGGTGCTGCACTTTCTAGGTAAATGAATGTACCTGTTGCAAGTTATGTGTAATTCACACATGGTGAAAGAAAACAGGAAAATGACCTTCCCAGGGCACAAGTGTGATAATGTAATGGCAGCACACGACAGAAGTGCTGGCTTCTGATATGAGAGGAAGTTGTTTGACGGGGCGTCCTTCATCTCCATGTAGCCAAGTAGCTCAATCCCAGGTTTTCCCAGGAGGAATACTATGCACCCAAGGAAAGCAGTGGACTTCCTCAGTGGGTAGACCCCTATATTTGACGGTGGGTCTTCTCACCTAATTCAATCTTGCTCCTCATGGCCTAGCTCTTTCTTTGTCACCCAAAGTAGAGCAACCCTCAGAATCCTGAACACAGTGACCTAACACCACACCCTACACACATCACAGGCCTGCTTTCCCTCTCTGGTAAACCACCTCAGGCTCCTCTGTGCCGTGTGTGCAAGGCCCAGGCTCAGAGCTGCTCCCTGCTAATTTGGTCCACACTATCAAAAAATATGCTTGTGTGGGGTGGAGAGAAGTTCACAGATCTTACTATTTTTCTCTTCAAACATTCAAAATCACCTACCCATTGATAACGGGGGATGCTGCACTTAGCTACTTTCTACCCTCACTTGCCTGCTATCGAGAATCCCCCAGAGCTGTTCCCCACTTTCTGAATTAGAACCCCTGATTTAAAAGGGCCCCCACTCCCTGCCAGCAAGATGGCTCAGTGAATGAAGGTGTGGGCTCTGGAAGCCTGGCAACCGGAGTTCAGTCTCACAACCTACAGAAGGTTCTGGGAGAGAACCAGCTGTGCAGAATTGACTTCCGATCTCCACATAGCCACTGTGTAGCGCACAGGCTCCTCACTGTACACTCACCCACCACCACCACCACCACCACCAACAACAACAACAGCAACAAGAAGGGGGAGAAGAGGGAGGGTGAGAAGAAGGGAGGGACAGAGAGAACGTTAGTTTTATAAGGTCCCGCTTGATGTGTGATTTAGCATTTTCAAAGAAAAAATCTTATATTGAATTGAATCGAAGTGACTTCCAAGCTCGACCTCACCACGAACTGAGATTTTGACAAGGTCCGAAAAGGACGTTGGCTTTAGTTTATTTTGTAGGGTTTTACCCCATGCTATGGGGTATGTTCTTTGTAAGGAGACTGGCTTCTTTGGCAGATGCTATGAGGATAGTTTAATATGTTTAGGAATATATGTCATGACATGAAGAACATAATGTGTGTGTGAATTTTTCTCTTTCATTTTATTACCATGGTGGTTGATGTTGATTCTCTAAAAGCTACAGAATTTCTTTGCTAATTGTAGTTAATGCCATTTAATTCTGTGCGTATGACCTGCAATTAAGCTCTCTCTGTTTTCCACTGATATGTGTGGGTGTGTGTGTGCGCACACGTGCGTGTGTGTTCAGTTTGCTCTCTGCTCTCTTAGGGAGGCATTTGTATTTATTGAGAACACAAATGGCCTGACTGTTGAACAGCACACTTCTCTTTTTTTCTTGGGTACCTACATCTTCCTCTCCCATCTCCACATAGACTTCCTTCCCAATGCAGTCCCCAAGGTAGCTGCATATGTTCCCTGGGAACTTCTTAGAAATTCGATCTAGATGTTGGCCCTATACGAGATTCTAAGTGTGAAGCTTCATTTTAATGACACTCCACGTGATTTATCAGAATGACATGTGTGGCTCATGAGCTACTCACATCAGAATTACCCACAGCCTTGGCCAAAATACAGGTTCGCTGCAGTGTTCCCAGGTTCTTCCTTGCAGCCTAGCACAGGTGCCCTTCCCTCAGCTGCAGCCACAGAGCACATGGGCCTCGCCGACTTCTTGTTAAATTACCACTGGGCAGAAACCAACTACCTCATCAGCCACTTCCCTGCCTGTTCAAAAGGTCCCATCCATATAGCTAGCGGGTTGTCCTTAAACCACCACCTCCAGTATGTTTCAGGGCTCAGTCAATGGCCAGTCCTTTCCCACACTTCTGAGAGCTATCATCCTCTATCCTTAGGGCTCCAGAGACCACACAGTAAAATCCTGTTCGAGCAAGACAGGAACAGTGGAGAAGTGTCAGGCTTTGCTGTGGACATGCTTCCAGCGGAGGCAGGGGGATCGCACATTTGAAGCCAGACTGGGACACACCGTTGAAAGCCAACTTTAGTTACATAAGAAGACCTTGTCTCAAAAGAAAGATGTAAACTTGTCATGTGGGGCTTTGCACGTTCTTGGAATCTTTTGTTTAACTCTCCCTGCAGTTCCAGGAAGATAATAACTTGGAGAGTTGACATATGAACCCCAAAAGCTCATCTGACCGTGGAGCCCTACTTCATTTTTGTTAGAAACAGATATAATAAACACTTTCCTTCTGCACCACAGCAGAGTGCCGGTCTAAGTACCCCCTTCCTAGAAAACACAGTGTATTCTCGGCTTTCCCTTCAGAATGAAAATATGAATTATTTCTCATAATCTTTATGATTTACGGTAAAGCACCATCATTTTCATCGCAGTTACTAGTCCTCTCCTCAGTATGTTTTTTTTTTTTAACTAGAATGGAGTGTCTTTGCAGTATAGTCAGGGAAAGTCAAGACCCACAATCTGTAGATCACAATCAAAGCCCGTTAACCCCAACCCAGCAGTACTGGGTACCACGTAATGATGTTTATCATTGCACAGGATGAGAAAACTGTGTTTTAATTGCATCTGAAAAGGTCAAGGGAAACAGGAGTGCTGCAAGGATGTGGATGTTCCCTCTCACAGCATCATTAGCAGGGCTGGAGGCACAGGCTGTCTAGGCTAGCCACAGACAGGGCATCCGAGCCCCATGGGATCCTTGTGTATACATCTTGGTCTGGCAGTTCTTCTAAGGTGTTTGTACCCATTGCTTCACTGCTCCTTCGCAGAATCCTTTGTTCAGTTCCAGGAGCAGTTAAAATCCTTCTCCTGGTACAGATTCAGAACAGTTCAGAGCGAGGAGCTCAACTCCAAAGCCTGGTCTCTAGCCCCAGTCAGAACAGGCTTCTCCCAGCCCTCAGCATGGGCTGCCTCCTCCCTCTACTCTACTCTTTCCACCCAGAAGGGTTGTTGACATGCAAATCTGGGCCCAGAGGTGGACATCTGCCAGTCCTCTCAGCACCCTGGGCATTGAGGCAGGAGGATCTCAAACATCATGCCCACCCAGACTACACAGTGAGGCCATTTCTCAAAAACTCAGGAAAGAGACGACTTGCAGACAGCTTTTGCCAAGCCACTTTGTCCTTCCTCCAGCAACCCTCTCATGAACACACAAACCCACGTCTGCTTGGTTTTCTTCTGCATGTGCGGTTCTCTCTCTCCAAATACTCTCCTCTTTTTTTCACTCTTCCTTCCCCTCTGTCCTCCTCATAGACACTCCTTTTCTACGTTCTGTTGTGCTGATGCCTTTTACCCAAGAATTCACATGGAATTGTGAAAACATTCCTATCCCAGGTGCCTTACAGTTGACATAAAACCAGGGAATCCAACAAAAGGAACGAAGATTCTAACTCAGGAATCTTTTTGCTCCAGAGACTGGAAAAGGCTGTGCTGTGCCCTCATCTGGATTGTTAAAAATAACGCCACACAACCAGCCTGCATGTTGCACATGTGTGGTATGTGTGTGTGCATGTGTGCGGGCATGCGTGTGATATTCAGGATAACATTTCAGAATGATGGAAATTCATCCTGGCTGACCTCCTTCTGTGTTCACAATGAAAAGTAACTTCTATGAAAAAAAATCCCCATAATTCTTTTCTTCTTGCTCTTAGCCCAAAGCAGCAAGCCAAGATGGCCGAGTATTGCCGATTAATCTTTGGTGATGCCCTCCTTATGGAGCCACTGGAAAAATACCCAGTAAGTAGCTGTGATGCCCTTGAAGGAGAGCACTTATTAGTCATAGATGGCGAGCTACTTGCTCTGTGTAGGTAGATGAGCCACATGGTTTGATCCATGGGGCCCTAGCACAGTGCCCAGCTGAAGTCAGAATGTATGTGTCTGTTTCATTCTCTTTTCCAGTCTTGTCGCTCTGTCTCTGCTTAGAGAGACACAGCAAGTTTCTTGTTTTGTTTTGTTTTGGGGAACAAATGTCTCTTTACCCAAGATAAGTTACTGGGGACAGGCCGAAGTAGCAATTCCACAAAAGTCTAACGTGTTGCACCATGAGTTTATCGGGGTTAACTTGCAGGAGTGTGGCTGACTCGAAGGCAGTCGCAGAATCCAAAAGCCTACTCCAGCGTGGGCATCAGCTCATGAAAGATCCATCCCTGCTGCTCCCTGACGGATAGGCAGGCAACTAGACAGGCTGAATGAACCATCTCTCCTCTCGAGCAGTCCATACTGCTTATGTAACCTTAGAAAGGGGCCTTGAGAATCTTGTCGATTTCAAGAGCTTCCTCAGGGTGTGAGATCTGTTTCCTTTCTGAATCTCATCAAGTCTCCATCTTCCCTCTGAGAGAGAATGTTACAGTCAGGACTGCAATGTCCTCTTCAATGACAGTCAACTCACAGGGACAGTCCAAGAGGACAAGACTCTAACCCCCCCACCCGTGGATCTCTGTCACACCCTTTTGAAATAAATGCCGAAGGTGGCGGCACTGATTTCTCAGCCTGCCTCTGCCACCTGCTGTCCACTTGCATCCACCTTGGAAGCCACGCTCAGGCTTCTGTTGCAGACATGAGCGGATTAGATGCCCAAGTCTCCCCACCGGTGTTCCGCTAAGAGCAGATCCTTGTTAAGCGTTGTTTGTAAACACCTCTCTTATCACTTCCTCCCCCACCTGTAGACAAGATACTGGGGAGCTGAGTAGATTTGATTCCCTTAAATGAACAGTTATTAGCCCCTCTCCGTGTGTCCTGATGCTTGAACAGAGGATTGTCAGCCAACTGGACTGCCCTTAGGGCAGCCTGACAGTCCTGAACATTATATGCCCACCTTAAGGAAGCTTCGTGTTGACAGAGCACAACTCCAGTTCCATGAAGCCGCCTCTCTGTTTAACAGCATGCACCAGGCTTCTGGCTGTCACTAGGCACCCGGGCCGGAGAGGAACCTGCTTCCTGGTGGTTCAGCATAGGCTTGGGATTCGTGTAAGCCCAGTCCTTAACTGCTGTGGGGTTCTGTGCTGGGATGGGTGCAGACACTCCTGCCACGCCCCCTTTGCCACTGTAGAAACAAGCTTGTCTAGCTACCTATGACGCTACCTATGACTTGGTCCAGAGACACCCTCCTGTGCTGCCCCCTGGCGTTGCAGTATGAGTCCTGCCTGCTTTGCTCTTACTCGGCAGGTGACTGAACTGGGCACTGGAAGAGGAGGAACTAATGGGAGAGGCAGGAGAACAGCATCACAGGGTTGACAGTGGGATTCCAAAGAGTGACCCGGGGCAGGGCCAAAGGGGCTAGAGACACAGTTAACTGGAAAGAGCTGGGAAAGGGAAACTGAGACCCATCTGATAGAAGAAATTGCAAAAGAAGCTAAGCCTTAAGTTCCCAGTGTCCCAACAGGTAATGTTAGGATTTCTATGTGCTCAGGGCCCTGACACCCTAAACTCTTTGGGGAGTTAGAAGGCAAGTAGACCCTACACCCTGCTGCTGGTCACTGCTGCAAGAGGCTGAGGGTGAATACAGCTGCCCAGATCCAGGCTGCTGATGGTTAAAGCCCAACACTATGATCTCCAGCCGTAAATCATTAGCTTCTTAAGCCTGGATCATTAGAACCCTGGCTCTCCAGGCTTGGAGCTGTAAGTCACTGGACATCCTGCTTCAGGCCCCTGAACTCAGTCTTTAAGAGTCTGTAGCTTGTAACACCAGAAGAACTTCATCTCCTTATGACCTCTGAGTGTAGTAAGGGGATGCCCCCCAGGGGACTAGGAGCAGCCACAACCCTGTTCAGAAAGGGAAAGAGCAGCCATAACCTAAAGTAGCCACTTCCTCCTGGACACTTTGTCCCAGTGTCTGCGTGTTGTTAAGTGAGTTCACGCCGGTCCCCAGACTCATGGCAATCAAAGACCAGAGGGCGAGCTTATGGGACTTCAAAAGATTGTCTAAAAATAAACCTATCTCGTGTCTTGCACACGTTCCCTGATAGAGTAACTCCTAACCTTCTCATGGGAAATTGATTTCCCATTATGTGAGCAAACTTGCGACAGTGAAATAAGCCTCCAGTAATAAGACAGCTTGAATCTCAGGGCTAGAAGGAGACCTAAAATCCTGTCATCCCTCTTGACTGAGGCCAAAACCCAACTAAAATCAACATGAGAGTCTGCTGTCCATAAAGCTTTGTCTGACAAGGTGACTTGATCGAAAATTTTTGCACAGCGTCATTGATTCTTCCTATCAAATATCAGGACGTTCGCAGAAGATTCAGGTCAGAGATGACTTACAGGTCTGCGGCAAGTCTGGCTGGACTTCAACAGTCCATCAGAAAATGCCTAAAAGTCCAGGTTCAGTCCATCAAATCTACCAGTACATTTCTATGGTCTTACTTTTGTAGTTTTATTGTGGAAAATGAGTTCAGTGCTTTAACACATCTCTTATTTAAAAAACAAACAAAAAAATGTAGGGCACAATTACAACAATTGCATGAACTGTGTTGGACACAGTAAATGACAGTCTAGAGGCTGTGGGACCCAAAGCTGTGTGGTGGGTGTGGAGAGATCGCTGAAAGGAGGGGACCGTTTTGTTGTTGTTTGTTTGCTTCTTTTTTTTTTTAAAAGAGCAATTAACTATTGTTTATCTTCTTCTTGATGGGAAAAATATAAACAAGTTGGACTTCGTCAATTTTCAGCATAAATCCTGGCATAATTAAAACATATAAAATAACATGAAAGCAACATTCATGGGGAAATGTTGCAAATATGCATATGTGCTAATTGGCTAAGATGTGAAAGTCAATTAGCGAAGTGTGATAGCATTCGTGGTTACTAACTAATATTTGGGGGAGAGTATTTCTAAATGCCGTGCTTTCTTTTACACAGCTGGAATCTGGGGTACCTCTTCCAAGCCCTATGGATTTAATGTATAAAATCTTGGTGAAAAACAAGAAGAAATCGCACAAATCGTCGGAGGGAAGTGGTAAAAAGAAGCTCTCTGAGCAAGCCTCCAACACGTACAGCGACTCCTCCAGTGTGTTCGAGCCCTCGTCTCCAGGAGCTGGTGAGGAGCTCCTGGGCTCACAATGGGTGGATTTTCAGATCTGCTGCTCTGGAATCGGCCTAGGAGGGCTTCTAGCTTTGGCTTTTTTTTTTTTTTTTTTTTTTTTTTTTTTTTTGATGCTTTAAACTGCATTACTTTTCTATGGCTATCACAAAGTTAACAAGGATCGCGGAACCTCAAGCTCTGAAGGTCCAAAGATCCCTGAGAAAACTTATGGAAACAACCAAAGGTGTCAGGCAGCCTGAGTTCCTTTCTGGAAGCTCCAAGGAAGGATTTGTCTGCTTCCCCAAGCACGAGAGCTACTCACATTTACTGGCCCATAGGTCCCTTCCTCCAACTTCAAAGCTGTTCAAAGCTTCAAATCTCTGTAGCCCTTCTCCTGTGGTCACTTCCACCCTCTGACTGCCCCTGGGAAATGTCAGTTCTTAGACTAGGCCCACTCATCACTTAGGCCCACTTAGGGCGAGTCCGGGGTCCCCCGCTTGCCACAGCCCGGCCTCCCCTGTAGTGTCAGCACACCTCTGGGAAGCTGTTTCTCTGGCTTGTGCTTGAGGCAGAGCAGCTTTCCAGTAGCCAATGGCTGCTAAGCTTCCTCACAGGCAGCATCAGCAGGAGGAGGGAAGGCAGGAGATGGGCCAGCCTTTTGATGCGGTCCCTGAAGGGTTCTGGGCTGTGCAGTTCTCCCATGTTGTATAGAGCCCTTTAAAAAACATGCAGTGACAAAATGACTTGCATTGTTTATGGAAGCACCAAGGCAATGCTTAGAGTTTCTTCACATTAGTTTGAAACTCACTTTTTGTGGTTATGAGAAAAAAAAATTCAAAGGATCACTAGTTTTCCTTAGGTTATTTGTCATTGAGCCTAATTTACTTCCCCTTTTCCAGGGGAATCCTGATGATTGCAAAGACCTCCTTATTAAGGGCGTGGTGATGTTAAAAGAACACTAATCTTGACTTCAGGGCGTCAGGGGTTTAAGATGGGGTGTTGACAGTGTTCTCAGTGGTTCATGCCTAGCAGGGATGTGGCTCTGGGTCCTGTCCTCAGCACAGAAGGGAAAAAAAAAAGGAACAGAGAGGGGAGGAAAGAGGAAGGAAGGCAAGAAAGAAAAAGAGGAAGGAAGGACGATGTTTAATACATTGACAAAAGTTAAGCACGTGTACCTACCCCCAGCCCCGCCCCAGTTCCATTCCTTGGGAGAGAGCTAATAAGAAAAGGGTAGTGGTATTTATCAAGAGACTGGAAAAATTGCTATAAGCAGCGCTATTTAAAATGGGAGGCCAACCATCTGTCTGCTGATTGTAAACCATGGTATAGTCACGCAAAAAATCATGGGTGTAATGAGGACAATTAACAGCTATCCATGAAGGGTAAGTGGCTGTTAATGCAATAACCTGCAAAAGAAGCCAAATGCAAAAAAACTATCGTTGCTATGTAGCTCCTTCTACATAAGGTATGAATGTAAGCAAAGGTAAGAGAGGCTGTGTGAAGTCAGGGTAACCACTGCCCTTAGAAAACTAGAAGGGGGCCATAGTATCTTCGGGAGTCTGGTCATATTTTCTGTCTCAATGTAGATATGTCTTTATTTGAAGAAAATGCATGTACTGCTCATATATGACTATATGCTCATACATGTATGTTCCTATACCTACCACACATAAATTCAAAGATGTTTAAACCATTGGAATGTTAAATTGTAAAATCTAGGGTGAGCGGAACATAAGCATGGCCAACTTGGTTTGTTGTTCCTTTGGCTGGTTATTTGGGTTGGTTTTGTTTGGTCCTCGGAACTTCTCACATGCTAGGCAATAGTTCTACATCTGAGCATGTTACCCCCACTCCAAGCCCTGACTAAGCTGGATTTAACCTTTTCTTCCGTTTCCTGTTTCACCTGTCAACTGCTCTTATTATTTAAATGGACAGCATAACGAAACAACGTTATACAATTCTTTCAAAAGATTCTCCCCACCCCGTGGTTCGTGAATGTGTTTTTTTCAAATATCATGACACAAGTCTGACTCATTTTTGAAAAATAACTTCCGTTCTCAGTGAGAACGCATCTGAAGTGTGGAATGATTGTCACCGGAGGCCACTTCTTCCCCACCCTGTCCCCATGTGCCTTCCTTTGCACGTGGGCGCTTGGTGGGTTTTGTACCATCTGCCTCTATCTAATTCCAGTTCTCCCTCCCATTAACTGGATGCTTAACTCTAATAGTGATTTCTACAGTCAGTGAGCATGATTGCTTAATACAGAAAAACAGCAGCAACCTGCTAGCAATTCTCTAGGTTTCCTAAGCTAGCCAGGAGTCTGTTGTGCAATCAGTATTTATTGCTATGCAAATTTTTGGAGGTTTTAGTACGTAGGTAGGCCCCTGAATAAAGAGTCCTGATAATTTGCCATTTGTTTTGTGGATGTTCCTAGTGCCAGAAACTCAAGCAACCACAAAAACATGGCATGGATCTTATTTCAAAGCGACTTTAATCTGTTGTCTAGATTCCTCTCCTGAGAGCCCATCCTTTAGCCAGAAAAGACTTTCCAGAAAGAATGAGGGTCAAGTAAGATACCGCTTTGGGGTGTTGCTATTGCTGCTTTTTAAACGGGTGTTATTTTTTATATTTCAAATAGATTTTTCTAGGGCCCTTTCAAGGTCTTATGAGAAAAGCCCCTGAGTATGTGCGGACTCCGCTGATGTGATATATAAATGCACATCGATACGGGCTTTCTTTCTTAAACTTGCAAAGGAAAAACTGGGTCTTTATTTCACAGTAAAGGAAGATAAAGTCTTCTTCACAGAGTCTAAGCTATGACCCAACCCATCTAGAATGATGATTGGACAATTCTTATGTCTCATGAAGCATTTTGTAGAAGGTTCTAGCAATCGTGTTTTCAGATTGATTGATTAGCAGGATTTTCCTCTCTGATTAAAAATAATACAAAGGAAAACTTCAGGACGTATATAAAATATCAAGCAGCAACCTCCTAAAAAGTCTGTCTGTAATATAGAAGGATGTATTTCCTCACCGAATATGAGGAATTCACATTACTTTTCCATCAGCATCATCAAGGACCTTACGGGGCGCTTTGTAACAGTCCATCCACGGTTTTTACTGGCGCAGAAGTCGTTCCCTCTACGGATGTTTCCCCATAACCATCCAGTAACTGAGCTCAGTCACTCACACGAAATCACTTAGGAGCTTCTTGGAAGGCAGGACTGTGGGCACCGTGTCATCTACACGGTTTGAAGTGTGTGGCCAACTTTCCAGAAGGTCTCTCTGGGAGTAAGTGCCATGCGCTGCAGCTGCCTCTGTGATGAGCTCATGCCGCCATCTATTGGGATGTTCGTGCTATTGCAGTGGGAGGAACTGGACCGGGCGCGGCCCGTGAAAGTATTTTTACAAGCTCCATTGCGTTTGAGTGAAGTCTAGAATTATAGACGAATTTAATGCTTAATATACTAATGTAGATATTTTACCTGAAAAATATCCATTAACTCTTGGGGAGAAGGGAAGACCCAACCAATTGAATGGCAGCATAGTGGCTAATGATTAAACGTGATGCTGAACCAGGTCAGACAGATGTGGATTTTCAAGCATAGGGATTTTAAAGTATTAAGTCGTTTTCAGTTTTTATTGATTTTCATTGTTTTTTGTCCTTTTTGCATTATATTCTTTTATTTATCCCTTTTAAAAGGAATGTCATTGTTAAAATTAACTTTATTCGTTCTTTGAGATTTACATATGTATGTTTTGATGATATTCACCCCCAACTCTTCCGAGATCTACTCCCCTTTTCCTACCTTTGCAACTTTGTATCCTATTTTTTTTTTTTTAGTTTTAAATTCTTTAATACTAAATTTCAATTCTTTCATACTAGTTTGGGCTGCCTGAATACCCTTAGATGGGCAACCTTCCCCTCAAACATGATCAACTTAGGGGCCAGCCTCTTAGCGAAAATCACCTCTCCCTCTTCCGGAAGCTATTAGTTGCCAGCAGTTTCTCCGCTAAAGGTGAGACTTCACACTCTCCCTGTCCCCTCCTGAGGTCTGCGTGTGCTGTCACGCCCACTGTGAGTGCACAAGACACTACTTCCTTGTATCCTTGTATCCTCGCTCTGGCTCTTGCACTCTTAGAGGTGAAGGATTTCACTTTTATGACTTATGCACTGTTTAATAGCTGCATCCACACTTTCGTGTCGTTATTTGTACAGCCTTTCCCCCACAGTTCCTGATCTCACTCATAAACTTCTTTAATTTCTGGGAGGGCCTTTCTTTGGAGAAGGTTGGTCACTGAGCTGTGTGCTGGCCAGGGTTGCCTCAAAGAAGCCTGACAAAGGAGAGGACGGAAAAAGGAAAGTAGGGTTTATCCCTGTTAGAGCCACATCCTGTTAGAGCAGGTTTGACATCCCTGCAAGAGAACATGCACATTACTATAGGATGCACAGAAATAAAATTATATTCAGTGACATATGTTTATAGTTCGTACCAGGATCCATCCCCGGTGCATTGAGCTACTTTGTTGGAGCCCATTCCCTATGGTGGGATGCCATGCTCAGTCTTAATGCAGCGGGGTGGGGGGCTGGGGGGGTGGGGGGTTGGAGGGGGTGGGGGGGGTGGAGGGAGTGGGGGGGTGTTGGTCCTGCCTCAGCTTAATTTGCCAGACTTTGTTGACTCCCCATGGGAGGCCTTATCCTTTGGAAGGAGTAGATTGGGGGGTTGGAAGAGAGGCAAGAGGGGACGGGAGGAGAGGTAGGAGGGAGAACTGTGGTTTGAACGTTTTAAAAAAAAATTGAAAAATTGAAAAAAAAACAAATGAAAGAGGAGATTATAAAATGCGCATTTTTTAAATTGAACTTGAAATTTTCAATGTTATCCCAAATCGAATTTGTCAAAATGTCAGATTAATTCTCTCTTACTAAGAAAACATAAATCCTTGTGAGGGGCGGGCATGGGGAAATAACTTTAAAAGAAGCAGAATGTCTACTTTCCAGGGCACCCCTGACCTAGTCGGTAGCGTGCTTCTGCAAATTCTTCAAACTTTCGAGTTCTGAAATCATGCCTGTGATTAAAATTTGACAGGGGAAGCGGATACGGAGAGTGACGACGACGACGACGATGATGACTGTAAAAAGTCCTCAATGGACGAGGTGAGTTCGGTCTAGAGCGCTGGTCCCCGGGTAGCCATCTTACGGGTCTCTCATGATCCCCTTCTGCCATCTAGTGGCAAAAAGAGTAAGCACAGGCCATTTGGTCGCCAGTTTCAGGTTTTTTTGAGGCAATTCCGTGATTTGTGGAGTGATCTGAAGAGCAGAGAAAACGCAGGTTTGTAGGAATGTTCGGAATGCGACAGGGAGTCCGTGTTTCCGTTTTGCATCAGATCCTCCTGTCTCGCCCAGCCTCTAAACTGCTGGGATCATGGGTGTGTATCACTACACACAGATCAATACGCTATTCTTCCTTGGCATTCTTTTCCTTATAGTTACATGCTTTGATGTGGTCTGAATTTGTATATATTTTATTTGTTTGTCTTGTGAATGAGCCCCACTGTGTATCTTAGGATAGCCTCCAACGCCTGGGCTCAAGCCCATGTCTGCCTCCGTGTAGCTGAGGAAGCACACAGGAGCCATGGTGTCCAGCTTAGTTTGAAATGTGCTTCCTTGTGTCCCTGCTAAATTTCATCTTGATTTCCAAAAGGAAGCTGCGGTAATAACGAGGATGCTGCTTGCGCTTGAGAGTGGCTTCAGGGTCCACTTGGGTCGTTTGCAATTGTCTGTTTTCAAATGGCTGTTTCCCAGTTAACATTTATCCGGAGGATTTCTGCTGCTATTTTCACAAAGAATCCTCATCTCTGTGTGTTTTCTCTTCTAAAATAAAAGATGGGAAAATGTGGGACCTGTCTGGAGAGGCCTGTCTTGTGCAAGTAATAATATGGATTTTCTTCACTGAAACTTGTATTAATGAATATGTTATTGAAGATAACATCTAAAATAACCTAAAATCTTACCATTTGCCAGGCGCTGTCCAAGCTCACATCCTTTATTTATTAAAGCAGGGTTTCTCTGCGTAGCCCTGGCTGTCCTGGAACTCACTTTGTAGACCAGGCTGGCCTCGAACTCAGAGACTTGCCTGCCTCTGCCTCCTGAGTGCTGGGATTAAAGGCGTGCACCACCACGTCTGGCTTTTTAAGTTGTTTTTAATAATTACAAAACCGTACTGCTGAGAACTTATTTTTATTTTGCAGATGAGTAACAGAATAGCTTCTGACTCGTGGCCTTTGGATTTAATGTCAGATGGCCCCGCTCTGGGACCTAAGCGGCTAGCCTGCTGCCAGACGGCAAAGTTGGTCATACAGGAGCCCATTAGGGAGGGGAGTGCTTATCAAGGAAAATAGAAATTGTTTGCATAGCTTCCAGTTACTTCCGTAAGGCAACCTTTGCTTAATTATTTTTTCCATTAATATGGTGTCTACCTACATGATAGTTGTTACTGTCAAGAGAGTTCTTGACTTACTCACTGTAGACTTCATCTGTGTTCTCTGTAATAGAGAACAACAGTTCCTGTGGGCATCACTGCATGAATGCAGATTTTCGGCCCCAGTGCCTGCGGGGAGGCTAAGGACCTGCATATACAAAGGATGGTGCTGATGCTGTTGGCTCCAGACCACCCTGCCAGCTCTCCCGTTCATAAAATAGCCATACACCGAGCATACAGAATCTGAAAAAATAGAAGCTACAATATCCAAACCCCCAAAACTTTGGAAAGCTGACCTGAAAAGCACACACTGGAAAATTCCATAGTGTGAAATTTTTATTTCATGTTTAAAGTCGTATGCTGGTGTTAGTACTCGGCAATGAAAGAATGGGTTGTGGGTATAACATGTGTTTGAGTTTTAAAGGAGAATTTATTTTGTTGGACTTAGGACTCATCCATAAAATATTTGTTATGTGTACACAAATACTCCATATCCAAACTCTAAGCACGTGTGCCGCCAAGTATTTGTGACGAGGACCCGGCCTGCCTTTCGTTCTTCTCCTGCGGTGGGCCAACCTGCAGCTGTTCTTTCTTTTCAGAACAGAAGGACTGTCTGCTCCCTGGTGGCATATGACCATTTTCCTGAGAAGCTAGCCCTGGGTAGTATAATGCTGACTCTGGAAATATTTTTTTCCTACATCCAGGGAACCGCCGGCAGCGAGGCCATGGCCACAGAAGAGATGTCTAACCTCGTGAACTATATTCAACCTGTCAAGTTTGAGTCCTTTGAAATTTCAAAAAGTAAGCTTTTCTGCAGGAGAAATCCCTAGTGTCGCCTAGCCAGGAGGCACTCAGAACTGGAAAGAAGTGTTCTATTCTGGACATCTTGAATATTTCCACGGATTGTGCTGTCTTGGCATCATTGCGGAAATAGAGTTCCTTTTAACACTTCGATATTGTAGTTGATATATCCGAAAACCACAGGATAACCATTTCGTGATGCTCCTCCACATACTTAATGGTTCCCTGAAAGATATCAAGACCGTGTCCAAGTGATGGAGAATTTCGCATTTCATTTGTTTTGCTACAACCCCTGTGGGTTGTAGTCATACAGTGACCGTGCTGGGCATCTGTCCAGCCTGGTAACACAAACCAGAACCAACCCACCCAGGTTCCGTTGCTCCAGCTCATTTCCTGTCCTGAGGAAACTGTCACTCATGGAGCATCACTTTTTCTTTTCTCCTCACCCAACTATACACCCATAGTGAATACAAAGTCATCTTTCTGTTACCTGGTGGAGAAAACCCTTTTGAGGAAGTGCCCCTTATCCTAACATAAGGTGCAAGTTAAGATCAGAGAAGAGGATCCTTGGGGCTTCCTAGTTGCTTCACTGAAATTTTACTTAAATGCAATAGCCTCGTTAAGAAAAAAATGCAGATATAGCCAACTTCAGGCTTCTATGTGGCTTGAGCATTTCTATTTGTGACCTTCTGCCCTGAGTCTTAACTTAGTGGCACTTGGTGTCTTGACGCACATAAGGAATTTACATTTCATCACAGCTCATATATAAAGAGTCCAGCATTTTCTGGTGCCATAATTACTGATTCTTATTACGTGAACTTGTTCAGTGTAAAGCAACCTAAAACCATGGGGTTTCCTGCCCTTTGGCTTCACTTTCTGTGGCTCCATAGCAAAGCTCCCAGGGGTGCTGGAAGGGGGAGGGGTAGGAAGCAGACATTCTCTGGGACCCAATGATGCTGTGGACGTTCGAACACGTTCTCCTTGTGATTATGTCGTGTGATCACGCCAGACATGATCTCATTGGCTGTATTTTGCCCATCGTGAAGACTTTGTTTTAATTAACAGCTGTGCTTAAAATAATTAGTTGCATGAAAGTAAATTAATGATGAACCAAAATAAAGGAAATGGGGTTCCCCGAGAGCAAACTAGGCAAGTAGGAGATGGATTGAGTCTTAGGTGATGAGGAGAAAGAGTAGGGGCCTCATTTTGAAAGTAAGGGAGCCAAAGAGCAAAAAATTTCCCAAAGATCGCCGATTTTCCAACCCCAGAGCTGTTTGCCAGCTGTGTATAACACGTATCTGAGTGTGGAGAGTAGCCGCTGAGCAAAGCTGGGAAGACCAGGAAATTGTCTGAGGTCAGACACGTGAAAGTGTCCGAGTTAACTCTGTTTTGTCCCCTGTCCCCTCTAGAGGCTTGAATTCCACATTCAGCATGTTTTCCTAACGCTCCGATATTCAGGAACATTGAGTTCTTTAACACATTCACCTCTTTGGCTGTTGTAATCTAATATGGAAATGAGACTGGCAGTTCGAATGTCTCCCAGGATTACTGTCGTTTGATAGATCCTAATTCTGATGCCACATTAGCTGTGACTTTAAGGGTTGACTGTGTGGGCCTGAATAGCCGGCAATGTCAGCACCGACATCCCCACCACATCTGCAGGTCCCCCAGGAAGTCAGTCTGGAGGGATTTAGAACAAAACCAGGTTCCTTGTCATACTACACCTGTTACTTAATTCATTCATGCCCAAAATTTCAGAGCCATGAGGATATCTCACCCAAGCTATGCAGAGGTAACTTGCAAGGCTCGACTTTTATTCCTGGTATCTGGTTCATGGATAGAAGTCTGAGCACGCACACTGGAAGTTAAATCAGTCATTCTCCAATTTGCTTAACATTTATTTCTTTTATAACATTATAATTTATAATACTGAATTTTATTTCTTGCCCTTTTTGTTGTTGTTGAACTCAGAGAGAAATAAAAGCTTTGAAATGTCTTCCTTCGTGGAAACCAAAGGACTTGAGCAACTTACAAAGTCTCCAGTGGAATTTGTAGAGTATCCTTGATTTGATGAATGACTGCTGAGCTCACCAGCTGAAGTCATGGACTTGTGTTCAATAAGGAGAAAGATGCACAGAATGGGTTTCCGTCTATAGCCCAAGTCTCAACTGTAGTGTGCAATGTGGGTAGCCTGGTCTATAGAGAAATGAACTAACTTTAGGTTAGTGGAGGCTCTGGCTGCAGGGCTGCCTCAAACCATCAACCTCTAAGTTCCTTGGCAATTTGCTTAATTCTGATTTTCCTCATCTTCAAACAGAAGTAATGCTAGTAGCTTTGTGATTGGGTGTTTGATGGATACAATGTATTTAACACAAGTGTGTGTACTTTATATACTGGTCGACATGTGTTCTCCAGATTTATAGATGTGTATGAATCTAAAGATCAATGGTATGTGCACATAGCTTATAAATCTGGCTTAGCACCTCACACACGTGGTATATGTTCAATTAAAAAGTAGTGGGAACAATAATCAAAAGGATATGAATGTACATGTATGTCAGTGTGATTTCTAGTCTTATGTTATTTCCCATGGATCACAAATCAAAGAGGCCTTCAGGTTATTTTTTCATAAGTTAATGCTACTATTCTAAAGAGTTAAATTTTGTGAAACAATTTCTAGAATAAAATTCACCTTTATACCTCATCAGTGGGACTAAGAATATGGCTCAGTCATGCATGAGGACTTGAGTTTGAGTTCAGGACCAACATGTTTAGAAAGTTAGATATGGAGCAATATACCTATAATTACATATTATAGCTATATTACATAGATATAATTACATATAGATAACTCCTTACGGGTAACATCCAAGGTTGGCCTCTGGTATAACCTTGTAAACACATTCACACGTGCGCACATTCACACACACACACAACACACACGTGCACAAGCACACACACAAATCAAAAGCTTCCTCAATAGAGGGTAAGCATGAAAGTACGTGCATATAATTTCAGCACTCAGAAGGCTGAGGCAGGAGGATCACCAAATCCATAGCCTAAGCTATGGCATTTTTCAAACACACACATTCACACACACACACACACACACACACACAGAGAGAGAGAGAGAGAGAGAGAGAGAGAGAGAGAGAACTATCAATGAAAGAAGAGGGAACACATGTGAACTCTATAATTAAAGTAATGTTATACAATCATTGTCATCAGTATTGAGTACTGACTTTGTGATATTTTTTTCTAAAATAAATTATCTTATTTAATTCTCAAAGGAATTCTATGATGGAGGAATTGTATTGTGTTGATGAGGAAACTGAGAACAAAAGGTGAATTAACTTATCCAAGATCATATAGTCAACAAGTTCCAAACTCAAGTCTGTCTTGCCTGCCTTAGGTCTTAACTAACCTCTGCCTTAAGTGGTGGTAGGAGCCAGTCTGCCACGTTACAAAGACAGAGCAGTGTTAAGTGGCTGCAATATTCTTAGGATGGAAACTGAACGAAAATCTGAAACAAGATCAGAAATTTCTGTGCTATATTTACTCTCCTTATTAATCTTAAAAACTACTGTGGTCTTGACAAATAGCATTTCCAGCAATTGTTAAGAAAATGAGGACAGAGCATTTAAAAAACAGTTTTATGGTTCATACTTTCTGCTTCTCCCACACGCAATACCATCCTCCCCGTGACTTATAGTCCAGCTTCTTGCAGTGTCCTTCATCTTTACAACTGTGGTTAATGCTTCCTAACTGCATAGACTTTGACTCAGTCACACTTACTGTCCCAGTATTGAGCACCCATAAGTTTCCCAATAGTAATGCTTCGTTTCTAAGAACATGTTTGTTCTATTAACTCATTCTGTGCCTATTTTGCCTACCAATGCAATGTGATCATTAATATTTACTCCGTTCCCCCAGTGAGAGGTAAGAGAGTAGCCTCGCAGCCAATAGAGTAGACTGATAATTTTGAAATTATATCCACTACTTAACATGATGGTCCAGATACAACAAGATGCAGCTTAGCAGGATCTATCCCAAAGGAACACGCGTGGACTCCTCCAACTACATGCCCCAGCTCTTCTGGAATGCTGGCTGTCAGATGGTGGCACTCAATTTCCAGACTGTGGGTGAGTAACAGCAGCTTCCTTCCATTGCTGCAAAGTCACATTTCCAAGTGTTCAGAAGCCATTACCCTGGGAACTTAGGAGTAGGGGTGGGGCAGATTTGATTGGATAACTAAATTTCAATGAAGGATAATCAAAGCAAAGGAAGAGCACTAAATTTTGAAAATTAAGATGTCTTTAATAATTTTTGAAAGGGGTTTTATATCTGGATGTCATGCTGTTTTTTTCAAGCATTTTTAAAAGTGCTATAAAATCATATTAGAAAAACTAGAAATTCGAAAGCATAAAGAAAAAAAGAAATCCTGGGTTAGGGAGAATGCTCAGTGGGTAAAGCCCTTACCTCGCAGCATAGGGACCCGAGGTACTTTAGAGCCATATAATAAAGCTTGATGTGTTGACAGGCGCTTGGCATTTCTGCTCTGGAGAGGCAGAGACAGAGACCCTTGGGTTTGCTGGCATCTAGACTGTCCTTTTCGGGTCCCAATGGAAGACCCTGTTTCAAAATCACAAGGTGACCAGTTCGTAAGGAGCACCTGGAGTTGTTCTCTCTCCTCCACACACGTGTACATGTGGTAGTTGTTCTTTATAGTCACACGTGCACTGACACATAAACATGCATACACTCACACACACACACACTCACACATAAAGATGCACCTGCACACACACCTGTGTGATGCACCCATACACACACACACAAAAAAAAAACAGGAATAAAAGAAATCTTCCAGAAATGCTGCCACTAAGAGGTTCACACCTTGCTTGGTAGTGTGTGTGTGTGTGTGTGTGTGTGTGTGTGTGTGTGTATGTGTGTGTGTGTGTGTATGTGTATGTGTGTGTGTGTGTGTGTTCAGTGTTCAGCCTGTCTTTGTGACCCACATGAAGGTCAAAGTACAACTTTTATGAGACAGCTCTCTCCTACCTTGTGAGTCCTGGAAATCAAATTCAGATTGTCGGGCTCTGTGGCAAGTACTTTTCTCTGCCGAGCCATTTCCCTGGCCCTAAAATCAGTTCTGTTTAATAATGCAATTTCTTGAGCAATATTAACTGTTTCCAGTAGGAGAGGTCTATTGTTTTCTTTTAAGTTGCCTTGTCCAATTTTAGTGTTGTAATTACAATAGTTTGATAAAGTAATAAAGAAATTTTTGTTTTTTTCTCTTGCTCTAAAGCGTCTTGCATAGAACTCTGAAACAACCCTGTTATTACCTCTTTGTTGGCCCTAATAGTACAAATATATCACTTCATGGATGATTTGGAACATCTAGTTATTTCCTAGGTGCTTTTGAGATTTAAAATCTTTCTACTTTTTATTTATTATATAAATATATATACATATACTATATACATATATGTATACATGCACACTATATATACTGTGAATCAAATCCACAGTTATTATTTGATCCTGGATTTGGCACTTGCTAGGTAAATACTTCACCACTGAGCTCTTAGGCCCTAAAATGTGTTTTGTTTCATTTTTTTTTTAACCCTAGCAATTACAGTAAATGTACTGACTGGGGAAACTTTGATCAGTAACCCAAGTCCTCTGGAAAAGAGTCTGTAAACCATTCATATTGGCTGTAATTAATCACAGAAATGCACATTTAAAATGCCTTTCTGTAAATTGATAGACAAATAATTAGAACATCCCTTGAAATGGATTATGTATAAATCAGTCCCCAAACATCCCCTAAAATGGTTTGCATGAGTGTAAATGAGTTTAAACTTTCTGGAGGGCATTTTAACAAGACTTACCAAAACAAAAACAGCCTTTTCTAATGCGCCTACCTTTTGACTCCATAATTCCCCTTGCTCCTAGAAAACCCACTGCTAAATTTTCAAAACTTTAATTATGATGTTCTCTGAAAGACATACGTAAAATGCTAAAAATTTACTAGAAACAAATATATCTAAAGAAGAGACTGGATAAAATCATCAACTCAAATATATGTATTCAAAGGAATTTTAGACAGTTGTTAAAATTAAGGCCAAAAAAATACTTGCTAAAATGGGTGTAACATTTGTAAAAAATGTATCTAAAATGAAAAAGGTTAACACTATAAACCAGCTTGCAGGCACGGGGATTACGACTCATCTTTTTTTTTTCTTTAAATTTGTGTCTGTCTCTAAATTTTTATGGTGTGTAATTATTTCTCTGTAAAGGTGTGAACAGTCGGGGAAGTGGACTGTAATCTTATATAGTCCTACTCTGCAATCTCCAAACACAGATGCACTCACACTGGGCTGCTTTTCTAATTAGACCTAGCTATGCAGATAAACATGGGCATGTATGAGTACAATGGGAAGAGCGGCTACAGGCTAAAGCCAGAGTTCATGAGGAGGCCGGACAAGCATTTTGATCCATTTACTGAAGGAATCGTAGATGGGATAGTGGCCAACACTCTATCCGTTAAGGTACGTACACTCCCACCCTTACCATCCCCATCCCCCAACCCCCTACCCTGGATATGAAGTCACAAACCTGTCCCTGAGAAGAGACTTAAAGATCATATATATTACATAAAGAAATACCTTTGTCATCAAAAACTTAGGAGTTAGGAAGGATCCTTCATACTTTTTTTTTTTTTTTTTTTTTTTTTACTTTTAAGGATAAAATACTCATTAGCGATTTCCCCAGACTACAAGGAAATAAAGGAGCTGAGTCGTATTCTTAGGATGAAAATAAATGGAGCTAAAGAAATAGATGAGCAGAGACTTCCCGTTGGCCAGTCATCCCTTTGGAGGCAAACATTGCATTAGAAAATGCACAGGGAAGCCCGTCACCCATACAGAGACCTTCCCATCTCCCCTCCCCTAGTTCCCACCCATTCTAACTATTAAATACTGAACAAAAGCTTCCATGTTACCACAGCGTATATTTTAATCTACCCAAATATTCAGGGATGTAAAACCCATTTTAATAATCTAAAGGATTGCTTTATTAACTATGCATTTTATCCTAAAAATGAATTCCAAGTCCTTTTATTCGGTTTTATAAATAGAGGTGCCCACAGATTTTTAGCTGTCAAGAAGTATTTTAATACCACGAGAGGGCTCTGTTTTTATAAAGAGCTTCCCCTGTGGACTCTGGAAATGTGTCACTGTTGAAACTAGAGTGTTATAAAACCCCCAAATTTCCTTTTTAAAGTCCCCATTCGTGTTTTCATGAATAATTGTATGGCTAAGAAACAAACAAAACTCAACATAAATGCATTTTTCAGACTGACCTTAACAAAACCAAGTGAAACATTTGTCACACAGCCCTTTGAAAGTTTCATATCTAACCCAAACACCACCAGCCCCCATACGCATGCTTTATGCCACTAGTGATGAAACACCAGGGCCTTGGACCTACTAAGCAAGTGCTTTGCCACTGATCTCCCTCCCAAGCCCTTGTTTTTTTCACACAGCGTCACTGTGTAGCTCAGACTGGCCTTGAATTTTCTGTTCCCCCAACTCAGCCTAATGCTGGGGTGACAGGCCTCTGCCTCCATATCCAGCATTGCTTGTCAGCCCATGGTTCTCCCCAGAGTGAGCCACTTTATGTTAAAGTCTCAAAAACAAAATTTCAGTGAAATCTTTTATAATTTTATCTTTTGAAGTTATTTCAAACCATTGATTATAGAGTGAACTAGGCAAAAATGACACTGCATAAATATATTTCTTGTAACAAATGGGTTTCAGCAAATGAAGTTTGATTCCTGTCAAGAATGGTTAAGACACCACAAGCAGCATGTATTGATGGAAGACTGTGTTGTAGCATTTCTGTTACTTGTCCTAGCTGAGACAAACTGGTAGTTGTTTGACTTATTTGCTCCACCTCATTCCTATGTGTCTTTTTGTTTATTCATTTTGTCTTAAAAATTCTATTCCGACAATGGAAACAGTTCTAAAACCATGACAGAGATACAGGAAAGATGGGATGGATGGGGAAATATTTGAGAGCCCCATCAAAAATTTACTCTTTAGTTTCCATCCAAAATGCAGGCCACTGAATAGAGTCCCACCTGCCTCTCTCATCATTGCCAAGCCTGGATCTGGATCCCATTGGTCCTGTCATAGCTCTATGTGGGTCTTCTGGCAGAGACTTCATCGTCCAACACCTACAAGATAACATGGTGATCTGCCATTCCATCTGACTGACAAGAACCCTGAGCTACTTTAGGACCCTGATTTTGACCAAACAACATAAGCACTCAAACTTTGGAGTGTCTGCATCCCTGATGGGATTCATGTCACTTGAAAGTTTCAAATATGTTGTACAAAGCCTGCTAGCAAGTAGAACCCAAGTTTAAAAAACAGTAGTTGATACCAAATGTGTGTCCACGAAGCTTATCCTTGCCTTTGCTCTTGCCAAGCTAGTCATCTGTACAATTGTGAGCCTACTTTGCCTAGCTATGGAATTATTCAATGTTGTGTAATTGAATGAGATTTTAAGACTTACATATTCAGAAAACATCTCTCACATGTTCCTCTCTGTGTGGACCAAGTTGCCAACATCCAACGGATCTACCACCTGCCATAGTGGTGAATGGAAGCAAATAGAATGTGCCTGTCCTTCCAGAAAGGGCAGCAGGAGCAGGGAGCGATGGAGCTAACCTGGGAATCCGGATTGTTTGGAACAAAGTCATCAGCTACTCAGCGGCTTTCTGAGGTTACCCATGACAGGGGCAGGGTTTCCAAGGTGGTGACTTGGCTAGTGGCATAATGGTTACGGGAACATAAGCATTAGGAGCTGAGGAATGCCAAAGACTCTGCTGATGTGGTCAGAAATCCTGAATAGTCGGGGAACCAGTAACCTGGAAAGCTCTCTGAGTTAGTTCTGGGTTAATGTGTTCATTAACCTTTATGACAGGTGATGCGTCCCTCAGATGTTGGCAACTCGAATATAGATAGAGGAAGCCTTAGGAGATGTTATGCAAATGTGTAGTCTTAAATCTCATATAGCTATGGGACATTGATTAATTCTGTAGCTAGACGAAGGAGGCCCACAATTCTATAGATGGCTAGCTGGGTGAGGTCAGAGGTCATGATAACTTCGTGACATCCAAGGATGCTTGTTCATCAGTTGTTCCCGTATGACTCCATCTGATTGGCTCCCAACATCCCCATTCTCAGTCTCCTCTGTCTACTTGTTAAGTGGGAGAGGAATGGTGGCTCTACCCTTGCTTTTATTTCATTTCGCTTAGGATTTCACACTTGTAGGCCGCATCTGGCCTCCTTCGAGTTGTCTCCTAACTCTTTGTTACTTGTTTGTCAAGACTTTCTGCTCTTTTCTAGATTATTTCAGGCCAGTTTCTTTCTGATAAGAAGGTTGGGACTTACGTGGAGGTGGATATGTTTGGTTTGCCTGTGGACACAAGGAGAAAGGCTTTTAAAACCAAGACATCCCAGGGAAATGCTGTGAATCCTGTCTGGGAGGAAGAACCTATTGTGTTTAAAAAGGTGGGTGTCTGCTGCAAGAGGCAGGTGTTTTCTGGATGTCTTAAACAAGCAATTATTTGCTTGTGTGTAGGCAGAGACTATTCCTTTGTTTCCTGGCCACCCAGACCCGAATAATAACACAGAAACTATATTAATTAGAACACTTTTTGATCAATAACTTAGGCATAGTTTTAGCTAAATATTCCATCTTAAATTAACCCTTAATTCTTGTCTGTGTTAGCCACATGGCTTGGTACTTTTTAGCAGTGAGGCATTCTCATCTTGCTTCTTCTGTGTCTGAGTGACAACTGCAGACTGAGCCTTTCCTCTTCCCAGAATTCTCCTATTCTGGTTGCCCCACCTATACTTCCTGTCTGGCTACTATCCAATTAGCATTTTATTAAACTAATACAAGTGACAAATCTTTACAAGGTACAAGACCATTGTCCCACAGTAGCTGTGAGTAGATAAAGTGGTTGTATTCTGAAGGTTATTGTGAAGCTTTAATTTTGCTTTTTAAAATATTTTATCTGTATTTATTTATATGAATGTCTAGCTTGTATGTAACTCTATGCACCACTACATTCCTGGTGCCCACTGAAGAGAAGTGTAGATCACCTAGAACTGTAGTTATATCTAGAGCACCATTTGTATTCAAGAAACTAAACCTGAAACCTCTTCAAGAACAACCAGTATTTTTAACCTCCAAGCCATACCCCAGTCCCTTAATTTTAGGTTTTGATTTAATATGTCAAAGCAGCTTCATCTGAAAATTTATATGCACAATGGTGAGACCTCTAACTGAGTTCATAGAACTTTCTTCATTGATGATGTGTATGTAAAAAGAAAGTACCCTTTAGCTTGAATGTTCTCTGAAGCATGGTAGTATACCCAAATTGTTGGGTGAAGGGTCGCTTGTTCATCCCAGCTGCCCAGACATGAAATAATCACTCAGAAAACCACATCATTTGCAACACTACTTGGCCTATTAGCTCTAACTTCTTATTGGTTGGCTCTTACTTTTTAACTTAACCCATCTTTATTAATCTGTGTATTGCCACTTGGCAGTGGCTTACCAGCAAAGTTTTGGCATGCATGTCTGACTCTGGTGGTAACTCCATGTTGGCTCACTGATTCCACCCTTCTTTCTTCCAGCATTCAGCTTAGTTTTCCCTGCCTAGCTAAGTTCTGTCCTGCTATAGGCTCAAAGCAGTTCTTTATTCATTAACCAATAAAAGCAACACATAGACAGAAGGACCTCCCACACCACCCAAATGTTGCTGTTCATGGCTTTCCTTACTTTACAAAGAGGCAGTTTAACTTTTTACCTAAATTAGATGAGTAGATACCTGGTTTGGGAAAGGCAGAGTCAGGTACTCAAATATTTTTCTAGTTCTTTCTGCGATTTTCTTACTCTTGTAACCAGCATCATTTATGTTCCCATAGGTAGTTCTGCCTTCTCTGGCCTGTTTGAGGATAGCAGCATATGAAGAAGGAGGTAAATTTATTGGCCACCGGATCTTGCCTGTGCAGGCTGTTCGGCCAGGTATGTGGTGAGAGACGTTGTCATTAAAGAATGACTTAGGATCTGTTGCTCTGTAGTTTGTTTTTTATTTTACTCTTTGGGGGCCTGCCACTCAGTTCCCAAATAAATGCATGGAGACTTATTCTTACTTATCAACTCCCAGTCTTAGGTTGGCTTATTTCTAGCCAGCTTTTCTAACTTACATTATTCTGTCTCTTTTTAGCTACATTTTGGCTCTGTACTTTATTTTATCTTTCTTTACTCTCGATATCTTTATTTCTTTCTTATTCTGTGGCTGGCTGTGTGGCTGAGTTGCTGGCCCCTAGCATCCTGCTCCCCTCCCTATTCTCACTCCTCACTCTCTTCCATAGATTTCCCCTCCTATTTATTCTCTCTGCCTGGCAGCCCTGCCTGTTTCTCTCTCCTGCCTAGTTATTGGTCATTCAGCTCTTTATTAGACCATCAGGTGTTTTAGATAGAGTAGCACAGCTTTATAGAGTTAAGAAAGTGCAACATAAAGGAATATAACACATCTTTGCATCGTTAAACAAACATTCCACAGCATAAGCGAATGTAGCACATCTTAGACTGATATTCCACAGCATTGCTCCTTTGTGATGTTGCTGCATAACAGAGACTTTGAAATTATTCAAATAAACCTGGTAGTTTTTCATTTTTTTTCATAGTGTAGTGTTGCAAAAATCAACTTTGGCCACAATTCTTATACATAACAAGCTGTCTGAAAACTCACTTCCAAATATTTGTGTTCCTGGTCATGAGTCTTGTGGGTTAGCACTGTATAATAGTGTCTTTTTTATTGATAGAATGAAAATACCCAAGTTGGGCTGCTTTATAAAGCAAAGAAGTTCATTTTGCTCACAGTTTTGGAGGCTGCAAGGTCAAGATGAGATCATTTTTATCAGTTTTCTTCTGGTAAAGACCTAATAGTGGAGGCTTCCTAGTGAAATTGGGAGGTGGGGATCACCTCACCAGATAGGAAACTAGAGAACTAGGAAGGCCAAACTCAGTCTGGATGATCACTCAGCTTCCAACAAGAGAAAGAACCTGGGGGACAAAGCAAAACAGTCATAGCATAAGGATTGGTCGGACCAGCCTGTGCTCATGGGAGAAAAAAACCCATCAGCTACAGCATAAGGATTGACTGAGTTAGCCTGAGCTCAGTGGCAAAGTTATGCTTCAGGATGCCATTTGGATTTGATTCTGTCCCATATGTATTCATTTTGGGGTGCAGGCTGAAGTTGTGGTGGTACCCAACCTAAGGGCTCTTTTAGAGAACCCACTAGTATGTTAAAAGTATATTTTAAAAATCTCTACATGTGCCTGTTCACACAATGCTGGTCCCAAAACACTAATGTCCCGTGGACAAAGCAGATCCCCAGTCACGAAATCACATTAAGTATGACTTATTGTAGAGGGCACATTTGGACCAGTAATTTAGACTGGGATACACAATTTGCAGGTAAAAATGTGGTTAGAGCAGAAGTGATGATGATGATGATGATGATGATGATGATGATGATTCAGAATCAGTGATGCTTTCCAGCCTGTTGAGGAAAGTACTTCCTTATCACTCAGAACGGTGTGATTGACAGGAGAAAGAAGAGGACTGGTTTTCCTGCACCACAGGTGGGAATGGGTGTCGCTAGCACTGTAGAGCAAGCAGGTGACACTCAGTGTCATTGTCACCCTGCAGGCTATCACTATGTCTCCCTGCGGAATGAGAGGAACCAGCCCCTGATGCTGCCCGCTGTCTTTGTCTACATAGAAGTCAAAGACTATGTGCCAGACACATATGCAGGTAAACAACGCCACCTGGTGGAAGGCTAACTGGGCCAGGGGTGGGACACTGTGGCCTCATAAGCACAACTTCTTTTGTGTGTATGCTTAGCAGTCAATTGTTTGAGCTTTTGTGTGTACGTTAAACATTTCTTGATAGAAATCCTAATATTCCAATGCTTAGTCTATTTACACGAGGGTAGTTTTATCCCCGTGGGACCAATACTCCCCATTCCTATGGGACCAATATTCCGCAACCCATGCTGTCCACTTCTGCCGTTGATCTATTTCTAAAGTGAATTTGCCTCCAGCAAGTTACAGATCTCCAATCAAGTCTGTAGATGGGAGTCCCAAATTCACAGGCACTAACTTCACCCAAAGTCACATTTTCAAATGTTTTGTTGTTGTTTTTATTTTGTATTTTTTTTGCTTGTTTTGTTTTTTATTATCAAGGGTTCTAGGAGTGAGACACTGGCCATTGATGGAGACTGACAAACTTGGAAACATGTTTCTAGCCCAAGGGTGGTGGCTGTAATTCCCCCTGCCTTGCCACTGCCATGCAGATGAGACCCAAATTGCCAAATTGGTTGTTCCTATAAATAGAAGACAGGCTTCACGTGAAGTGTCTCCACTCATGACACACTTTTAACCAAATAGGTATGGAGGCCATTGCTGGAATAGACCAACCCTTCAAAAGGAAGCTAGAGAGAGCACCAAGTTGTGAGAATCGTCACTTGAAATGCATATCATTTGTCTCTCTGAACCAAGTGACTCTGATTTCTCCTGAAGTTTTAGAAAAGTCCTGACCCTTGTGTATTTTCAAACTGGGGCATATCTGAGTGGAGAGGTACGGGGCGGGGGGGGGGGGGAGGATTAAATGATGATGCTGCATCAGTGAGTGATCCAGGTCGGTGATGAATGAATACATGAATGGATGGTGGGTTACGAGCATGGATAGTTCCTTAGATGGATGATGGGTAACTTCTCCTCCTCCTGCCAAAACCTTGACCTAGAATGTCTCTTCCCTGCTTAGATGTGATCGAAGCTCTGTCAAACCCAATCCGGTATGTCAATCTGATGGAGCAGAGAGCGAAGCAGCTGGCTGCGTTGACGCTGGAGGATGAAGAGGAAGTAAAGAAAGAGGTGAGAAGAGCTCCAGTCGTAACACATGATTTTTAACTTGTGTTTCACATCTCCTGGCTGGCATGGGCTATGTAACATCGTGCCTCAAAGACATGGCACTGGAATTCAGCCGAAAGTCACAAGACTGTAGATGAGTCAGCAACATTTACACATTTCTTTCCCTTTTGGCATTCCTTAGATAACACCTGCGCCTTATCCCGTGGATGGAGTAAACTGTACACATCTTGCTGCTTTGGGTGTTTCTAGGTGACTCTCTGACGATTTAGCCATTGAATTGCTGAAAAGCAATAGTCCCTACCTCATTTAGTATCTTCTTTTGATTTAATTTAAAATGCATGATTTTCCAAGTGATTTGTGATTTCTTATAATACACAAGATACTTACGAAGGGCTGGTGAGAGGCTTGGTGGGAAAGGGTGCCTGCCACTAAGCCTGATGACCTGAGTTCAATCCCTGAGACACATATATATAGTGAAAGGAGAGAACAAATTGCCACAAATTGAATTCCATGTGGGCATTATGACGTGTGTCCTCACACATGCCAGACCTGGGTCGTTGTTACAGATTGCAGGGGTCACAGCTGGGTAAGCACGCATAGCTATACACTTTCCTCTTAGGACTGTCTTGGTAGTATCATGAGGGTTCTCATAAATTGTGTTTTTATTTTTATTTGATGCTAAAACATTTTCAACTTATTTCTTCCCTTATTTTCGAGTGTACGGTTTAGTCTCTGTGTATTTGTGCAGCTTCTGTGGTTTTTCTTACAATTTGTTTCTAGTTTTATTGCTCTATGATCTGATTAGAAATTAAAGATTATATTCCTTTTTTCGCATTTGATAAGGCTAGGTTTGTGGCCTAGAATATTTTGGAGAAAGCTTCATAGGATGCTAAGAAGTATTTACTTATTTGTTTGTTTGTTTATACATTTTATTCCTTTCATTAAAAAGTAGATCTTTTTCTCACATAATACATCCTGATTATGGTTTCCCCTTCCTCCACTTCTCCAATTGCTCCCCCACCCTCCCATCTGAATCTACCCCCTTTCTGTTTTTCATTAGAAAATAAATAGTATTCTGGGGGGAGTAATAATAAAATAAAATGAAAATTAGCCCATTGGAATTGAACAAAAACAAACAAAGGGAAAAGAGCTCAAGAGAAGACACAAGAATCAGAGACACACTCATCTGCACATGCTGGAACACATGCATAAACACACTGAACTGGAAGACAACATATGTATGCAAAGGACCTGTAGGTACCCGCTGAAGCTGTCTGTTACCAGGGAGGACTTATTCATATCAAAGGTCCATTGTCGGACACCTACATTCTTCAGCTGTTCAGCTGGAGAAAATCTCGATGGAGCATTTTGGTGATGGTGCCTCCCAGATTATGTCCCTATTACAGTGCACACTGTCACTCTATGGAGAGAGAAGAGAGACTTTGAAACTGCAGAGGTCTCTAACACCACTGGTGTCCTTCAAGAGCTTCATCCTGCACCCAGCATCACATACCAAGAGCTGTGTCACATATTAAGGTCTATTTATGATGAATAAAAACAGTAAAGGGTATAAGTGCCACAGAAATTGAGACTTGGGTCAATATTTTTTGTTTCTCCTTTTTAATAAGCTGATTAGAAATTATTTTTATATGTGTATAATGCTGATAAAATTTAGATTAATTTGGACATGCCCAGTGTCATTCAATAAACCTGAAATCATTGGCACAGGAGACCACTTTCTAAATACAACCCCAGTAGCACAGACACTGAGAGAAACAATTAGTAAATGGGACCTTCTGAAACTGAAAAGCTTCTGTAAAGCAAAGAACACGGTCAACAAGACAATACGACAGCCTACAGAATGAGAAAAGATCTTCACCAACCCCACATCAGACAGAGGTCTGTTCTCCAAAATGTACAAAGAACTCAAGAAATTGGTCATCAAAAGAACAAATAACATAATAAAGAAAATGGAGTACAGACCTAAACAGAGAACTCTCACAGAGAAATATATAATGGCTGAAGGACACTTAAGGAAATACTCAACATCCTTAGTCATCAGAGAAATGCAAATCAAAATTACTCTGAGATTCCATCTTTCACCTGTAAGAATGGCCAAGATCCAAAACACTGATGACAACTTATGCTGGAGAGGTTGTGGGGTGAAAGGAACACTACTGCATTGCTGGTACAACCCCTTTGGATGTCAGTGTGGTGATTTCTCAGAAAATTAGGAAACAACCTTTCTCAAGACCCAGTAATACCACTTTTGGGTATATATCCAAAGGATGCTCAATCGTGCCACAAGGACGTGTGCTCAACTATGTTCATAGTAGCATTGTTTGTCATAGCCAGAACCTGGAAACAACCCACATGCCCCTTGACCGAAGAATGGATAAGGAAAATATGGTCCATTTACAGAGCAGGAAAAAAAAATGACATCTTGAAATTTGCAGGCAAATAGATGGAGCTGGAAAGCATAATTTTAAGTGCAGTAACCCAGACCCAGAGAGACAATTATCACATGTACTCACTCATAAGTGGCTTTTAAACATAAAACAAAGAAAGCCAGCCAACAAATCAGAATCTTAGAGAACCTAGACAACAATGAGAACCCTAAGGGAAACATACATAGATTTAATGGACATGGAAAATAGAATAAAACAAGATCTCCTGAGTAAATTGGGAGCATGGGTACTTTGGAAGAGGGTTGAAGGGAAGGGGAGAGGCAGGGAGAGGAGCAGAGAAAAATGTAGAGCTCAATAAAATTAAAAATAAATTAAAATAAAATTAAATAAATGAAATGAAATTAAATTTAATTTAAAATTAAAATTAAATAAATAAAATTAAAAATAAAATTAAAAAAATAGAAACCTGAAATCACAGAAATTCCACATTGGTCTCAGAGAAAATAAAAGACTACCCTACCTATGCCCTGTGGAGTTGCCTAAATCCTCCCTGGCCTCATTTTTTTTTTATTATTAATTTATAAAAGTTTCCACTTCTGCCCCTCCTCCCAATACCCTCCCACTCCCCCCACTCCTTCTCCTCCTCCCTCTCCAGTCCTAAGAGCAGTCAGGGTTTCCTGCCCTGTCGGAAGTTCAAGTTCCTCCCCCCTCCCTCCAGGTCTAGGAAGGTGAGCATCCAAGCAGGCTAGGATCCCAAAAAGCCAGTACATGCAGAGGAAACAAGTCCCAGTGCCATTATCAATGGCTTCTCAGACAGTCCCCATGTCAGCCAAAATCAGAGAACCCAGTTTGATCACATGCTCGTTCAGTCCCAGTCCAGCTGGCCTTGGTGAGCTCTCATTAGATCAGTCCCATTGTATCAGTGGGTGAGCTCACCCCTCAGGGTCTTGATTTCCTTGTTCATGTAGTTCCTTCTTCTGCTCCTCATTTGGACCTTGGGGGCTCAGTTCAGTGCTCCAATGTGGGTCTCTGTCTCAATCTCCATCCATCGTCAGATGAAGGTTCCCTCTGATCCTGACTTCTTTGTTCATGTTCTCTCTCCTTCTGCTCCTCATTTGGTCATTTTTTAAAATGGAGAATTAGAAAAGCAATTTTATTTTTTGGTCTTGACCATGAATAGCTTGGAAGAAAAAGTGATTCAGCCTCTGAATGCTGATGTGTCTTTTCCCATCACAGTGATATGTGTTTATTTGAAGGAGACCACTAAAATAGGCAGCCGTATTTTTCACAAAAGAAAATTCTACCTGGGACCTGTTAGCCATTGGAGATCCCAATGTAGTAGCAAAGACATCTTCCATCTGATGTTTCTAACATGATACTTCTAAAAGTCCTTTCTTATTGAACATAAAAACTTCATTGAACTATAAAGCATTATCAGGTTTCTAATATGCTAATAAATTACCTTCTTAGAATGTTTTTAAATCCAATATTTTCCCCTGGATTCAGTTAACAGTCATTCATATGAAAAAAAAGCATTATTTGGCTTATATTCTTACCAATGTAAGTCCAGACTGTAATGTTTATATTTATGTAATAGGTGGATTATGATAGGATATTAGAAGATCACATCGAGATTGGCTGCATTTGCTTTCATGTCTTCTTTTCTTCTCCTTGGTTTTGGTTTTTCTTTCTTTTTTTCTTTCTTTCTTTCTTTTTTTTTTGTGCCAGGCCATCTCTGAATAGCCCAGGCTGGTCCCGAACTCTCCATCTGCCTCCCTGGGATGACTGATGTGTCCCTCAGTATTTTTGTCACTTTAAAAATTATTGTTTAGCTTGAGGAGTTTGGGGAAGATCCAGTTAGGTAAAGGACATAGAGGGCTCCTTGAAAGAAGGAGCCATTGTGGGGTTAATGAGAAACCAGGCACTAGGGAAACTCCCAGGAAACCACAGGGAGGACCCCAGCTAAGAATCTAAGCAATAGTGGAGAGAGTACCTAACATCAGATTGATGACTACCTTAACTGTCATCATAGAACCTTCATCCAGTGTCTGATGGAAGCAGATGTAGAGATCCACAGCTAAGCACTAGGCCAAACTCCTGGAGTTCAATCATTGAAAGGAAGGAGCAGTATTATGAGCAAAGGGACCAACACCATGATGGTGATTCCCACAGAAACAGCTGATCCAAGCTAGTGGGAGCTCACTGACCCCGGACTGTCAGCTGGGGAATCAGCGTAAGACCGAACTAAGCCCTCTGAATGTGGGTTGTGTGTCCTGGGCAATTTGTGAGGCTACTAGCAGTGGAACCAGTATTTGTCACTAGTGCATGACCTGGCTCTTTGGAGCCCATTCCCTATGGAGGGATACCTTGCTCAGCTTAGATACACGGGGGAGGACCTTGGTCCATCCTCAAGTGACGGGACAGACTTTGTTGATTGCCCATGGGAAGCCTCACCTTCTCTGAGGAGTGGATGGGGGACAGGGGGTGGTGGGAAGAAGGTGTGAGGAGTGAGAGGATGGGAGGGAGATGGAACTGGGATTGGTAGGTAAAATAAAATTGTTTTAAAAATAAATTAAAAAATGTATCCCCAAAAAAAATCACTGTTCAGGTTGTTGGTCAGCAACGTATCAGAATAAAAAGATAATCTCAATCCTAGGAATGGATTTCTAGCATTTATCTGTATTTCTCTAAAAGTCAAATGAAATTTAGGATATAAACAACAACAAAAGATCCTCTTAAGTAATATAGAAGTACTGTCAGCCATTGATACAGATTGAGCTAGCATGCTGTCTATGGATGCGTTTTTGTTTGCAAATTTAATAAAAGTTCAAAGCCCAGACACTTTAATGTAATTACAAAGATGCCAAATGAAATATCAGCAACTCTTTTTGTTTTCTTCTTTTAAAATACAAAAAATGAAGGGAAAATGTGAATGCTTGGTATATCAGTGAGAAAATTTTTCAAAAAATGTCAAAATAAAATATCTGAGCCAGTTGTCATGCTGAGAATGGTGTGAAAGTATTTATCAGACCAGCTCTGACATTAAAATGTTTATTATTATTACTGTTTACATCTTATGTGTGAGCACATTCATGACCTACAGAATGCTGGCAGACTCGGTTCAATTTGTGGGAGTCATTTCTCTCCATATGGATGGAGTCTAGGGTTTAAACTGAGGTCTTAGGCATTGTGACAGCTGTCTTTACCCACTGAGTCTGATGGAAAACTTAATAAGTGTTACATATTATAGACAAAATCACAACAGGCAAATTCCCAAGGAGAGAAAGAACCACACCCCTGGAAAGGAACAGGCTAGAGTTCTCCCTGAGTCTGGCCATTGGGAATGAGCTGCCAGGAGCCATTAGGAGATAGGCTCTAACTGTACTTGGTATCTCGGGCCCTAGGCCAGACACTGAGAAGGAAGGCTTGGACAGGTGGGGGTGGGTGGCAGGCAGGACTGCTGCTTCTTTTGGATTTGCCCTGTCTCTACAGTGATCATATCAGCCTAGCAGAGGACCAGAGGAAAATGGAAATGCAATAAGCACCATGCTTTCCATGGATCTGGCGGGGTATTGGGCCTTTTAATGTATTAACGTATGTGGCGTTTTGATTGAACAAATATTCTACCACTGAACTATATCCTAAGCTGTCTTAATTGCTTGTAATGGCCTTGGACTCATTATGTACCCTGAACAGGTCGTGAGCTTAGCTCAGCTCCTAAGTAACTAAGACTGCAGACATGAGCTACCAGACCCACTTATGCCTTAAAATATCTAGAGCTGGGAGGTGGGTTCCTTTAGCTGAGGAGCCATTGGCAAGTGATAACCACTAGGGGAGGGGCACTCAGTTATCTCTAAGGGTTTGGTCCCTGGTGGATCCGCCCAGCTCCATTAGATGGTGCCACACTCAAGAGTACATGGACACACAAATTGGGCTTCCTGGGTTTTAGAAACATGAAGACAGAAAGTTAGGAAGGGGAAGGTGTGATTGGGGGCAAGGATGAATGGAGAACTTGCATTGTGAGGAAATTTTCAAAGAGTCAATAAAAGATTTTCTTGAAAAAGAAATGATACCTCCCTTTTCATCTCTGTACTACTTGGCTTTGGCAATTGCAAGCCACTTTCTTTGGATGCCCTAGAGTGATCATAGTAGCCCCCCTTTTTTAGAGGAGGAAATGATTGCTTGAAATTATCGAGTGACTTGCTTCATGAAAGAACTATGGTCTTCTAAAGTAAGACATCTTGAGACGTCCACATAGCCATGGGAACTTAAGCAAATCA
Source organism: Myodes glareolus (assembly GCF_982192425.1). Classification (NCBI taxonomy): domain Eukaryota; kingdom Metazoa; phylum Chordata; class Mammalia; order Rodentia; family Cricetidae; genus Myodes; species Myodes glareolus. The sequence goes on along the minus strand of NC_142035.1, from coordinate 42,897,646 downwards.
ATCATTGGTTTGTCCCAGGTGTTTTCACACATCTCTACATTGGAATTGAAAATTTTCAGTGGGTTATAATTCAGGGCTTTGGGTTCATCCTCCTACAACCCTGGAATCATCGACCATGCCATTCGCAACAGCAGAAGGATTGCAGAAGCATGACCCTCAATTAGTGAAGGTTTTCACCTGGCTCTAGGGTAGAACTCTCAAATTTTAATGTGCATAAAAATCATGATTTAATGCCAATTCATTAAATCTTGCACAGGTCATAAAATTTTGCATTTCTTGATTAGCAGGACTCTCAGTGTTTAGCATGTGTCAGAATCACCTGGCTACTTCTTCCAGCACCCATGGATGACCCCCATCTGATTCCCTTGGTTTGGAATAAGCCCAGGCATTTGCACTTCCAAGGCTCCAAAGGGATGCTGGTGCTGACCCAGAGACCACACTTTGATAATCACTGACTTGGAGCCCTGTATCCTCTCTCACAAATGGGTGGCTCTCCCCAAATGAAGCCTATTCTTTCCATCTCCTACCATGTCACCTTAGTCACAGAAACCGCAAAGGGCTCCCAGAGGAGTTCTTTCCTCCCTAGAACTGTCTAGTATTTGTTCTGTCAGTGATTAGCCACAATCTGTGCAAAACAATCTGGCTTAATCTCAAAGCTCTACCCCTACAGAATGGATGCCAAAGGTCTGAGGCTACTTTTTAGAAGAGACGTCAAGTTACCTTCCTCACTGCAAAGTTCAGTCTTGACTTTTAGAAACTTTATAAAACCATTTCTAATGAAGGGGGAGGGAGCTCCAGCGCACAGTTGGTCCTCTGTATCCTATGGGTTCTGCTTCCGTGCATTTGACCAACTGCAGATTGTGAGTTGGTTTTGTTGCTGTTGTTGTTTTTATTGCCCCTGTAATGAAAATGTGCAGGGTTTTTTTTTTCCTGGTAATTCTCCTTAAACAATCAGGACAACTATTTATATAGCAATGATCTCCAGGTATACTGAGTATATGCATAGAGTCTATAAAATTATTGCACATGTTTTACAAAGGGTCTTTAGCACCTGTGACTTTTGTGGTTTTCTGGGATGTTGAACCAACTTAATATAGATACTGACACACATATAAAATAGTCAGCAGGGCCCTGTTCATTCTTGCTTTAATAGCTTTCTGATCCCCCAGCCATGAGGATTAGTCAAATGTAGAAAGAGAATCTGCATCATTCCTTTCATCTGTGTATTTATCCATTCATTCTTTCAAACACATTTTTCTGATTTCAGCATAAGAGTTAGGTGGTACTGTAGTTTCAGGACTTGGCCCATGAAGTGTACCCATTGCCTACGTACCAACTGAATGTTGTTCCTCCACTCATTAATTAATTAATTATCCATTAATTAATTAAATAGTTAAATTTTTTAAATTAATTAATTTTGTTATTTATTTATTTTTGGGTTTTTGAAACAGGGTTTCTCTGTATAACAGCCCTAGCTGTCCTGAAACTAACTCTTGTAGATCAGCTGGCCTCGAACTCACAGAGATCTGCCTACCTTTGCCTTTCGAGTGCTGGGACTAAAGGCATGCACCACCACTGCCCTGCAGTTAAATGTTATTTTAATATTATATGTAGTTACTATGCTGGAATGTTTTTATATCAAATCATGTATACGTATTTATGTGTGTGGATATTTATTTACATATGCGTACCCTGAGAAAGATCATATTCTCTCTCTCATTTCTGAGGGAAGAAAGTGACATTAGTAATAGTTCACACGCTGAATTTTCAGTCGTTACTCCTGGTTCAATAACTGGTGGGAATGCTGCATTTATTTAAATGATGGTGCAGCCCTGATATATGAAAGAATCATTTAGATTGCATTCCAGTTACTACTGAAAGAATTTGCTGGAGGTTGGTTGCAGAAGACACCAAACTAATTTTACATATTAGGTGTTCATTCATTAAGACCTTTGAAAAATGGGGCTGGAGATGGGCTCAGTGGTTAAAAACACTTGCTCTTGCAGAGGACCCAGGTTCAGTTCCCAGCATCCATACAGAGACTCAAAACCATTTGAATCTCCAAATCCATGGGATCTAGTGTCCTCATCTGCCCGCTAAGGGCACTGGGAACACATATGGCACATATCCCTACCTGATGGAAAAATATTCACGCTTGCTAAGTAAACAAATCAATGAATAAATCTTATTTAAAGAAATTCCGAAGACCGAAGATAAATTCATCCTGCTACTTAAAGACTTCAGCTCTCACTAGTCCCGCTAGACTATTCAAAAATTTCAAACACACATAAAACTGGTAAGAATTATAAAGTCAATGCTCTTTTGTCAGTTCATTGTTGAGCCCTGATTTTCATTTTCTTGCATAGAAGTCAACTCTGTCTTATTTCCAGTGCATTTCAAATTCAGGCTGCAAAGGCAGTGTGTGTGTCACTCCTAAGCACGCGGTAATGCACAGTCAGGGTGTGGCTCTCAGGACCGAGTCTGACCTTCTTAGGAACAGGACAATAGCCAAGGTAATTGGGCTAATGGAAAATTAAGGCACAAATTACCTATGTGCTTTGAAAAGCTGTTTGGGGTGAAATGCTGTCTCTAACAAAGCTGCAGCCACGCCCACATTTGTCCTCAGCAGACTGGATTCTGTACCCTGAAATTACTAATCTCCATGTAATTCTGGGGAAGTGGCTAACCTCATCCCTTACCCACCAGGATCCAAGTCAACGTCCTGTCATATGAACCAGGCACATGGAAGGGACAGCATATTGCAATCAACTTTACATTTGCTTTTTATTTACTAGTGGGATAGGGGTGCATTCATGCGTGTGACACAGCACATATGTGTAGATTCAGAGAACTTCTGGAAGTTTGTTCCCTCCTCCCAACATGTGGGTCCCAGGAATCCAGCTTAGGTCATCAAGCTTGCTGGGAAGCGCCTTTACCCACCGAGCTGTCTCACTAGTCCAAGACTCAGAAAACTCCGAGCAACTCGGCCACATCCGATAGTTGAAAGGCATTTTGCTTTCATGTTAAATACTCAAGAGAATTCTCTGCTGCTTGATTATCAAAGCCAAAATTAACGCATCCAGGATGAAAATCTTTTGCATTTGTGCAAAAGTGTGCCATACAAGTTCCCTTGACCAATTCTGTAGGAACGGTTGGTAAGTTATCCTCTCACTGATTCACATGCAATATATTTTCAAGGAACTTGTGTTCATTTTAATTATTGGAAAGTCGTAATTTTTGAATATGAAATCTTAGTTTTTAGAAATCATGCTTTGAAGAAAAACATAGAGCAATAACGCATATGACCACTAGGGGGCAGAGGCTCAAAGCAAAAATCTAGTAAGCGCCACTGAAGTCCCGTTTTAATGAACCTTCCTTCACTGAAATTCATGTAATTGGATTCCAGTGGTCTTTCAATTATGTTTACAAAAACATATTTCGGGTGCCTTTATTTCTGTAATTATGTCCAGTGCCTTGGGAAAGGATTCTGTGCTTGTTTTGTTGAAACACATAAAAGCAGCCATTATGGCTTGGCCTGGGGAGAAATGCAATCAAAAGTATTGATTTCTTTGAGCTGGACACAGATTTTGGCTTTTGCATTTAATCTCACATGCCAGTCTGGTGGGCATGACTTGACTTTCCAATCATACCAAAAAGTTAAATTTAGTATTTCACAACTGGAGTTATTTAACCATTTTATTTCTTTGCTTTTTTATGTCAATGCTGTTTTAGTGCGACAGGGTGAGTTCTTTGGCAACAACGTTCGCCTGCTTATGTGTCTCTACCTAGCTATAACTTATTATTATATTAATGCTTCCTGGAGTTGCCATTACCATAGAACACAGAACGCCCGCTATTTAAAATATTTAGACTTTGAACTATCACACGTTCTAAGGGAACCTGTCTGGCCTCTGGTTTCCCGTGAATAGATTTCAGTGCAGATTTTCAGAACCTTCTTTGACTACTTTGCCATGGGGCTGAAAGCAAGGCCCACCTGAGCGGCTGAGAGGAAGATAGGAGACAGCAGTGTCCAGGCTACTGGGCCTTCGGCTACTTCTGTTACCAGTTTCCCATAGGGAAACTGTCAGCTGGACTCCTTTACACACCCTTGACAACTGGTCAACAGCAGTCTGTCGTTTGTCATCGCGGCTGCGCACTAACGCATGACATTCGTCTCCAGAAAAAATCCTAAGAGGCCCTGGCGACTACACAAGGAGCCGCAAACAGCTCCTCACTCTCCCTCTTCTCCTGGCATGTGTTTGGCAGGGCAGAAGTGTGAGCTGCATGTTTGTCGGACCCTGGCCCAGGGTCTTTCCAGCACACAGCATCCCTTCAGCATTCTGGCTTCAGGGTTCCAGGCAAACTCTGCTCCTCCAGTCATGGGTGCAGAAGTCTGCTCCGGGGCTAATGCAGCCTGAAGGTTCATCTTGACATTTTGGTCATTTGAGAATGTGGGAGCTCACATGAATGTTTCATTTTCCATCCTTTCTCAAAACCTGGCAGCTACAGGTGGAAACTGAGCAGGGTCTGGCCTACCTATAAGAGCTTTTTCTGGCTTCAGGTATGGCTTCCCTTTTCCTTCCCAAGGGTCCAAGTCATTAACTCGAGGGGTGAAGGAGGTGTCGTTGTTGTTTTGTTTTTGTTTTTCAAGAAAACCATGAAGACCATTCTCTGTGTATAATGCATCCTACATGGAAAAATCTGGCGACATTGAACAAGCCAAAACAAAAGCAAAACAAACAAAAAGAAACCCTGTAGAGGCATTCCATTTGTAGTCTCAGAAATAAAGCTTGCCTGAAGAGCAGACAAGTAAAACAGCCACACCGGCACCAGCCTTACACACCAGCCACTGATGGCACACACCTTTAATTGCAGTAGTCACAGTAACACATATCTTTAATCCCAGTAGCCGCACTTGCTTGTCATAGAAACCAGGTGGTAATGGTGCACGCCCTTAGTCCCAGAACTAGAAAGGATTATAAAACGGGAGCAGACAGCCCTCAGTCACAGTCTCATTCTGAGATTCCTGGAGGCAGGATCGCCATTTCGGACTGAGGTCGCGGTAAGAGCCAGTGGCTGGCTGCTTTGCTCTCCCGATCTCTAGGCAAGCTTTGTTTATTAAAATACAATTGAAATGCCACAGTAAAACTCCACCCATATACTGCATTCAAGAGGCTCTCATTTGCAATGTTGAGCTGAACAAAGAACATACCATCATTCCTCTTGACATATGACTCTAGGGAGAATTTTCTTGATGGATACTAACTAAATGTAACCATACCAGAGCTTACCAGTCAGAGATATCCATCCATCCAAAGACATAATTTCACAATAGTGAGACCTAATGCTTCTAGGTTATGTGGCTAGGCTCCTGTCTCTCCTACATGATGCCTGGTCTGGTACCAGGGCTTATTTTTCTTCCACCCATCCCAGGGAGACCATCTACACTGAAGAGGTCTAATCCATGAATAGGGCTGTTTGTTAAGTTAAGGATGCCTTGAGGGACTGATTCCATACCAGCTCTGAGGCCGGAGGAGGAGGACCATGAGTTCAAGGCCATCCACAGCTCCAGAGTAAGGCTTTGTTTCAGAAATGAAAAGCAGTGATTTGGGGCGAGAAGAGAATATGAATCAGTGCTGCCATCTAGATTCCTGGCTTCCTTTGGTCAAATTGCCAGCCTGCTATTTGAAATTTCGTGCCCAAATGTCACAGTGTTGGGGTCCAGGTGACCCATGGAAGAAGACATTCCTACTGTACCTTGGAAATGCACTACATAGCAAAATGCTGTAAAGTCGTCACGGATAAAACTTGCAGCAGACGTGGAGAGCGAGTCTAAAATAGCTGGCAAGCACCTGGAACGTTGGAAAGCGTGGCTGAAGTACTGAGAAATTATACAGACAATTATTTTATAAGAATCGCCACTGATTCAGCAGATATTTATCGACCGTTTGCTTTGAATTAGACATAGCAGCTGGAGTGGGTAGAGCGAAGGGCTCATGAGTCTTGATAGTTATCATCAGGCATTGGTAATGTCGCACGGTCTTAACTGTTTCACGTGCTTATTTAGCTTGTACCAGAAAGTGTTCTAGGTACTTAACAAACATTGACTGTTGATAGACAATACTATGACCTCAAATTCATCATGGACAAAGATGGGAAACAGCACAGAGAGTTAGGTGATGTGTTAATGGCGTACTGGATTCAAATCCAAGGACATCTGGCTCCAAAGTCCGCGCTCATACCCACCACATCAGTTCTTGCTGCGGCATGGAAGCTGACGGCATGAAACGAAATGCTTGCCATCTGCTTCCATGTGACTTATTCAGCAACGCAGCTCCCCCATCCTGGACCTGGTTTGCATCAATTTAGCTATCTCACGCGAGTGTGTATTCAGCTAGGGCTGTCTATCCCAGGACATCCCAGCCAGAAGGGCTTAGCTGTCCTTTGGCAGCAACTCTAATCTCCCTGCTATAGCCGGGGTCTGCTAAGGAGTGGTCAGATTCGTGTCTCTGTGGTTCCTTGTGTGCGTTATGTTTGCTACTCTCTCATTTGATGGAAATACACCGCCTGATCTGATCCAGAGGCATTGTGGGAAGGCTCTCTCCAAGAGCATGGGCAAGTTGGAGTGAAAACCAGAGCCTTTGGGACAATTAACCTGCTACTTTGTGATTTTACATTGTGCTGAGTTAATCTTGCTTTCCAGGCAGTTTCCAATCTGGTGTTTCATACTCCAAATGAATTGTGAGAATGTCACAGTGGGTAGCCTTATTGGTATAGGAAGACAATAAAAATGATTTGAAACAAAATTAAAAGGTGTTTGTGATTTTAGGCTGAGCCTGGGGAAACCTCATCAGAGGCATCGAGTGAAGCCAGGACAACGCCAGCAGAAAATGGGGTGAATCACACAACATCCCTTGCCCCCAAACCACCTTCCCAGGCTCCACACAGCCAGCCAGCTCCAGGTAAACAGTGGGGACGGTGCTGTTTCTAGATCTCCTGCCTTCAGGTTCCAGCGCCTCTGCAGAAGGCTAGGCTCTGAGGAAAGAATGCATGCCCTCGCGTGACATGAGTGGGTGGGCAGCAGGATGGATGGACGGATGAATGTCCCAGGGCCACCTGTGTCGTGGGCTGTTATTTGGGGGTGAATTCTGGTCGACCCACTGATAGAGTTGCATTTGTTGCATTTGTTACATTTGTTGCATTGTAAGTTGCATTCTTCAAGCAGCTTGCAACTATGCAATAGAAGTACCTTTTGTATTCTACTTCAAGTCTCTGCCACAACTGACTTTCCAGGAACCTTAAATGTCTGTCCACCCTAGGCTGTCTGCTAGGCCATGCATATGGGTTAGGTCATTTCATCGTCTTCCCAGTCCTCCACGGGGTGTGTTCTGTTGTTGTCTCATTTGGGAGGTGATGAAGAACTTTCCCGAAAGGCACAATGCCTGTGGAGGAAAAGCCAGGTCAGACAGTACCCAATACAACTAAAGCGCTTGCTATTAGCTTCTCATCTTCACCCAAGGCTACACTCAGTTGTCTCATTTCTCAGAGAAATTCTGTCATTTCAATGCAACTCACAATGGCATTCCATCTCACTCTGGTTAATGTGAGTGAGTGTGTGTGTGTGTGTGTGTGTGTGTGTGTGTAATGTTAAAATGGTATGTGAGTGTGGATGGTGTGTGTGTGTGAGGGGGCCGAAGGTTTGGGGGTTTCTGTGTATGTTTCTCTTAACAGACTGGCCTTCCCGAGAGAGGGCCCTGCTTCACGCATCTTCTGCAGTCACCCGGTGCTAAGGAGCAGCGTGATTATGATCCGTCTAGTTGAATCAGTTAATAAAATAGGAGGGGAAAGAATTTCCTCTGTAAGAGTGACTTCATGCCCTTTTCCTTCTCTGTCATGGTGAGACATGGCAATGGTGAAGTTCTCATCTTCCCATTGGTGTGCAAAGGCTACTAGTTTATAAATACAGACCCTACTTCATTCGTATCAAGCAAGAATGAACTGAAAGTCGGAAGGAAGTCAGTGAAGTCAGCAGCCCGAGAGCTCACTGTAGCCAGGAAGCGTCGTTTTCAAATGGTTATTCTTTGCCACATGAGGACATTGGCGGTGCTTCTCAACCACAGTTTATTGTTACTGGGAATAAAAGAGAATTTAACATTTTACCATTTTAATTTTTAAGTGATACTTAAAAATAATTCGGCTTACAGAAGACATTTTTTAAATAAATTGTACAAAATGTGTGGCACCATTCTCCTCTTCCCCTAAAGTCAGCTTTGAACAAGATCACAGTAAACCCTCATGACTGTCAAGCCTTGTGTGAACTCGGCCTTCGTCACTCCAGTGTCCATTTATTGCGGCAGATTCACGCTTGGCGTCCCACACTGCTCTTGCTCAGCGTGTCTCCTCGGTCGCCTTCGCTCCATAATAGCTCCTAACTCTTCTTTCTCATATCCTTATAGTTTTGAGGAATTCTGGTCAATTATTTTTTTTAAATGTCTCTCACTTCAAGCTGCTTCAGGTTGAGGTTCTGATATTGACGTGTCCCATCCTGGTGAAATGGGGGCCCTAATTCAAAACTTTCCCTCTGAAGGTTTTGGTTCACATTCATAGGTGTGTGGGAAGAGGCATTCTGGGGTACAGGCATACCCTATCTTTTTTCCCTTGACTGTGAAACTCAGTTCTTTGGTCCACATTCCTGATGTTGCCAGAAGATGGCAGTAGCTCTACTGAGATTGAATTTCTTGTTTTGAAATTTCAAATGCAGGTGGAGGGATGTCTCCATTTGCCAGGGAATATGTGGAAAATACATACAATTGCTCATCAACATAGGATTAAGTCCAAGTTGCAAATTAATGAGTAATTTTTTTGTAAATAACTTTCTCCTACAATTAGCCATTGTATCGACAGAGACTTAGAATCAGAGGGCACAGTTCCCCCATACTGGAGATGAAACCCAAATGGGCCAAGTGCTCTACCACTGAACTACCACCCGAAGTCCAAATATTTCTTTTTAAAATTGGGATAGAAATTTGAAAATCAAAGAAAGCCATTTCTTTGATCTTTTTGGTTGCAGGTTCTGTGAAGGCGCCGGCCAAAACAGAAGACCTGGTCCAGAGTGTCTTAACAGGTGAGTGCCAGCCTTTCCTCTGCACAGAAGGTGGCAACTGAGCATTGCACAGTGGGAGTTGAGAGGGGAGGAGATTGCCATTTACCTCTGAAAACGAGCATCATTGCATTGTTTTACGTTTCTAGACATCTGGCCTGAGTTTGGTCACATTGTCTAATGTAACATCTTGGCCTGAGTTTGGTTACATTGTCTAATGTAAAGTCCCAGAGAAGTAGCCAGAGCTGGCAGATAGGACTGTATTGGCTACAAATAATAGTTACTGAAGATTCCTATTTCAGAAAAAAAAATAATAGTTTCCTCCTGGCTACAAGAACCAGTTAACAGGAATGTTGTGTCTCCCTACAGTGCTGGCAATAAGTTGTATTTCACATATGCAGAATACAGCATATCTATGTTTGTAATCATGGAACCCACACTGTTTGTGATCTTTGATATGAACTTGGGTTAGTTCATATCATCAAGCAAAGGGACTCAAGTTGACCTAAGCTTTCTTGAGTACAATTAGCACTTACTATGTAGTGGAGTCTTAAAACTGTTTTGAGTATCTGGCACAAAATAGAACAAGAAGGTATGCACACATGCATCAAAATTAAAACCTCTCCTAGGAACCAGATGTTGGCCAACAGTGAGGCAGGTAAGTGCATTGTGACGCAGTCCCAGAGTGGAATGGGGGCGGGTAACTATACATACAGGTCGTGATCTCCTAAAGGCAGACAGCCAAGGCGTAGTGCTGCGAAAAAGACTGAGACATGAGGAAGCTAGATCTCACCTGCCTGAAGATCAAAGACAGATAGGCAAAATTATTCACTCCACTGGAAACCTAGGCTTAGATTATGCTTTGGGGAAGGGAAAGGAGGCAGGTTCCAGAAGACATCTAGGGTCCTGGCAGTGTTCTGGTTTTTACCTGGTGATAGTTAGTCACTGAGGCATATGAACTTTAAAGACAAAAAAAAGGACTGGGGATTTTGGATATATGCACTTCATGCACATAGTTATATTTCATCAAAATATATAAATCACACCTGGAAAAATTGTAAAAAAACTTAAAGATCACAAAGCATACTTTAAAAGAGTTCCGTGGGAAGCAACACTGATGTATTAGACAACACCGATGCAGGAAATAAGATGCTGGAGTGTTATCTAAAGACATATAAATGGATACACAGAGGCAGTGGGTCTGCACCCCCACCCTGACTACGGCCGACTCTGGGCAGCTCACCCAGTTGTGATACTGTGTCTTTATGCAAATGGACATTACTCTTAGCTCTGGGGATATTCCAAGGGATAGCCTTTTGCCCGGAGACTTTTTCAAAGGCAATTTAGGGTGCCTTTTTTCTAGAGCATAGGGAGTCCCATTTCTAAACTGTCCATGGCTGATGTCCAGAAACCTTTTTTTTTTTTAAAGTGAAGTGGAGTTGGTTACCAGAAAATGTGGCAATTCCTCAGGACTACAAATTCTTAATGCTAGCGCTCATTATTCAACCACCAGGAGTCGATTTGAGCCTGAGGGAAACCGTTAAATAAATGTACCTAGTTTTCTCCTCAGCTTCTTTCTTTAAAAGGAAGAAGAATTAGCTGTCAGGGCAGATGCATGGTAAGAGCAGAAAACGCTCCTTTGACTGTTTAAAAGCCTTGGTATTTAGCAGCAGAAATTACTGTTCCCGTTCTTCTCTTGATGTGCAATCCGTTTAGTTTTCTCTTCAGGTTTGTTGTGATTGGTGGCATACATCATTTTCGAATGGCTTGACAGTTCTAAATATTTATTGTATCTTTGTCGTTGTTGTTCCCCAAGCAGGAACTTCCTATCGAGAAATGGAAACATATGCATTCTGACTTAATCTGGCTCCAAATAAAGGATAATTCATTGAAATTCAGGCACCAGACATTGAAAGACCTCCCCTACCCCCATTCTTATGCTACTAGGAAAGGGAATCTAGTATGGAATCTTGATTTAAGAAGTGATAATGCATTTTTAAAATGCACCTCATGGAGGTGGTGAAGTGTGCGTATGAAGTACGGCATAGTTTATGGCCAGGTTTTGTCACATTGACCTTTTTTTCTCAACATTGAATAAACACTGCAGCTGTACAGGTGACACTAGCTCTACTGGGGCCTTGGTGAAAATTAAAGGTCACCTTCTTGACACAGTCGACCTCCATATCCACTGAGACACAGGGAGAAACCTATGGTGTGTCTCCTGTCAGTGTGTTCCCTGCGAGATGCTGAACCTGTGTGATTATTTGCTAAGCCTCCACAGTCATGGTACCAAAAACTTCTCAACACTTCCCATGAATTTTCTGTATCTCACTACCAGACCAGCCTTGTGAACTAACAGCAGTGTCCTCATCCGTAAAACGGACGAAGCGGGAGGCCTGCTCTCTCTTGCTCTGTTCCCAGCTGTAGTGAGGCTAGGCTGCTAAAATCCAGTTTGTGCTTCTCTGCAAATTTGCCTTCTCTCTAAAGGGAGGTTACCCCTAGAAAGTTGTGTCCCCTTTCTGAGTGTCCCAAATTCACAAGAAGCTGGCCTTCTTTATTCATGAAGAGACTAGCCCTGGTGGGCCAGTGCACACTTGGGGTTCCCCTGGGGGATTATTCAGAAGCACATTGGTGTCGCTGTGCACCTTGCTCAGTTGTTTCCACCGCTGCTCTGCTTCTCTCCCCCTGCACCCCCACCCGTCCCCTCCCGCAGTGAGTCACAGGCGCCAGAATCCCCATCCTAGACTCTATTTCTAGGGAAACCAAACTTAAAAGCTACAGATGAAGGAACTGGGGCTCTGCAAAGTTTGGTCACGCCTTGCTAAACTGGTGAATCCGAGCAGTTGGCCCATAGGTCTGACATTCAGCTGTGCTCTCCAGCTGCTCCGGCAGGGGTGGGCTGCTCCTCCCTGAGCAGGATGCCCGTCCCCTTCCTCTGGACTCTCTGTCCGCCCTGTCACTCAGCTCTCATGCCCTCATCTGTTACAGAAGTAGAGGCGCAGACCATCGAAGAGCTCAAGCAACAGAAATCGTTCGTGAAGCTTCAAAAGAAGCACTACAAAGAAATGAAAGACCTGGTCAAGAGACACCACAAGAAAACAGCCGAGCTCCTCAAGGAGCACACCACCAAGTACAATGAGATTCAGAATGACTACCTGCGGAGGAGAGCAGCCTTGGAAAAGTCCGCCAAGAAGGACAGCAAGAAAAAGTAAGTCGATGGGTACTTGCTAATTTTATACCGTGATGGAAGAGATACTGCCCCCCTCCTCCCGCGAGTGATGGCATATGTGTTGTGTCGCATTTTTTTAATCTGTGCCACCTCGGGGAGGACAGTCACACCACGAGGAGGACAGTCACACTGCAGGAAAGAAGTCACACCTCAGGAAGGACAATCACACCACGAGGAGGACAGTCACACCACAGGGAGGACAGTCACACCACGGGGAGGACAGTCACACCACGGGGAGGACAGTCACCACGGGGAGGACAGTCACACCACGGGGAGGACAGTCACACCACAGGGAGGACAGTCACACCACGGGGAGGACAGTCACACCACGGGGAGGACAATCACACCACGGGAAGGACAGTCACGCCACGGGGAGGACAGTCACACCAAGGGAAGGACAGTCACACCTCAGGGAGGACAGTCACACCAAGGGAAGGACAGTCACACCTCAGGGAGGACAGTCACACCGCAGGGAGGACAGTCACACCGCGGGGAGGACAGTCACACCACAGGAAGGACAGCCATGCCGCAGGGAAGACAGCCACACCACAGGGAGGACAATCACACCACGAGGAGGACAGTCACACCACAGGGAGGACAGTCACACCACGGGGAGGACAGTCACACCACGGGGAGGACAGTCACACCACGGGGAGGACAGTCACACCACGGGGAGGACAGTCACACCACGGGAAGGACAGCCACGCCACGGGGAGGACAGTCACGCCAAGGGAAGGGCAGTCACACCTCAGGGAGGACAGTCACACCACGGGGAGGACAGTCACACCACGGGAAGGACAGTCACACCACGGGGAGGACAGTCACACCACAGGGAGGACAGTCACACCACAGGGAGGACAGTCACACCACAGGGAGGACAGTCACACCACAGGGAGGACAGTCACACCACAGGAAGGACAGCCATGCCACAGGGAAGACAGCCACGCCACGGGGAGGACAGTCACACCAAGGGAAAGACAGTCACACCTCAGAGAGGACAGTCACACCGCGGGGAGGACAGTCATACCACGGGGAGGACAGTCACACCACGGGGAGGACAGTCACACCACGGGGAGGACAGTCACACCACGGGGAGGACAGTCACACCACAGGGAGGACAGTCACACCACAGGGAGGACAGTCACACCACAGGAAGGACAGCCACGCCTGGGGAGGACAGTCACACCAAGGGAAGGACAGTCACACCTCAGGGAGGACAGTCACACCATGGGAAGGACAGTCACACCACCTGCTCTGTTCTGGACTGAGCCTGAGTCAGCTCTCTTTCACTTGTGAACTAGATTTGGTTTCTCCCTCCATCTTTCCCTCCCTTCCACCTTTCTTCCCCTCCTGTCTTTTTCCTTGTAAGAAACACTGTCTTGCTAGTTGTCTAGGCTAGTCTTGAATGGCGAAACTCCAGCTACCTTTCTATCTCTGTGTTCAGGACAGCTGGGATTGTGGGCACGGATTTCTGCATTTGAATGCGTTCTGGGGCAGATATGCAGTTAGACTCCCAGAGCTCCAGCCCTTGGCTCAAGTATCAGGTGGCACAGCAGTTGACAACAGGGCAGGCACAGAACTCTTGTGTACCTAGAATCTAGTTGAAGAGACAGGGAGAAACTTCAGCCTTCTTTTGATGCCTGAAACCCATAAGGCCCTGATATGTGCACTGGGGCTATGACTCTCATGGCGTATATACTCAGACCACTCAAAATGTGGCAGAGAGAAGCTTGTCTGGCACAGGCATTAAATAATGTTATTATTAGCCGGGAAGTGGTAATGCACGACTTTAGTCCCAGCAATGGGATGCAGAGGCAGGCAGATCTCTGTGAGTTCGAGGTGAGCCTGGTCTACAAGAGCGAGTTCCAGGACAGGCTCCAAAGATACAGAGAAACCCTGTCTTCAAAAAAAGAAAGAAAGAAAGGAAGGAAGGAAGGAAGGAAGGAAGGAAGGAAGGAAGGAAGGAAGGAAGGAAAGAAAGAAAGAAAAGAAAAGAGAAAAAGGAAGGAAGGAACAAAGAAAGAAAATAACATTGTTATTGTATTTCTCATGCCCCGAGAATAATGCAATGATAGTAGCCTATACAAATTTTACCCTCAAATAGCAAATATATAGTCTGGTGTGCTGCTTAGTTTGATGTCAGCTTACACAAGCTAGAGTCACTTTGTAAGAGGGAAAACCTCATCCAAGAAAATGTCCCCACCATACTGCCCATGGAAGATGTTGTGGTGTATTTTCTTCACTGATGTTGGATGGCGGAGGGTCCACTTCACTGTGGGTGGTGCCACCCATTGGCTAATGGTCCGGGGTCTATAAAGCAGGCTGAGCAAACCGTGAAGAACAAGTCGGTAATATTTCTCCATGGCCTCTGCATCAGTTCCTATCCTGAAGTTCCTGTCTTGACCTTCTTCAATGATGAATTGTTATTTTTATATTATCTGGAAGTGTAAGATGAAATAATCACCTTGTTCCCGGAGTTGTTTTCAGTCATGGTGTTTTACCACAGCAATAGAAACCCATGATATCATGGTAACGAGAAGAAAATGAATAACTAATGTAACCACACAGCATAATCATGAAGATGATCAGAAAAGGAACAATATGGTGATGTAGAATGACCTCAGAAGACAGAATACCCTCTTTAATGTTTGTTTACTTTTTGATTTGTTTTGTTTTGCAGTGCTAGGGATGGAGCCCATGGACTTGTGCATGCTGGACGAGTTCTTTACTACATAGTTGCATTCCCAGCCTCTAGAGTTTTGAACAGAGTGTTGCCATATAGCTTGGTGTGACCGCTAGTTTTAATGTGAACTTAACACAAACTAGAGTCATCTGAGAGGCAAGAACCCCAGCTGAGAAAAAACTTCCATAAGACTAAGCTGTAGACAAGACTATAGGGCATTTTCTTAATTAGTGACTGATATGGGAGACCCAAGCCCAGCGCGGGTGGTGCCACCCCTAACTTGTGGTTCTGGGTTCCATAAGAAAACAGGCTGCTGAGCAGACTATTAGCCGAAAGTCAGTAAGCTGCACTCGTCCATGGCCTCCGCATCAGCTTCTGCCCCCAGGTTCCCACTTTGTTTCAGTTTCTCCCTTGGCTTCCCTCAATATACTGTGACACAAGAAATGTAAACCAAATAAACCTTTCCTTTCCAAGTGGCTTTGGTTATGGTGTTTCCATCACAGCCATAGAAACCCTAAGACACTTGGGATGGACTTGAACTCGTGATCTTTTGTCTTGGTGTCCAAATGCTGAGATTATAAGCATATGCCAAAACTCCCTCTAAGAGAGCCATTCTTACATGTCAGTATAGAATGAGGTGTCAACTACAGACAAGTGTGTGTGTGTGTGTGTGTGTGTGTGAGAGAGAGAGAGAGAGAGAGAGAGAGAGAGAGAGAGAGAGAGAGAAATAGGAGATGGTTGGTTGTTCTAGGTCAAGAAAAAGATTCAAAGAAGGGAAAAATCAACTTGTTCCGGTATTGGTAGAGTTGGCAAAGTAGGTGAGACCTAGTAAGCCCCATGCAGAGTGGCACACAGCGAAGTCTAGCAGCTAGGAGAGAGCTCTGTTTAACCAAAGTCTTTTCAAACTCGAGCAAGCGGCAAGTACTTCAGAATCTAAGTGACTGAAGGAGAATCCACTGAAGGACACAATTCAATGAAATATTTGTGGTCTAACCAATAATAGTCTCAGACAGTGCTCCTAGCTACAGCACAGAAGACGGACTTTTATGCTGGGCTTTTCAGAGGTCCATGAGCTCCTGGCAGGTTCTGGTTCAACTCCCCTTGGAGCGGGTGATGCTGAAGTTGTGGTACCCAGATGATACTCTGCTAGGACTGGGGACTCAGAGCAGGAGCAGAGAGACTGGAAGGGGGCACATTGTCAAGAGTCCAGCTGAGTGGTGACAAATGTTTCTCCTAGACAGAGGCTGGCAGAAACAGAAGAAAAGGCTGGATTCTTGTGTTGTTGTTGTTGTTTTTTTCCTAAGGGAGTTCAGGAGGAGCAGTCTGGAAAAGAGAAGACATGTTTTGTGTGGCTCTGTAACTTTGCAGGCTCTGTAACACCTTTGGGGAGACTGAAATATATGTGATCACTGTGGCCACATCTGTTCAAGACACGCTGCTCTGGCTACAGCAGAGTTTACCTCGCAGGAACAGCAATGGGAATGCTGCTCAGACTCAGAAGTCTGGGCCTCCATCCCAGTGTCTGACCCAGGCCTGCAGTGGGGCCTCTGCAGTTCTGACAAGCTACAGGGTTTGCTAGACCTGTTGGTTCAAAGACTTGCTATTGATAGGATTAGTTTTCCTATCACCCCCCCCCCCAACTCTCACTAAGGCACTCCCTGTCATCTCTCTCAACTTCAATGTTTTAATAAAAGTTCATATTATTTAGGTCTCAAAAAAAAGAAAGGTTTGGTTTAGAACTCTTCAGTGGTGTCCAGAAACTGAAAGACATCACAAAGGCCTTGGTTAAACCCTGCCTGCCTCTCCAGTCTGCTTCCCCAGCCACATAAAGCCGCCGCTCCCTGCTGCCATTGTGCTGTGAGGAGAAGCAGAAGTGAGGACGGCAGGGCTCATGGGCTCCTCCTGTCAGATCCGTGAAGATGGAGGGCTTTACCTCTAAGCTATAGCAGACACCTGCTGCCCAAGGTCAGTCTCAGCATTCTGCTTCCTGATTTCCATGTGGATCTCAGCTTGGCATTTGTTTTCAAATTCCATACAGATAGATGGCCCTGAGCTTTGTGACATAGGTTCTGGCTGATCACACTGGGGCTCTTTCACCCCTGGGTGATCTCCTCTTTTGATCACATAAAGAATGTGTTAGGCCGATGTGCTAGATTGGTTCCCTGGAATCATAGAGCAGGGTCCCACGAACTGAGTGTTTAAAACACTGTATCATAGTCCAGAGCTTAGGAATCCAAAATTAACGTGTGAGCTGAGCAACGGCTCTGAGAGGGGTAGGGAACATTGTTGCTGGTCTCTTTCCGGCTTTTCGTAGTTACAGGAACTATCCTTGGCTTACCTTAGCATGTAGACTATCACATCAGACTCTTGCCCACACTATCATGTGACTTTCTCTCTGTGTAGGGACATGTGCCCAAATTTTCTCCAGTTTCCAAAGATATTAGGCTCTAGGTTAGGATCTATCCTTACCCAATGTTAGCCTATCGTAACTATGACATTGGCAACAGAAAAACAGGAAAAATTTCAAAGGTTTCCAGATAAACTGAGGTTCTAGGAAGAATACAGCATAAAAGTGTACTGACATTTTATTTGTATTTTAATAAATAAAGCTTGCCTGAAGACCAGAAAAGCAAAAACAGCCAGCCACCGACTCTTAACTCTCCCTCAGTCTGAAATGGAGATCCTGCCTCCAGGAATCTCAGAATGAGACTGAGAGTTGTCTCCTACCACTTATATTCCTTTCTAGGGCTGGAATTAAAGTTATGCACCACTGGGATTAAAGGTATGCACCGCCCGGTTTCTATGACAGACTAGTGTGGTAACTGGGATTAAAGGTGTGTGTCACCACTGCCTGGTCTGTAAGGCTGACCAGTAGACCAGTTTTACTCTCTGATTGATGGAGGAGGGTTATCTGTCTATTCTTACTTTCATTGGTTAATAAAGAGACTGCCTTGGCCTTTTTGATAGGCCAGCCCGTAGGTGGGTGGAGTAGACAGAACAGAATTGTGGGAGAAAGAAAGCAGAGGCAGGCAGTCGCCATGACTCTCCTCTCTGAGATGGATGCCGGTTAGAATCCTCCTGGTAAGCCACCACCTCGTGGTGCTACACAGAGTATTAGAAATGGGTTAACCAAGATGTGAGAATTAGCCAATAAGAGGCTGAAACTAATGGGCTAAGCAGTGTTTAAAAGAATACAGTTTCCGTGTAATTATTTCGGGTAAAGCTAGCCAAACAGGCAGCGGAAATGCAGCCCACTGCTCTTTTTACATCTGATCTTCAGGCAAGCTTTAATTCTTAAAATACAAATGAAATATCACTACAGAAAGGGAACTAAGTACTCACATGCACTTCCCTGTGCATTCCCCACAGCAACCCACAGAGTATAGCCAGACATCTTCCACAGTACAACAGAAAGAACCTGAAGCCCACTCACACCATGGCCTGGTCAGAAACACAAACAGAGCATAGGATGCTGCTGCATGCCAAAGCATGGTGCCTACCTACCAGCTGTGTTCTGTGCTGTGGTGATGTTGGAGCCTGACGTGTTTCCAGAAGAGGTGCCCATTGTCCCACAAAGGATTTAGAAACTAATTACTGCTCTAGTATACACATCCCTACTATGAATATACTTATGAAACAGCAAAAGCCAAATAAGATGGCTTACCAACTGTTCTAAATGTTTGAACACACTTTCCTAAGCTGTGACCTTGTATTTTCTTGAAGCATCCTTTGCAGGCTTCTTGGTGATAAATAATATTTCACTCTCTGATCAGTGGGGTTCATTTTTGTTGTGAAAATGTTTTCTTCAATGTTTAATAAGTAGGGAATTAGAAATAAAGTGAACATAGTTTCAGTTTTCTTATTGTCATTTTAGGGAACAATTTTTGTCTCCCTTGGGTTTGTTTAGCTAAATGTCAAAACAATTTTTCATTTTTAACTTTAGTTCATTAATGAGAACTTATAGCATTGTGTGAGATATTATTCTATTATTTAAATAGTCTGTACTATTTTAAAGTAAAATGTTTATGTTGTTAAAATACATAGTTTAGAAGATCTTTACTTTTTTAAAGTAAAAGTACCCTTGAGTTCTATTTCAATGTGCACTTGCTTTTTTAAATAAATATCATCATGGTGAAAATGCATTTTTAAGACATTATTTTCCTTATTTACTTGATTTTCTGTAGTTTGGATTTTAAAAAAACCATTTTGTTTATTTGGTTAGTTGGTTGGGTTTTTGAGATAGTCTTTGCAGAGCTCAGGCTGTCCCTGAACTAGCTGAGACTAGCCTAGGTTTTGCAGTATTTTATTTTAACCTCCTGAGTCCTGGGGTTACAGGGGTGAGCCAAGACACTCATTTGACAAATCACTCTTATGAAATGTCCTGACTTTTCCTGTTAGCTGATAAATGCTAGAGATGGTGAGGAAACCAAATGTAGAATTCACAGTCTGAGCTTTCCTGGAAACATGTCATCATCTCTCATTAAAGTGTTTCAAGAGTTTGTCTTAAAGCACAATTGCCACTGGGATCTACAGCCTTCCTCTCTAGCTGCCTGTCAATGGGCTGAGAACACAGTGGGCTGGGTTGTGTGAGTGTGTAAGCTGCCTGTCCATGGACTGAGAACACAATGGCTGTACTGTGAATGTATAAGCTGCCTGTCAACAGACTGAGAACACAATGGGATGTACTGTGAGTGTGTAAGCCGCCTGTCCACAGACTGAGAACACAATAGCTATACTGTGAGTGTGTAAGACGCCTGTCAACAGACTGAGAACACAATGGGATGTACTGTGAGTATGTAAGCTGCCTGTCGCTGGACTAAGAATACAGTGGGTTATACTGTCAGTGTGTAAGCCACCTACCTGTTCATGAGCTGAGAACACAATGGGCTGTGCTGTGAGTGTGTCAGTCTCCTGTCCCTGGGCTGAGAGCACCATGGACTGGGTTGCATCCTTCCTCATACAGTCATCTGAGGACAGCTTCTTTGCCACCAGACTGTCGAGAAAGCCAAGCTGCGGCTTCCATGCCATATTGTGACATATAATGTAACATGTGCTCACCTTGAAAACACAATCAACATGTAATACTTGATTTTTAAAAAGTTACAAAATCACCTTTTCTTAGAGGTAAAACAGATGTAGAAAAAAATCAGGAGAAATTTGTCGCTCTTTGCAAATGAAATTTGACACTCTTTGAAGGGGAACCTAAAGGCTAAATCAGGAGCATTTCCCTGTAACCACACAGCCGATGAAGGTGAAGTTCACCCTAAAATATCTCTTGAGAACCCCAATTGAATGATGCACACATTCATGTGTTTATTTGATTATACACCATATTCAGCAAATTTCTAATAGCACATCAAAATAACATTACAGGAGACATGTATACGGATACACCTCTGCAGCCCGTGGTATCTGAAGATGCTGGCATGTAAAAGAAGCCAGACAGGGCTTCCAAAACCTTCTGCTCTGCTTGAATCACACACACACACACACACACACACACACACACACACACACACACACAAGCAGGGTCTGTGTGACCACCATGGCCAGCAGAGTAAGGATGCACAGGAGGCAAGAAAGTGGTTCAGTTCCACAAGACTAAGTAGCAACACTGGTTCAATCTTCATGACCACAAATAGCCTATTGAAGGCCTATTTAAGCAAAGCACAATTTGGTGAAAACTTTTTTGTTGATAATTGACCCAACCCCATTGGCACAATAAAGCACAAAATAACTAAATAAAGATTGAATGTTATTTCACCGAATCTCTGTAAAGTACGTGCCACATCTTCCATAAAGATGAATTTATAGACTGGCTGAGCAAAACAAACTTACGATAAGGGCCTGGGGGAGGACCTTGTGTTGTCTCAGCCACACAAATAGCACAAAGGTCATGAGTATCATGGTACATCTGTATCCAGCCTTCTGGGAAAATGTTTCTTTGAAAGAACAACCCTATGTATTTAACATTCCAGGTTCTTCCTAGTGCTGATCTGTGAGCACAGGAACCTCCATGCCTCCTGTACACACACACACACACGGAGAGAGAGAGAGAGAGAGAGAGAGAGAGAGAGAGAGAGAGAGAGAGAGAGAGAGAGAAGAGCCATGAGACACATGTGGCTAGTAGGTCCCTGAAATATAGGTCATTTGAACTGGGGTGTGGCTCAGTTGGAAAATCCACATTTAATCTGGGCAAGGAAAAAGTGTATTTTATCAGTTCAACGATGTGCTCAAACTGTGTATTATGCAACAGATTTCTCGGACTTTAATAAAGAAAACTGAAACAACTGTTAACATCTGTTGAGTTCTAATTGGTTAAATTAACACATGCACACACAATAAATACTTTGCATCCAGGGCTTACTGTGTAGCTAAAATAGCACTCAGATTCACAACTAACCTGTTTCAGGCTCAAGAATGCCATTCACATCATTCCCATCCTATAATATATCTTATTAAAATTAGTATTACTTCTCTTTTGAGGACGGCTACTACAGGCTTTAAACGACAAGCATGGTAAAATGTCACATCACGTTGTATTTCTGCACTACAGCACCAACTTTTGATGCAGTTTCTGTCCTTGAACCCTGAACTAAACTCTTAGCCTCTAAGAAGGGAAATATAGGTCAGATAATTCTACCTCTCTGATTAAACAAACTTGTATATTCTTCCATGAGAGAAATGCTTTCTCAGTACCAGATCACCACAGCCCTGTAGTGGCTTTGACTGTGTTTTTATGGAAGATGTAGAAGCATTACCATGTGGTTTATATTTTTTAGACTATCACTCAAAATAGCAAAAAAAAAAGTTCCAAAACACTAACATCTAAAGGTGTATCAGGAGAAGCCAAGATCTTGAAGTCCTAGCTATATCTTCCCACCTCTCATTTTCCTTAATCCATCAGTAAATCCTACATCTCTCTCAAAGTAGTCACCAAGTGTTGTGTTTATTACATGATTTCTCACTCATCCACCATCTCCCCTGAACACACCATATAATGTGAAAAGCAGTTCATGCCAAGATAATTTCTATCTGGATTTGGTTTGTCACTTTCTCCTTCGAGTGGCTTAGTCTCTTCCCAAGCCCAGTGACCCTGGGAGGAGTCATTCCAGAACCTTCCAAGCACTTCTTACCACCTACTTTGTTCCTGAGCTACATTCTGTGTCTTTGCAGATCTGAACCCAGCAGCCCTGACCATGGCTCAACGGCCATTGAGCAAGACCTCGCTGCCCTGGATGCAGAAATGACCCAGAAGTTAATAGACTTGAAGGACAAGCAGCAACAGCAGCTGCTCA
Source organism: Myodes glareolus (assembly GCF_982192425.1). Lineage (NCBI taxonomy): Eukaryota > Metazoa > Chordata > Mammalia > Rodentia > Cricetidae > Myodes > Myodes glareolus. Next base: position 42,875,336 of record NC_142035.1, on the reverse strand, counting down.
ACCTCCGGCAAGAACAGTATTACAGTGAGAAGTACCAGAAGCGAGAGCACATTAAGCTGGTAAGCCGAGGAGCACGGATTGCGTGTGTGCAGCTGCAGGGCTCTTTGGAGGAGCAAATGTTGGCTGCTCTCAGATGACTCTTAGGGCACCGTGCAGAAGTGAAAGGTGTCAGCATGGAGGGAGCAGAGTCTACCCAGCGCCCGCCACACTAGCGCCCCTTGCAGGCTTGATACATTCCACTGCTCCATTCACGGAGCTCTGTTTGCTTTTGCCCTTCCTGGCTTATTTTGGGATGTCAGGTTATCTTAGTTTAGGGGCATCTTTGGGATAACACAGGGAAGGAAGAAGGGGATCTTTGGGATAGTACAAGGAAGTTAAAAAAAATTCTTTCAAAAATGAAGCATGTGTGTAGAATGAACGGCGGGCTGTGTTCTGCCACTCGCCCAGCTAGCTTTACCCGAAATAATTACACGGAAACTGTATTCATTTAAACACTGCCTGGCCCATTCTCTTCAGCCCCTTATTAGCTAACTCTCACATATTAATTAACCCATTTCTAATAATCTGTATATCACCACGAGGTCGTGGCCTCCCAGGAAGATTCTCACCCACCTCCATCTTGGAGAGGAGAGCCATGGCGTCTGCCTGCCTCTGCTTTCTTTCTCCCACAATTCTGTTCTGTCTACTCCACCCACCTAAGGGCTGGCCTATCAAAAAGGCCAAGGCAGTCTCTTTATTTACCAATGAAAGTAACACATGGACAGATGACCCTCCTCCTTCACATGTGCTGCAAGTAAGTTTTCACTTCTACTTCTCTAACACTGAGCTTTTCAAGAACAAACCCAACAAAACCTTACCGTATGCTGCCCACTGTCCTGTTCTTCCGTCAAAGCCTCAGGACTACCTGTGAAAGCAAAAGACACCCTCTTCTTTAGTGATAAGGTGTGTCTGCCAAAATATTTTCTCGTGGATTATGAAATTCTTGATAACTGTTTTGGATGCTTTAATAAATAATAGGGATATTTAACATTTAGTTATACACAGAGAGACACACAAATTTAATTTAGTAATAAAATACTAGCCTTGGAAACAAGCTAATGCTAAAAAACAAAGGATATAAATAACCTTGGCTGAAATGAGTAGTGTGTTGAAGAAATGGTTTCATAGAACTACCATCTCTGTGTTATGAGTCTGTACGCATAAGAAAATTCACTGTATATGAAGAGACGGCCTATGGAAGGAAGAAGATCTTTGCAAATTATACATTGAACAGCAAATTAGAATCTATAAAGAACTGCACGGTTTAAACACCATAAGAATAAACCATCTAATCAATGAATGGGCAAAGGAATTGAATGGGGCAGTTTCAAAAAAGGAAATATAAACAACCAATAAATATATTTTTAAAAAATTTTCAGCATCTTTAGCAGTCAGGAAATGGCAAATTAAAGCTATTTTGAGATTCCATTTCCCCTAGTCAGAATGGCTAGTGACGTGGAGACAAAAACCAGTGAGAATATGGGGAAAGACAAGTGTGCATGCACTGTTGCTGGGAAGGTAAACCAGTAGAGCCACTATGTACATAGATCCTGTCAGCAAACTAAAATTAGGATTACCATATGACTCATATGCCCAAAGGAATCTCAGAGACACTTGTACATTCATATTTATCATTGCCTGTAAACTGAGACTGTGTGTTTGTTTCCTGACTGCCCAGACCCAAATAATCACACAGAAACTATATTAATTACTACATTGTTTGGCCAATGTATTAGGCGTACTCCTAGCTAGTTCTTACATCTTAAATTAACCCATTTCTGTTAATCTATTATCGCCACAAGGCTGTGGCTTATGGGTAATGTTCTGGCATCTTTCTCTTTTTGCAGCTGCATAAGTCTCCTTCACTCTGCCTTCTCTCTCTCTCTCTCTCTCTCTCTCTCTCTCTCTCTCTCTCTCTCTCTCTGTGTGTGTGTGTGTGTGTGTGTGTGTGTGTGTGTGTGTGTGTGTGTGTGTTCAGATTTCCCACCTGGCTTTACTCTGCTAATTCATTGTCCAAAACATCTTTATTCATCAACCAATAAAAGCAGCATATATACTGAAGGACATCCCATATCATTTTTCCCATTTAGAACAGTTGATGAGAACTAGCCAAGGTATCCATCAGAGAATGAATGTCTAGAGAAAATGTGGTAAATATGCACAGTGGTACTAGGCCGTAGAGAAGAATTAAGTTATTCCACATACAGGAAAATGGTGGAGATCATCATGTTAAATTAAATTAGCGAGACTTGGAAAGACATACCACATATTCTATCTCATGTGTCCAGTCTAGATTTAAATATAAAAATGGTACATGAAAGCAGTCTATGGACTCTAAAGGGGAAAGGGAAAAGTAGAATAAGGAAGGTTAACAGAGAAAGAATCAAAATACTTTGTTTCTCTCATAGACAGGAGCTACATTTGTGAAGAAGCCACACACATATACGTGCATGAAAGCAGAGGAGATACTGTTGGGGAGGAAGTAAAGGACCAGCTAGGGTTGGGGGAGAAGGATGGAGGAAGACAGGAGGATTGAATATAAACAAAACACAGTGATACATGTGTATGACAATGTAATAATGAAACCCCTTATTTTATATGCTAACCTAAACTATAAAAGAAAAGAGAAAATGTGCTGTGTAATAGGTGATTCAGTGGAATGCCTTTGTCTTCATCCTGGATCCTCCATGACAATATAAAATTAAAAAGTCAGAATCACATGACTTACCTATCCAAAATCATATTCTTCTTGGCCAATTATTCTCAACTGAAAGCATAAATCAGGATCCTGAGCCTGGTTTAAAACTCAGACAAAGGCCTTATTCTAAATCCTTGTTCAGCATTCTTCCATAGAATAGGCTGTTAATGATAGTTCTGTTCCAAGAACTTTACTTTGAGGACCTGGAACTTAAATGTGAAGTTGAAAGAGGTGCTTTTAACAAGCTCCACAGTTTGAGGCGAGATGCTTTGGTTGCAGACCACTGAAGTAAGACAGATGCTGTGACAGGCAAGTCAGATGGCTCAGCAGCTCAGAGCATTGATTGGCCTTCCCGGCGTCTGGATTCTGTTCCCAGCACCCACATCATACAACTGCTTGTAACTCCAGTTCCAGGGTATGCAATGCCTTTTCTGAAACCCACTAGCACTGCATTAACACAGTATAAGATACATACATACGTATAAAAATATACATCACAATTTAAATTATTAATTTTTAAAGATTGATACAGTAAAAGAATGCTTTAGAAGGTATTGGGGGAGGAGGAAGTAAGAATTTGCCTCGAAAGACCCAAGAGAGTCCAAATTAATTTTAATACTAAATGATGACGTTCTTGCAGCTCCAACTACTGCCATCTGATCTTCTCCAATAAACTATGGCTCAAACTCCAGAATACAGCACTGAAGACAACAGCTGTGCAATGAACACTCACTATTGGGCCAGATACTCTGCTAAGCCATTTATAAGAATCATAATTCTGTTTGGTTCCCCAAAAGCACTCATTAGATTTGGGATTCTCAGCACATTTTCCATGTGGTGACTTTTCCGAGGTGTTCCGACTAGAAATTGGTACATCCGTGATTTCATCATTGGCCATTTGCCTGTAGAGTCCCTGCACCCTAACCATTGCGTAGATGCCTCTTCTACTTCACATTCCAGACCAATGTCATGATGAAGGGATTGCTTTGTGCTTATTGCTCATGCAGAGTATGTACACCCCCATATTTAGACTGATGGTTGAATTCTCTCCTTCAAGAATGTTTTCTCACATACTCATAAGGTGCACAATTTCTGTACGTTCACAGATAAGAACAACCATCACCATAATCAATGCCATAATTTTTATCACCTCAAAAGGAAAAATCTACTTCATCCATTTGTGGATTCATTCAGCAAATAGTTATTAGTATTTCTGTTTGCTAAGTAAACAATTCAAACAAATGTTGGATAAAAATGGCAACAATGCTAGCCTTTCTGGAGCTAGCCTTCCACAAGGGGGGCACAGACCATAAATACAGTAAGTTTGCAGAATATTTAGTATATTAAGTATCAAGAAGAGATTATGAGAAAGCTAATATTAGTATTGGTGAAAAAGATATTCAAGGTTGGAGAAGAATAAAGAATGTACCGGGAAATTTAAATAGACTTGGCAGGAAAAGACTAACACACTGACTGATAAGGCAGCATTTGAGTCAGGAGCTGAAGGGCTAGTCCAGGCATATACATGGAAGAGAGTTTTTCTAGACAGAAAACGTGACATGCAAAGTATCTGGTCTGGGTCTTGGAAGAATAGCGGAGTGGCTCCATCATCTAAGGAAGGTTACATGGTATTGAATAAGACAGATGACATCTCAGGAGGGAACACAGAGCTGGGATTTTGGTGACTCCATTTCTTGTGTGTTAGTACTAGATAGGTACTATCTGAGGATGTGGAGACACCACATAGAGGAACCACACTGAAGAGTGTGGGAAGCAGCTGAGCCCTGTTTGCTGTGGGGTAGGAGGAGTTGAAATCCTGGGAGGGGTAGACTGCTAGGATGTATGTGTCCTCCCCCTTTACTGGAAAAAGAAAATACATAGGTCGTAGAACTAGAGTTCTCATAAAACATCAATATGTATCCAAATGACATGGCCCTGTCATGTCAAATATTAAGCAACCCTCTCAAAACGCTCACCCCTCCTCACCACAGTGTTCGTGAGCTTGAATGAAATCTGAGCAAACCACTTATGAAGACTTCTGTTAAGAAGGCTAAGACTCTGTAGATTTGGAAGCTCACAGCTTATTTCACAGCTATTTGGCTTCTGCAGCTTACACTCCATTCCCCTGCTTCCAACATGAATACCAGACTTTTCAACTCCAAATGTAATGACTGGAGATTGACCTGCCTGCCCTAGAATCTCTGACTGAAAGCTGACCAGAGTGACCGTTTTACCTGTGGAAGTGCATCTGACCGATGAGTGGGTTACCCAGGCTAGAACAGACAAACTCAAGTGTAATTAAAAAGTTAACAGGCCCTGGGGGAAAGTGTCATAAGGAAATTTAAAGAGAAGTTATTTCATCTCTTAAAACGGCTTTGGGGTTAGAATTTCTTGGGTTAAAGGTTTTATAATTCAGAGATTAAGGAGCCATGACATCAATAAACTCCTAACCAAATGTTCACTAAAAATAATAACATTAGCACAACATTTTGATAGATGCCAAAGACAAAAATAAATAAAATACATTTAAGGAGTCTGTGACATAGAATTTTTTAAATGATTTTTGCTTCATTTATTAATTACTAATACAGTGTTCTGTCTGCATGTATGCTGCAGGCCACAAGAGGGAACCATATCTCATTACAGATGGTTGTGAGCCAACCCCTCATGTTCTCATATCCACTGTCACCAGTATACCAAGGAAATCTCTTCTAGTTCTCCTTCCCAGGGAAATCCATATGTCCCTAAGGGTGGTTTCTTAGCCCGGTTCTTGAGATACTAATTGAATTAGCTCTCCTTTTTTCCCCTCTATTTAGAAACTAGAATATATATCTATTTATAAATATATTTTGATCATATTCTTCCCCTCCCCCCGCAACTCCTTCAAGATCCTACCCACTACCCTACTCACACAACGTTCTCTCAAAAATGTCCCAAGCGCCCAAACGGCAAAACCAAAGCAAACAAAACACCCAGGAAGACAAAAACAGACCAAGACAAAATGAAAAGTGCACACATAAGAAGATGGAGTCTATTTTGTCTTGTCCAGCTACTCCTGGGCATAGAACTATTCCTTTCCCTTTCTAGCAGGCAGCAACTGCAAATAGCTTCTTGGCCAGTTCCCCTTCTCAGTGCTGGGATTTTGTTTGTTTGTTTGAACTTGCGTAGATCTTGTGCATGTTGTCACAGTCTTCATGGACTGTGACGTCCTGTATCTATCAGTCCTGTTATATCAAGAAGACACTGTTTCTGGGAGTCATCCACCACGCTGGCTCACACACTCTTGCCACCTTCTCTTTTGCACAGATCCATGAGCATCAAGGAGAGGGATTTGACATCTTATTTAGGGCTGGGTGGTTCAAAGTCTTTCACTCTCTTCACATTTTTAGTTATGGGTCTCTGTATTAATGACCATTTACTACAAGAAAAAACTTCTCTATTGAGGGCTGAGTGATATTCTGATCTATAGGTGTATAGTGTAAGTAGTCTTTTTTTTTTACTTTTGCTATATTCTTTTGGCAGAATAATAGTAAATTTTCAGCTAGGACATATAATCTTTCAGGTCTAAGGGGCTTGAACACTTTATGTGTCAGGTCCATATCATGAAATTGGCCCTAAATCTAATCAAAAGTGTTTGATTACTCCCATAATATAAGTACCACTAACCCACTAGTATATTTACAAACCCTGTGGTTTGTAGCTGGGTGATATCAATGCTGAGTTTTCTCCTCTGACACCATGCAAGTACCTTCCAGTACTGTGAATGCTAATCTAATAAAGCTTCTAAATAAATAAAGCTTTCTAATAAAGCTTGGCACCATCTCAGTTTCTCCATGGTCAATGACGTCAGTAAGTTGTGTCTTCAGTAATGTTGCCTTGTTATCAGGTTATGGAGAGTAACCAATAGCCTTTATATAGCCTGTGATGTTTGGGAGCAGGGTTTATGGGATCCATTTGGCCAATGACTCAACAAGATGTAACTCATTCCTGGTACAGGGGGGTCAACTTGGTGGTATAAGGTGTATAGTTGTCTAGTTGGTGTATTGTTCCCCCATTATATGGTATCTCCATTTAAATTCCATATATATTTGTATATGTGAATGTATTTTAAGAAGCTTCTAGAGTAATAGGTGTCCATATAACTTTTAATGTTAGTTGTCTCTCCCCATATTCTCTCTCCTACCTTGTCCTTCCATTTCCCTCCTCATTTAATCCTCCCATTTTAGTTTCCTCTTTCTCTCTTTATATTCACTATTTACCCTTCTTTCAAAGGGCCCCTCATCTCGCTGGGTATTTACTAGCTATCTAACCTCTATGGAAAGTCTCTCAAGAGTGCTTAACTTCTTTTTTGTTATGTTGGTAAAGTCAAGCCATATAACTTGACAAAGGTTAGAGAAATAGAATCAATTTTGTTTTGAGCGGGTGTAAATCACAACGCACAGTGTGAATGCAGGAAAACCTGTTGTAGGAACAGCCATTTGTTTGTTTCCTTGGCAGTTCAGACTCCCAAAATAACCACACAGAAACTATATTAATTAAATCACTGCTTGACCCATTAGCTCTAGCTTCTTATTGGCTATCTCTTACATATTAATTTAACCCATTTTTATTAATCTTTATATCACCTTGTGGCTGTGGCTTAACAGATAAAGTTCTGGCATCTGTCTCCAGTGGGCTACATGGCTTCTCTCTGACTCTGCCTTCTTTCTCCCAGCATTCGGTTTAGTTTTCCCCACCTTGCTCTGTTCTGCCCTACTCTGCTTAGGCTCCAAGCAGTTTCTTTATTAACGAATGGTATTCACATAATGAAGAGGGAAATCCCACATCAAAAAGGCATAGAATCAGAGGAAATTTTAGATTTGCACAATGTGGGCACATCTCTCAGATTTGGCATGTTAGATTTAATAGAACAATCCATGGAAATTTAACCAAGGTCTAGAATATGGTAATAGCTCTTTACCAAAGATAATTTGTGCAGGATCGAGGAAAGGAAAAATGGCTTATGTTTTCACATATGTACCATTTAATAAAACTATTTTTATCTCTTGATGTCTGTATCACTACTTCTAAAACAAGAGGTTTATAGAAGAATTCTTAGAAAGTCTCCTTTGACTAGAATGTTAGTTTCTCTAGTTTCTCTTATATCATAGAATGTAGGAATGACTCATCTCCCAGAGATATTAAAATAATAATTACAATATAATTACAATGTTTAGTTTAAAGCAACAGATTTTTCAACCTTGGCTTTTCTCCTCCTCTTCCTTCTCCTCCTCTTCCTCCTCTTCTTCTTCCTCCTCCTCCTCCTTCTTTCTCTTCTTCCTCCTCTTCTTCCTTGTCCTCCTCTTCCTCTTCCTCTTCTTCTTCTTCCTCTTTCTCCTCCTCCTCCTTTCCTTCCTCCTCCTCCTCCTTCTTCTTCTATACTGTATATTGTCTTGTCTTAATGTATTTTAAATGATGCTAATGACTATTTAGGAAAGATTAAAGAAAATGACAATGAACAACAAAACCCAAAGGCAAATCAGGGAATAGCTTTTTGTGTTGTCATAAAGCAGCTTGAGGAGGAAGACATTGGTGTCAGAAAAATTCCATTGAATGCAACTGACTGGCCTTTTAGCTCAAACAGCCTAGAATTGCAGGAATTATTGCATTTCATCTGGCAAATAAAGATTGCTGAAATGATATGCTTTGCATTTAGAAAAAGAATGGCTGATGTGATGTTTATCTCCATGGGGCAGCTTCTCTGGGCCAGCCATCCAAATGGACCATAGAGCCCATGATTCGTGAGCAAGTTACAAACAAGACAAATGTTATCTCCTCTCGTCAGACTCACATTGCTAATTATCTGAAAACATCTATGTGCAATGATGGCTATTTAAGCAATGAGCATTGATTTAATTTATTCTGAATTAAGTGGTCACTGTGGCTTTCAAATCATAAAACCCAAAGAGCTGCAGTGACACAACCCATCATGTGTCACTTAGGCTGTAGACCACGATAGCTCTTTGCATCCAACTTACTGGTTTGTAAATAGTTTCCAAGGGTTGTAACTTAAAGCCTCGCAGAAGGGTAACAGACATATTTGTGAGGAAGCATGTGACAGTATTCCATTCACATCTCCCAAAAGCTGAAGAACTCTTACTGTGGCCTAATTTCAGAGTGAAGAAGAACTTAAAATGCTGGGAGTTTGTCGGTGGAAATTCCTTACAATGAAGTCTTGGCCGGATTTTCAATTTTATTTCTTTCTGAATAACAGAAACTTAATCTAAGGAGCATGTAGATATTTTAAAGTTCAGACGGAGGGTCTAGGTCTAGTTCAGTGGTAGATCACTTGCTTGTCATATGTGAGTACCTGGTTTTGCTTCTGAGAACTGCAATAAACAAATAACGCCAAAGCATTTATATCCAAGTAAGTAGGTATGGATTAACTTCAGTTATGGAACATAAAAATAAGTGATTGCATAGGTATGAAAGACTATGTTAATGAATAATCAAGATGGCTACCTTTCCTTCCAAATTTTCCTTCTCTGAGAAGAGAACAAAATGAATAGAGAAAGTCAGCTCTCTGTGGACAGGGCTTTGCACACAGTCAGACTGTATGTGATGCCATAGATGTTCAATAAGGAGCTGCTGAATATAGGAATGAAGATCTCTCAACTTCAGTGGACACGACACCCCAGAGTAAATATCTACCATGTGTTTAAATTGTCATGTTGGGTTTGGTCTTTGGATCACTAAATAATTAACATACATTGTAAATTTCTCCTTTGTAGAAGTTGACCAGTTCACAGTGAAAACTCACGAGAGGGCCCTTGCCCAGAGGGGCTTTGACTTGAAGGACTTTGACACTCACCAGGAATTAATGAAAGAGACAACCCCTCTCAGAGAGTTAGTGAAAGAGGAAGGGAGCATGCTTAATGTTGACACTGGATGTTTTTCTATTTTCCAAAGCCATCTCTCTCAGAGAGACTATAAATATGATCATTTCTGTCCACACATCTTTTATCCACTTTGATTTAGCACCAGGGAATTATTTTCTTCTGTGGAAAAAATTTTCTCTTCCTCCAGTGACTAAACAAATTCAAATTTAGTTCAGAGTTGAAAATAAGCGTGAAATTCTATTCTCCAGGGCTTTTGTTTATTTTTGTGTGGGTTGCTTTTTGATTCTTTAAATTGTTTAGATGTTTATCCAAGGGGCTTTCATGAACAGTAAACAAACAAGCTGCCTAAAAAAGATGTGTATTACTCTGAGGAAAGAAAGATTAATCAAAAGTTAAACTTAAATGTTATTTGCAAAATTCCAGATTGCCCTCTGCACTCTTGGTTCATTCTGTAGAACCTTAAATCTTTGTTCCATTGCTCCCTATAGTTATTCATTCCTGGTGAGGCTTGTAGCTAATACACACTTAACTCAAAACGTTATTGCCCTCTGCCCTTGGGTGAGTGCTTTAAAAGTGAGCTTTTAAAATGTGTTTCTGTTACTATGAAAACCACTCCTTGGGTCATGTGTCTACATCTCACGCAATGCAAACTTTGCATAAAAACTCAAGTTCCTTCACCTTTTTTTGGTAGCAGTGGATCCATTTTTAGGGCTTTTTGCTGTTGTTGGCTTTTGTCAGGTTTCTCCAGATTGCAAGAGGTAGAAACTTACAGCAGACTAACTTGAGTAATAATATACACTAGAAAAAGTGGAGAGGATAAATCATGAAAAAGTATGGTGGAAATCTAAGGAAAGGGGTTGGCAGAGAACTATCATTTTGTACTGCCTGTAGTTCTCATGTGATTGGTCCCACTTCCCTGTTCTCTGTTGTTTCTGGCTAGTCTTAGTATCATTCTTATTCAAAATGGTGGACAAGGCAGGGTTTCATTTACTTCTCCATAGACCTGTAGGTAAATCTTATGAAAGAGTCCTGCTAGGGTCATATGATTGGCCAACCTTACTACCTTAGTGAAGTTCCACATATTATGATTAGATCAATGATCTTCTGGATCAATTACTTTGGCCAAAGGATGGAGGCTGAAGTATAGAGCAGTTCCCACAGGAGCCAAACATGAGTCAGAAAGCATAATAAGTGCTTCCGAGAGAAACAGTGCTGGATGAGAAGGCACAGATGGGCCCAAGCCTACTCAATGAGGTGGGAAAGAGACCCGTTGTGTATGCACATACATCATCCCATTTCCGGCACTACTAGCCAAGTTGTGACAGACAGTGCGCATGCTGCTACCTGGAACTTAATTAAACAAACTTCAAATAGAAATGAGAATGGTTGAGGCAGAGCAATATAATCCAAGGCAGCTCTACAATCCCTGGAGTGAGTGACCCTTATTTGTGTTGTCTTGTTCACATGGGAATATTACTGAAAGGGTAAAACAATATGAAAAAAAGGTGTGCACAGAAGTCTTTGCAGACAGGTCTGGGAACAAACTACTAGTCGAAAAATATATCTGAGGACAGGTCCAGTCAAGTCTGGGAGACATTTAAGAAGGACAAGTATCTGGGCTGGAGTAGAAAAGCCAAGGAGAGACTACAGTCGTGGGAGCCATGTTTGCAAGGTAGAGACTGCAGTTTGCAGACGTGTGCAAACAGGGCTCTTGTTACCAGAAGGCTGCGTTAGCGGAGGGATTCACAGATGTCTATGACTTGGTGGGTGTTGAAAGTACCCAAGAGGATAGGAAAGGCCTTGTGCACTTCTGAGCTGAATAACAGTGCCTGATACAAAGGGAAAGTCTTGTCTCTGAGAAGAGAGGAAGCCTCAGCTTGCTTCTGCAGATGCGTATGTGGGGAGGTGGAAGCATTCACAGCTAAGGTTGATCATTGGGTGCATGCAGATCTTCACTGAAATGAAGCCCCTAAAAAAGCTGAAAGAGGAATAGCTGTGGTAATTCCTGTTGAAAAAATATGAGATTTCTGTGTGAAAGGAGTGGCCAATTCAATGAAGTTTAAAGTAATTATTCCCAAAATGTATACCAAAATGTAAATGCACCTTCAGACACAACACAAAACTGACAGAGACATTTTGAGATAGCTATTTTATTTTTTATAGAAACAGGAACATCTGCTAGGAATCTTATGCAAATTACTAGCATTAAGTTGTTTGGACCTTATAGCAATTGTTCTTGTTTTTGTTTTTTTGTTTTTTGCTTTCTTTTGCCTAAAGGTATCATTGGAACAAAGCATCATTGAGTTTCTAAAGGTTCTGTGAACCAGGAAAATTTAGGAATCTGTGAAATAATTAAAATTCTGAGAAATGAGCCTTAAATTCAGCAACAAAGAAGGTTTTTAAAATCTTAATGAAAGATGAGATGAATTTCAATATTTGAAGCAGAATTAAGGCAGTGTTTTAACTTGTTTTCTATTGCTGTGATAAACAAAAAACCACTGGCCTAAGGACACTGGTGAAAGAAAAAACTTATTTCTTTGACTTTCATATCCCAAGTCATGATCCATTGAGGGAAGCCAAGGCAAGAACTCAGAGCAGGAACCTGGAAGCAGGAACTGAAGGAGATGCCATGGAAGAATGCTGCTTCCTTGCTTGCTCAGTTTTCACTAAGCAGGAGCAGCACCGCCCGCAGTGGGCTGGGCCCTCTCACATCAATCATTAACTAAAGAAATGACCTACACACTTGCCTACAGACCAATCTGATGGAACCCTTTTCTCAGTTGGGATTCCCTTTTCCCAGGTGACTCCAGCTGATGTCAAGTTGACAAAACAAACAAAAAACCCCAATCAGTGTTAAGGTTGAAGGAGGTGAGAAGGGAGCCACTGCAGTGTGGGAATCACTTGTCTTTTTTCATTTGTTTTGCTTCTTTGTTTGCCTTGTGTTTTGTTTGGTGAGCCAAAGTCTCACTGTGTGCCCAGGCTGGTCTTGAATGACTGATTCTCTGTCTTCAAATTGCTGGGATTAAAGATATAAAGTATCATATGGATGCTCTTATCCTATTTAGAAATAGAACAAAAGGCAAGTAAAAGAGCAAGAGTTCATGGTTCCGGGAGGGTATATAGAAATGTGGTTTTGTACAGAGGGAGTTGATCCCATGCAGACAGGCAGTTCACAGAAAAGCATGGGGTGATTTTTTAAATCTGCCCACAGGTAGAGAAGACATGAGAGGAAGAAAAGAAATGCAATTTGGGCAAAAAAGACAAACCAAATTAAGGACCTATGATATGGTATATGATGTGTCAGGAATTGTGTGTATTTTCCCAGTGCTTTCCAAACCACCCTGGTTACCGAGATGTGGACATTGAATTTGGGGTAAAGAAGAGAACACAAAGTTCCAAAGACCTTGAGATAGAGGCCAGACAAACGGAAATGACTTCTTTAATGGTGCCACGATCTTCCTCAATAATCTAGACAGGGCTTCTCAAATTCCAAGGTGCACATTTTGTCCTGAGAATCTTGAGGAAGTACAGAGCCTGAATTATTGGTCTAGGGGAGGGCCTGTGAGTTTTTCTTTCTAATGAGTGTCCTTGCCCTGCCGTAGCTGCTGATCATAGGACACATGATAGCAAGATCAATTCAGATGAGTCATGAGCCAGACTTCTAGAACAGTGCCAAGACTCTAAGTAGATGCTTGATCAATACTTGTTGGGTTTGGACTGAAATGAATAGTTTCCCACACAGTGGAAGCGAATGAAGTGGGAATAAGATTGGGGACAACAAAAACCAAGTTCACAGGATCTGAGGACAAAAAGCCAGGGGAACCTTGGGGGACTTTGGTATAGCCATGTTTAAGAACTTAACCCAAATTAAAGTAAATGTTAGAACTGAGTGGATGGAAAGCGCGGTCGTCTGTAGTTTTGTGGCTTTGTTGGCTGATTGCTAAAGTGCTAAGGGTGAGGAGAATAGGTAGGAAGAAACAGAGCAGGTAAGCAGATAGACATAGCCTGAAAGTCCAGCTTTTCAAGGCCACCTGCAGGGTTTGAGGTTTGAGTCCACAGCAAAGTGAAACTGAACTTGAGAGATTTTTATCTTAGGGGTATGGAATAAACTCTCACATATGTACTGTTATGGTCCTTATGTTTCTGTCCTCTAATTTTCTTCTAAGTTCCAGTTCTTTCTAGTTCTCCCTTGTTTTAATTCTTCCTCACTTCTCTGTTCACCGAGCTTAAATACATTTTTTACAGGAGGTTTAAGGCAATGAGGAAAAAAGTTGCAAGAATGGCATCTCATTGGTCATAGTATATTTCTTGTTCAAATGATAAGGAGCTGAGCCATTTACCATGACAATGAAAGCTTTGAAAGTTTCTGGTGTGACACTGTGATCCAAGGTTGGGGGCACAGAGCCAGGTGAGACAAGCTGTGATATGTAGGTTTTTATCAGTCAGATTTGGTAAACAAAGATTTGGCATGATTTTTTAGGTTGCTTTGTGTTAATAACCTTGGTTAGACATTTGCAACTCTGACCTTGTACATCTGTGTGAAGTTTTTAACTAATGATACATTTACAGAAACGTTCAGTCTAGTTTGAACTTGCTCTGAGGTGAAAATGAACTAATTGTGTGTAGCTTGTCTCAGATTGAGGAGAGATTGTTTTCCTGTGTTAGTCTGAGTAAAAGAAACAATGCAGGCTTTTAAGTGGTTTAAAGTCCCCATGGACTTAGTTATGAAGCATATTCTAGTATATTTTCTTTAGATCAAAATCATACAGTTTAATGAGAAGTCCTCTTCCTGACCACCCATGGATATATGTGCCCATAAGATTGAGACACAATCATGAAATTACATATACACATCACATGAGATTACAGACTACAATGCAGATATTGGGAGATACCATAGCTGCTTTAGTGAATGTGAAATTACAGACAGGAGCAACGGTTTCCAGAGTCGGTGGTTCCGTAGGTCTTTACTGGATGGGATTCTCTTCCATCAGAGAATCATTCCTCTGGTGGGTTTACATTTGAACACGAGCTGTCATCTGTTGCAACTCCCAAGGCCTCTGACATCTAGGATCATGTGAGTGACAGATGAAAACACAGAGAGGGACGTGTGAGGCTGTCAAATGAGTGCCTGGAGATACTTCAGGGACTACCAAAGTAGCCACATTCCCCAAGGTGCTTATGAAGATACTCATTCTCAGGCCCAGCCATCAGATACCTCCAGTGCATAAGCCCAGGAACAAGATCTTGCAGTCAACATTCCTAAGAAGTCTCCCCAACTGAATCCAATGTAGCAAAGTGGGGAGTCTCTGAATAATTTCTGGGAAACGTTTAGGGCAAATGGAACAGGAGGAAGACACTCTAGGAGAAGGAACAAAGTAGTGAGACAATGCTTTGTATGAATCCCGTGGGGGAAAATAGTATTTTACATCTGAACAATTTGATAAATGGCACCAAATGAAGCATGATTTCCTCAACTGTGGCAGCCATGCTCAGGCAGTCTCTTCTGAATGGTGAAATAGGCATTCTGTGGACCATATCCTCCTTGATAGCTCTTCAGATCTAACTGACCTCACGTATAAATGTTCTACCTTTCATATTTATCATAAATGAATATCGATCTCTCTAAGCCTCTGAAATCAAGGCTGGGGTTACAGATGGGAATGGCCATGCCTGCCTTTTAATATGGGTACTGGAGATTAGAACATAGGTCCTTATGCTAACAGAGCAAGAGGTCTGCCTACTGAGTCCTGTGGGGGAGTGGTGTGTGTGTGTGTGTGTGTGTGTGTGTGTGTGTGTGTGTGTGTGTGTGTGTGTTTCTTCAAGACAGGGTTTCTCTTAGTAGCTCTGGCTGTTTTAGAACTCACTCTGTAGACTAATCTGGCCTTGAACTCAGAGATTTGCCTGCTTCTTCCTCCCAAGTGCTGGGCTTAAAGGAATGTGCTATCATTGCCCAGCTCAAGGGACTTTTAAAAACAACTTCTGAAACCACAATGGAGAACAACACCAGACAGAGGTAAATTCTCCAGATGGTGGAGGCTGTCTAAATTTATTTTACAGTTCTAAATATGATAATATGTTCTAGATATGATAAACAATCTGAATGATTTAAAGTACACAGAAGGGTATAGGACAATTACAACAAGTGTTACACCATTTAGCACAAGGCATCCATGGATTTGGATAAATGTCAGAGATTTCAAGACCAATCTTTCATGGATCTTGAGGAATGACTGACTTGTTATTTGATAGATGTTACTTATGTAAAACTAGTCAGTTAATCTTGCTCTGTATCTTTTGGGGAAGAAAATCTTTACCTTGGAAATAACAGTAGGGCATCTGGAAGAAAGTCCATGCCATATACTTGATGCTGAAGTGAAAGGGTTTAGGTCTGTTGCTATAGTCACCTGAGATTCCACAGACTCTTAATGTGGAATGAAGAGTGAGGGTTGATTGATATGAAAATTTACTTCCCTGTAATTGACAAGCATTCATTGAGCATGTACTAAATGTCGAGAACCATGTGTAGAATTAAGAATACAAAAATACAGTTGTTTCTGTCTTGAATCTTGGTTTGATAAGAAAATGGATGTAAAACGATGCAGTTATTGCTCTGACACAACCCAAGCTTCAACAAGAACACAGAAAAGCATTCCTGGTCTTCTTTGTGTCTACTGAAGTTATCCCCCCTGACTCCACCAAGGACACTACATCATTTTCTGAAAAGGGTAACAGATGCCATCCTCAAAGCATGTCAACAAGATCAAAAGCTATAGCCAGAAAGGCGGAATTCTACACTGCTGATTATAACTTCCATTATAAACTACCAGAGATGAACGTAGCAATGACCTGGTTTATAACCAAGAAAATGTTGGTTCAGAAAAGGTATAGACCTTTGACCCCAATCATACCTTTAAAGCTTATTACCTCTACTTTATATCCCCAGTCTGTATATACAGAGTATAGGGAGGAAGCCTAGGCCCACATTGTTGGTTGAGTTTGCCCTGAGCCAAGCTGCAGGAACAGGAATGAAAATCTAGTGAATTCAATTCAATTAAAGGAGAAAATCAGGAGGATTTCCTATTAAAAAAACAAACAAACAAAACCGCAAACAGACAATGTGATCCTTTGAAACCATGCCCTCACTGCCAACGTTAGACTGTGGTTACTCTCACAGCAGGTCAGTGTCCACTGTGGACTGTCTAACTCCTCATGCTAATGTTTGGGGTGGGAAGAACAGGGACTGGAACCTGGATCTGTGATCCTAGAAAACATCAAACTGGTTTTTTCTCTCCCCAGCTTATTCAGAAGTTGACAGATGTTGCCGAGGAGTGTCAGAACAACCAGCTCAAGAAGCTCAAGGAGATCTGCGAGAAGTAAGCCTTCATCCCCTCCCCATTGGCCTGAATAGACATGAATGCATGAACTACAGATTGCTATTGGGTTTGTCTGATTTTTCTCCCTATTGTAACTTCAGAGAGAAGAAGGAATTAAAGAAGAAAATGGATAAGAAGAGGCAGGAGAAGATAACGGAAGCCAAGTCCAAAGACAAAAGCCAGATGGAAGAGTGAGTGGAAAGTACCCCCTCCCTAACTAGAATGATGAACCTGCTACTGTTCTCTCAGAGAACAAGTGTCTTAGCCAAAGGCCCTTTAGTAAAACTTCTCTGCTAATTAATCTTCCACATGATCCCTGCCTTAGCTGGTGTAGGAGATTCATCTGTATTTGTCTTGCTTTCATTGGTTGAATAAAGAAACTGCCTTGGCCTTTTGATAGGGCAGTACTTAGATAGGATGGAAGGCAGAACTGAATGCTGGGAGGAGGAAGGCAGACAGAGAGAGCCGCCATGTAGTTGCCAGAGACAGACATGCTGAATCTTTCCTGGTAAGCCACGATCTCGTGGTGACAGATTATTAGAAATGGGCTGGATCAAGGTGTGAGAGTTAGCCAATAAGAGGCTAGAACTAATGGGCCAGGCAGTAATTTAATTAATACAATTTCTGTGTGGTTATTTGTAGTGATGGAGGGCTGGCTTGTTGGGGTTTCTGTCTCTCCCAGTACCCCAACAGCCAGCAAGCAACAAAGAAAATAACACTGAGTCTACATTAGGTTATAAACTGATTGGCTCATTAGGTCAGGCTACTTATTAGTTCTTATAACTTATGTTACCCCATTATCCTTATCTACGTTAGCACATGGCTCAGTACCTTTTTCAGTTGTCAGCTTACATGTTGCCTCTTCGGTGGTCTGCGCAGGAGTGACAGAGGAACCTCCCTGCTTCCCAGAATTCTCCTGTTCTCATTGTATCACCTCTACTTCCTGTCTGGTTTTCCCGCCTATACTGCCTGCCTGGCCAATCAGCGTTTTATTAAAATACATGATTGACAGAATACAGATAATTCTCCTGCACCAGTTATTTTGGGTGTAAGCTAGCCGGGCAGGACGGAACAAAAGGACCTGCCCCTCCTTACTACGTTAGTAACTGTTCTACTGCTGTGAAGAGACTCCATGGCCAAGGCAACTCTTTTATAAAAGGAAGAATTGGGGGCTTGCTTACAGTTTCAGAGGGTTAGTCCAGTATCATCATAGCAGGAGTGTAGCGTCACTCAAGGTGATGGAGCAGCAGCTAAGAGCTATATCTTGATTGGCAAGTTGGCAAGAGAGAGAGGAGGTGAGGGAGAAGGGAGATGGAGAGGGAAACAGAGAAGGGGGAGAGAGAGAAAGACCCTCAAGCTTGAGCTTTTGAAACCTCAAAGCCCACACCCAGTGACACACTTCCTCCAACAAAGCCATATCTCCTAATCCTTCTAATTTTATGAAAGATTTTCATTCTCCAGTGACTAAGCCTATGGATGAACCTATGGGGGCCATTATCATTCAAACCTCTATAATTTTCATTGTCAGATTTTTTTTTTACAGTAAGCTCTCAAATAAGGGCACTCTGGGCCTTTTATTTTATTTTTTTTAAAAAAAAGGAAAATGGGAAAGTGATCTTGTTTGGGAAATTGCTAAATTCTCATTTCTCAAGTTGTTAAACAACCTTGGGAGCATCTAATAGAAATAGGGTCTATGCCTGGGGAGACACAGCACCCTCCCCCCCCCCCCCCCCCGCTTTCAGGTTGGACGTTTCTTGCAACAGCTATACAATGAGTGAAACCGTAGACATTCCAGGAGGGTTGGTTTAATGATCTCTGGCTCATTTATATTTAGGGAGAAGACAGAGATGATCCGGTCATATATCCAGGAGGTGGTGCAGTACATCAAGAGGGTATGTCTGTTCACCCTGTCTCCTTTGCAAATGTCACAAGAACAGTCACCAGGCTCATTGTGAACTGCAGAGAGGAGAGCTGTGCCTCCTTGTGTCTACTCATCACCAGCATCCAGCTGCTTTGTGATAGCATGCATAAAAGCATGCATGCTCTGGCTATTGAGACTTATACATATAAAAGACCTAAATAAAAGGACTGTAAAAACGGATGGGGAGGAATCCCTACCCAAGTTGGGAACCCCCCAAAAAGTGATATGAAAAGACGTTCTCAAAAGGCCTTTCATTGTTACCTGTGATAAAGGTGTCATCCACATCTAGATCTGTACCTAAGCTTTTAGAAAGTTTGTGTGATGGAAATTTTCAGACATTTACAACAACATGTGTCTATCTGTCACCAAACTGCTCTGCCGTGGGTTTCCCTTACCTAGCTTCAGAGGGCAAGTCTTTCCCAAAAGACCAAATCATTGATACTATAGGCTTGAAAAACCTTGGTTTATTTTCTTATTGTTGTTGTTTTGTTTTGTTTCTTATAGCATGCATAAAGGCTTTATTGGTTTTTGTTTTGTTTTGTTTTTTGCTAGTTTCCTAATATGACTCTTTTCTTCTGGTAACTTTCTTATAGTTAGAGGAAGCACAAAGTAAAAGACAAGAAAAGCTTGTGGAGAAACACAAGGAGATCCGCCAGCAGATCCTAGAGGAGAAGCCCAAGGTAAATGGAGCTAAATAACCCTGAATGTCTATACTCACCTGGCTTGTTTGTTTTCTATTCAGGAAAAATAAAATCTCCTTGTATATGTAAGTACCTCACACAACTTCTCAGGTCTTCCTTGTGTGAGAAACTCCTCATTTCTTGTGATAGTCAAAATACAACAATATTCTGCAAGTATTTGCCATCAACTGGCACCGTCTAAAAAATATGAGTGTGCAGAACCCTCTCCATGGAGTTTGGTTTCAGGTAGTCTGATATGTGGCTCGGGCAAAGGTATTTTTCCTCTGACCAACCAACTTCATCGTGTGATGCTGTAACATCAGACTCTGCCCAGCAGAGGACACCCTTCACTAAGATCACCCTGATCTTGACTCAACAAAATCTTCCATAAACCAGGAAACAAAAAAAAGAAAGAAAGAAAGAAAGAAAGAAAGAGAGAAGGAAAGACATTTCTTTGACACCCCCCCCATAGCAACAGCTCATCAGTGCAGTCCTTTAAATTTTTATTATAGCTTAGAGTGTAGCTCAGTGGTACTGAGAGTGCTCGGCATGCATGAGGGCCTGGGTTCAATTCAAAACAATAAATCAGAGCAGGTTGTGCTTGCAGCTTGTTGAAATTAGTTGTCTATGGACATCAAGTTGAATGGACTATCTGTAAATCAAGTTTTTGCGGGTTAGTCAGCAGTATTCAGGTCTAGAATATACTGTCCATTTTCATTATTGGTGAAAGTTTTTTCTTTTTTTTTTTTTTTAAAAGAATGTGCCTTTTAGGTTCCCCCCCTTTTAAGCTAGAGTTAAAAATCCAGCTTCTCGAAAGTACTGTCATTCCACCTAATTGAGTCTGCAAAGCTCAAGTGTTAGGTTTATTTATTTGTGTGTATTATTCCGTGGTTGGCTTCAGCGAGATTACTCATGGCTAAATCTAAATATATTCTCAGAGTTATTTATGTTCTGTAGCCTTCATGTTTATTGAATATGATAGTCACTTGATAGTTGTTATTTCTAAAGATTTCAGGCTTAGCCGTATAAATCCTCAAGCAAGAATTGATAGCTACTTTGTATATTGTTAATTCTTAGGTTTCCCCTATAAATATACAAAGCTTGGCCAGCTGCTCAGGCTGTTGATGCTAATACAGTGGGATACAGTTTACATAACTTGAGCGATTGCCTCATAGAAGTCTCCCTTTGGACTTCTCGTCTCCTTTTCCTTGGGTTGTCCACAGTCATTCATGGTCTAAAAATATTAAAGTGGGAAACTCATGGAGTGAACAGAGCATGACGACTTGACATTGCCCAACTTTCTCAACAGCTGATGACCCCTCAAAGCCCTGGTTCAGCCCCTCTGGTGGAGCACTGTTCCTCTGTCCACAGGCCACACAGCAGTCCTCTCCGAGGCCAGATTCACTGTCTGCTGTCACAGTGTTTGTGCCCCTTTTTCCTTAGAAATGGCCCCGAAAGCACAAGAGTAATGAGGCTGAGTCTTCCCTGAGCTGAGGACATTAGGTGGCAGATTAAGGTTGGCATTTTGGCACTTTGGGGTATATTGGGGGAGGGGGCCCTGTATTTTCTTTTCAGAATCTATCTTACTTAAGTGCTCAAGTACTTCAAGTAGCAAATCCAGATTTGACTAAAATTTAAGAAAAATATGAATTAGTCAGACACATACATTTTCAAGGTTAGCTTCTAAGGATGGATTTGTCATCTCTGTATCCTAGTCTGATGAAATGCGTTTAGAGTGAGTTTCACAACCAGTTTTAGACCTCTAAGAGCCCTTCTGACAGCTGCTGTTCCTCTCAGTTTTGTTTTACCTTTGAGTGTGTGTGTTGGTTCAAGACTGTAAAATATTTCAGTCAGAGATAAAATGCAATGCATGTCTGTTAAAATTATACAACTTAAGTATTTCATAGATATCATATGTATGTCCATTTATGCGTGTGTAGGTGCCCATGTGCATGTGAGGGCCAGAGGATAATTCCTTAGATGCTATCCATGTTTATTGTTTGAGACAGGGTCTCATACCAGCCTGAAATTTGCCAGGTAAGCTAGGCTGGCTGGCTAGGGACCCATTTGCCTCTCTGATGCTGAGATGTCAAGAACATGACGGCGGCATGCATAGATTTGTTTTGTGTGTGCAAGTTGTACATATTCAACTCATGTCTTCATGTTTATAACGCAACCACATTACTGACTGAGCTCTCTCTATAGCCCTCATTGTGTGTGTGTGTGTGTGTGTGTGTGTGTGTGTGTGTGTGTGTGTGTGTGTGTTTCAGTGCTGGGAGTGTGGACACATAGCACCACATGTGTGACTGTTCTAGTCATCATGATTAAAATCAAATTAAGTAAGGGACTACTAAAGCACCTTAAATCTTCTTCACTGGATATAACCAAACATTAAAACAACTAATAACCTTTGTCAATTTAGCTTTCCGAGTACAATTTTACAGAAAATCAAATTAAACCTGCTGGGCGTGCTCACATGCGTATATAATCCCATTAACTTGGGGGATGGAGACAGGAAGATGGGGAGATCACGGCTCACCTGGGCGATACAGTGAGACCACATTTTTAGCTAAGCAAGTAAATAAATAATGAACATAAACAGTACCAGCTTGATAATTGACTCTGTTACTATTTGAGCGGTGTCACTATTCTAAGGATGGGGGGCAGTTCTAGGAACACTGTAGATACTATATTAGCTAATTTTCTGATGTGATAAAACACCATGAACAAAAACAATTTACAGAAGAATTTATTTTGGCTTACCATTTCAGAGAGAGACAGAGAGAGGGAGAGAGCACACATAATGGCAAAAGAGACAGGGAAGCATGTGGCTGAAACAGGAAGCTGACTGAGTCTATCTTCACCCACAGGCAGGAAGCAGAGAAAGAGAGAATAGGAAGTAGGTTGGGGCTTTAAACCCTCGGAGGTTTCTCCCAGTGATGTCCTTCCACCAGCAAGGCTCTTTCTCCTAAAAATTCCATAGTCTACCTAAACAGTGTTACCAGTTGGGGAACAAGTGTTCAAATTCATGAATCTGTGGGGGACACTCCTCATTCAATCTGCAATAAGTGGCTCTGGGCATGGGTAGCCATTTCTAGGGAGAGCTGGCCGCTTCTAGGGATGGGTAGCCAGTTCTAGAGACAGGCGGCTAGTTTAGTGGCTCAGCAAACTCTGAGAGCCGGGAGTTTTAGAATTTCAGCGTGGATGCTTGCTGTCCTCAGGTTATAAAGTCAACGACAAGCTGGCTGCTAAGGCTCCTGCATCATCATCTTATGTAGAACCATTCAAAAGAGAGAGCTTGAGTGTGGAGCTTCATTAAAAGGGAGGGGAGAGAGAATGATGAGGGACAGAGAGACAGAGAGGGAGGGAGGAGAGGTGAGGCGAGGAAAGGCGAGGGGAGGGGAGGGGAGAGCAGAGGCTGAGACCAATTTGCCTAGGATAGAAGAGAGAAATCAGGAGTGGGAGAGTTTGTCTCTTGTTTTTGATTTTGTTTTTGATTTTTTTTTTCTAGACTAGGTTTCTCTGTAGCTTTGGAGTCTATCCTGGAACTAGCTCTTGTAGATCAGTCTGGCCCTGAACTTATAGATGTCTGCCTGTCTCTGCCTCCTGAGTGCTGGGATTAAAGGCATGCCCCACCACCACCCGGCTGGAGCTTGTCTCTTAAAGGGACCTTTGCACACTGTGTACAGTGGAACTTATTGCCATAAGCCGAGAGGTGACTGTTCCCAAGGGGCAGGGCCAAGGTGTGCCTGGATACTAACGGAGGGAGTTCAGCTTTTTGGTGCTATGGTCACCAGAAACCTACACACAATTGAAGCTTTCCTCATCGAATACTGAATACACAGTAATCAGGGCTTTGTGTTACAGCTATATACTTAGAGGCTTTCGTTTCTTCTTCCTTGGCTTTTCCAAAAAGATCTAAAGTGTTCCTAGGAATTCTTAGTCATTCCCTTGTCTTTCTTTCCTAGTGTAACTAGGAGCCAAGCTAAACTTGCTCTTTTGTCTGTGATGCTCTTCTTAGGGCCATTGTGTTGTGAGTGGATTTGAAGGCAGCCTTTGAAGGTTGTTGGTTCCATGTCAAGCCAAATCATTTACTTAAGGGTGTCCTTTGAAGCTTAAGAGTGTGTTTTCAAAGTCATTATTTCGATAATAAAATGAGAAATTGCATGTCAAGTCAGCCATGGTAGCTCACATCTATAATCCTAGCACTTGGCAAAAGGATCAGGAGGTTTTATAGGTCACCCTTGGCTACAAGCCATCTATGTAAGACACCGTCTCCATCAAAACAATACAAAAAAAATCATGTCAACTCATAAGATATAAAGCAAATGAAAGAAAATGATAACAAAGGCAGGAGGAACATTAATCAGCCTTCCGCCTCTGCGACCCAATGCCTGAAATCATCAGCTCAACAGGGAAAGAGGTTTATGTTGGCTCACAAGCTCAGAGGTTTTATATTCACACTGTCTAACCCTGTTGCATTGGGCCTATAGTAGCACACCAGGTCATGGAGATAGAACATGGTAGAGGAATTGTGTTTATTTTTAGCAGCAAAAGCTGAAACATAGATAAGAGACCAAAATCTCAATGTTTCTTTCAAGGGCAAATTCTCAGTGAGCTCATCTCTTCCCAATAGATGCACTTAAAAAAAATTGAGACAAGCTCATTATACAGCCTAGTGACAGTAGTCCTCCTGCCTCAGCTTCCTCATTACTGACTATAGGTGTATAAGGTACCATGCTCAGTCCTACATCACTTCTTAAAGGTTCTACCAATTTCTTGGAGCACTTGAGCCATAGACCGAGCTTTTATTCATGGGCATCTGGAGACACTCCTGATCCAGACTTGCAAACAGCAGTAATGAGCAATAGAGATCAAATGTGAGCTGGGAACTGAAGCCCAGAACAGCAATGGTAGGTTAGGAGAGACCAGGGTTCCTGAGCAGACCTCGAATCTCTGTGACTGTGGGATGTGGACCAGAAATAGAAGAGTACCGCCTTTGACATCATCCCTCTTGAGTGCAGTCCTGGGAGGGCTTTGGAGCTTGACATCGATGTGAACAAAATTAATAAGAGCAGCGACAGAAAAGGAAAAGCTGAAGGAAATGAAAACAATCAATAGTTACTATAAAGCAGGTCCACGGAGTCAGGTTCCATTCAGTGAGCCTAATGACAAGGCAGAGTGGCTTTATGACATCGAGAAATTTATGAACTGTCCTGAGTCTGTGACAAAGAACTGGAGAGCTGGCATCCTTCCCATGAAAGCACACCCAGAGTTCACTCTTAGTTCTGGAGAACAGCAGTCTTCTCAAAACAGGAACAGAAAATATTTCTAATAGAACCTGATAATGCATAGTCATTTGTTTATAGTAAAAATATCACTAGATGACATCTCTCCTCATCTTCAATGTCTTTCAGCATCTTACTGAATATACTAATTCATCCCCACTTCATTTATGTAATAATGTCACGTGTCAGTGTCCACACTCATGGCCCGAACACGGAGAAAACTCTTTGGTTGGCCCTCTTTTACCCTAATCTACTATTTTGAGATGTTCTGAACTCTAGACTTATCTACATAATGTTCTTCCTTGCTGATAAACACATTCTTGTCTTTTAAAAGTCAAAGGAAAGTTAAGACAAGAAATTTAACCGATGGGTGAAAGCCAATAGTACGTCAATGGCAAGGCATTTCACTGGGCCAGCAGAGAGCCAGCTGCCTTTAAGGTTCATGCAAAGTGGAGCTTTGTGGAACCTTCATACAGCAGCAAACTCAGGCACCCAGTGAACCCAAGTCCCCATGTTCTTACTAATCTGCACCAGAGCAATCAAAGTAGAGTATAGTTAATCAGAAAAAGCATCTTCCATTTCCGGTTCCTATTTGCCAGGGGGCACATGATGGCCCCCATGGAAAAGCTTAGTTTGGAATGTCCCATGTGTGACTAGTAGCAGACACCTTTGGTAGGCAGAATTCATTTTTATTTCCATTATAAAGAAGTACAGTGCATCTGTTCCATTGGCATGCAACTTTTGAGAGCACTGGGGAAAAAAAAAAAGAGCTGTTTGATCCTTAAAGGCAATTTATACAACAAATAAATATTTTGACCCTTGATTTGACAGACGATCAAGTTGTCCATTGCTGTGCCTGAGTCCCACTGAGACTTATTAAGTTACAGACAATAGACATCTATTGGTGATGTTCAATAGACATCAAAAGGTGATGTTCTGCCCCTTTTCTAGGGAGTTCTCAGTTCCCAAGAAATATTCAGATGTCTTTTCTGGCGGTCAATTGCTCCACTGAGCCCTTAAATGTATGTCTTCGGTTGTGTCTAAGATATGAATTATTGCAAAACTCAACCACAGCATCCTTCAGACGCTTGCAAGAACACTGCTCAGGCTTCCAACTCAGTGACATAATTGGTTTCCTTGGGATTTCTTTACCTGGGTTTGCCAAGCCAATAAGAAAGAATTAGTGCATCCAAAACGTGTTGGAAGCGAGGCAAGAGCTCAGCTACAACTACCGGGCAGCCACTGCCTGTGTCGACTTAAAGTGCATGTTATGTTGATACAGAGGCCCTTCTGCTCTTATTCCTGAGCGTTTGAAAGAGGTTTACTCCAGCACATTGCCCTCAATCTGTTGCAGACAGCCCAGCGTGTATTGATCACTCTGCGGCTACTGGCTTTCCTAAAAGGAATCGTCTTTTGGCAAGACTTCTTAATGAACTGTCGGCCTGACCTCATAAAACAGTCGATAAATTCATAATTTCTTCTTTCTCTGACATTAATTTGTCTTCGGTATTTCTTAGGCCATAGGTTTTCTGCTTTAATTTAGCTCTTCATCAAGAGAGAATCCCAAGAAGCTTTAGGGCATTTTCCTTTATTCCCGAAGAGCATCTCATCGGGGAGCCACTGCCTCTCTCTTTCTTTTCTCAATGAGGGGAAGAGAGACGGATTTTCTTCATTTCTCCTCTGACATCTCTGTAAGTGGCTCATCTAGGACTTGACATCTCTGACATGGAGCCCTGGACGCAGCTGGTATCTGACCTGGTATTCACAAGGGAAAGGCTTAACCTGGGGATCTAAAGTTAAACCTTTACTCAATGAATTCATGTATACCTCCTTTCATCTTTGTCATTTGATGGGTAAGCATGAATGTTCCCTGCCAGTATCAATTAAAACCCCTTTTGGGAACGCAAACTCCTCAGTGGGAGCCAGCTGCCTTTGGGCCATGCCTTCCTCATTGTCAAATTTTGATTAACCCACACAGTAGTTTGGTTTCATCTGTTCTATATGAGATTATTTTTCATTTTTTAATCTATGCACAGAATTGTGTTCTTAGAAAACAAATACAATTATCCTTTATTTTCTTGAATATAAAACTGAGATGTGTTTATTTTCCTTACAGAAGATACTTGGCTATCAGGATGATTTTTGACTCTCTTTATCCCATCTCGATTTACTTTTGAAATCTATTGTGCTCATAAAGACTTCCTAAAATTAGAATAAATTTTAATAAAAAAGCATCAATGTCTCTGCACTAAAATACAGTACTACTCTAAAATACAGTAAAACTAGCAAAAATGTTAGTTATACATCTCACCGATACGTAAGGAGTGGTTCCTTCAGGGAGAATAAAGGCTCTACAGAAGTTTCGACCTAATTTTACTGTGTCCCCCAGTTGTTTTTGGATGTCCTTGAGGGAGGAAGACACTGACAACAATAATGGCATGAGATGATCATAAAGATGCCTAAACTCCCAAGAGATGAGACTAGTGTATGCCAGGCATCACTACTCAGTCATTTTCACCTACAGGCTCACAGCCTTCTTTGTCAAACATTCTTTAGTTCAAAATATGTGCACAAGAGTCCATATTGCCTGCCTTCTGCGGTGACATTTTCACTGGGTATAGAATTTTGTGCTGGAAGTTACTTTCTGGCAGCTCATTGGGGATAAAATTGTGCTGCCTTCCTGCAGTGTAATTAAGTGTTAGTGTAGTTCTTTAGACATGGTTTGTATTTCTCCCCTTTGACTTCATTTATTCTTTTCCCTTTTATCTTATATGTTGTTTCCATAATGTATCTGTGTGCTTGAAATGGCCACCCAGACGGATGAACCTAAAAGGTATCTGTGTTTGAAGTATCCAGACGGATAACTTTAACATTATCTCAGTGTTTGAAATGGCCAGATAGACAACTTTATAATGTATCTGTATGTTTTAAGTGGCCAAACAGATAATTTCATAATGTATCTGTGTGTTTGAAATGGCCAGACAGATAACTCTATAATGTCTCTGTGTATTTGAATAGCTAGACAAATAACTCCATAATGTGTCTGTGTGTTTGAAATGGCCAGACAGATAACTCTATAATGTATCTCTGCGTTTGAAGTGGTCAGACAGATAACTCTATAATGTGTCTCTGTGTTTGAAGTGGTCAGACAGATAACTCCATAATGCATCTGTGTGTTTGAAATGACCAGACAGCTAACTCTATAATGTATCTGTGTTTGAAATGGCCAGACAGATAACTCTAATGTATCTCTGTGTTTGAAATGACCATATAGATAACTTTATAAATGTATCTGTGTATTTGAAGTGGCCAGACAGATAACTCTAAAATGTATCTGTGTGTTTGCAATGGCCAGACACAGAGCTTCATCTGTTCTGTCAGAACTATCAGCGATCAGCAAACAATGGCTTCTATTTAATGTTTTCCTTCACTTCTAGGATTTTATTTTGTGTGCATGTTTGTACATATGTCTGCATGCATGTGCATGCCCTCACACTAGTGTACAAACACATGAACAAAATAGATTCTTACTATTTTTCCCCCCTCTTCACTTAGGATTTTTTTCATCTTTTTTTTCTGTACTTCCCTGTGGACAGTTTTGTTTTTACTTTTTCCTGACTGTCTTTCTGATGCACTGGTTCTACCCTGCTCATCCACTAAGTTTTAACTCTTACGTTGTGTGCTTTCTTTTCTTTCTAGAAGTTCTGTTGGGTTATTCGAGTCAATGGTCTGGAGGCCATAGCCATCTGTAGGGAGGATTCCCTGTGACTTTCCTGACTCTGGAGAGGCCTCAGGTTTGGGGTACAGGATCTTCACACTTCTAAGTTTCCAGAAAGGAATTCAAATGCTCCAGTTTGAACAAGAGCCCGCAGGGGCAATGCAATGCATTTAGATTTCAGTTGCTTGGGTACCTTGTTCCTTTTGGTTGGGCCTGGTCATTCCTTAAGATTAAGTGTTTTCTAAAGAAGATAGTTTTAAAATCAAATCCAAATTGTTTCTGTTTTCAGTGGGAGAGACAGCCTAAGCAACCCAATTCTTGAGACAAAACCATTCCTTGTGGCAATATTTAATTCTTTAATGTTTGGGCTAGTCCCAATTTAACAGAGATGCGACATCTGCGGGAAACTGCTTGTGCATGACAGGGAATTGACTCGCGCAGTATAGAGTTTAGCTCCATGCAGTCTTACAAAGCTGTTTTCCCCAGCTAATGCAGGCAAGAAGTAGGAAAGACATGCAAGTAGGCTTGAGTCTAGACAGATAAATGTTTGAAGCCAAGTCACCAAAGATCCCACTGTTGCTGTTATTGATGCCTATGTTCTAAAACCACTGCCGAGCCTCAGCGACCCTTCGGCTCTCTGGAACTGAAAACATAGATGGCGTTAGCCGTTCCCTCACTTTCTTTATCGCACAGCTGCCCATACTGTGCACAAGTCAGAAATTTTTTGTGTTGAAAAATCTTCAATGTCTCTTGGAAAATTGGACTGTGTGATTATGACAGAAACATACTGACGAATCTCTGCCTGTGAAGCAGCTACCCCTTAAGATGGTGTGCACTGGGCTTCTTCACAGATTCCTGATGCCAGCTGACTTCTAAAACATGATAGATTTGAAGTTTAAACCAAGCTGTAACATAGATTCATTCACTCGGGGGCAGTTGATGCTTCCTTCTTTTCTCTCCCCGGGTAACTTCCTTTCTTCCTCCTTTTCCGGATTTTCCCTCCCTGGCAATGAGATGATGTGGGAATATGCAATTAGTTATATTGGACTGAGGCAGAGACTCCAATGGGATACTCTCCACCTGCTAAGGAGACGGTCTTGAGTCTTCTCACTAAATCCCAGTTGAGCATCAGGCATTGAATGAGAGGTGTTCCATCTTTCCATGGCCATACACAAAAAGCCTGCACACTCAAGGACAGGAGCCTTGGGGTCCCTTTCAGCTTCCTGTCCCATGTTCATGCCACCATGCATCTTTGCCTGCATTTTTCTACTACTAATTGGATTTTAAAATCTCAATATATCTCTAATTTCCGAGTCCTCTTTTGGGGTAAAAGGGGCAATGAAAATTATTAATACACGCATCCTAAACACGCTTAAAGCAAAATTTATAAAAGTATAGTTGACATCTGAAAACTATTGCGTGATTTTACTCAAGCCTTTGACATTTTAAGGGGGGCATGGTGAAACTTAAATCAAGAAGCATATTTAACCATTTATCCCATGAGTCTATCTTAAAACTCTTGAAATCTTGGCAATTCAAATTGTGAGTTTTGACCAAAGGAAAGGCTGTCATCAAAGGGACGGTGTACGGCCCTGTGCTAAGAAAATTGTACAAAATTATGCCCGACACAGAAGCAGAGCGGCTAACCCCGAGAGTTCCTTTCTCTGTTTCTTGGGTTATGCCTCTGGGGTGTCACTGTAGTCAGTCAGACGTGGGAGTCGCATTCATACATTTTACATAAGCAGCAAAGATCGTTGGCACATGTCTTCTGAATTTATTCAATCATCAGTTGAATCTTTGATTCTGACAAGGAAGTTTTGAAGTTTCTATCTGAAAGGTTCAAACGGCATTTTTGCTTATTACTCTTTCCTTTTGACGGAAGCAGAAAACCCAAGAATTTGAAACATAACACAACGTATTAAGACGTCAAGTACTTATTCACTGCAACCACCTTAGCCAAAGTCACGGCGACCATTTCACCTTGGTTTTTAATGGTTTCCTATCATACACATTATACTTCTGGGTATCCAGTCTCTCTTCCTAGCCTGACAACCAAAGTCAGCCTTTAAATCAAACCACTTCTCTGTTCAAGGCCTTTTGATGGCCTCTGTCTCTCTTACAATAAGTGCTCGCAAGATCCAACCCTTTCATTATGTATCCATTCTTCATTTCCATATGGATCCACCACTGTTCGGTAATACTGGCCTATTTGCTAAGCCCCAACAAGCCAGCCAATCCCACCTTGGGCCCTGTATAGATTGGGCCTCATATTCCAAGTGTTTATTGAACAACTCTCTCTTGTATTTCAAGTCAAATCAGAGATCTCGAGGAGATGTTGCATGAGCACGCTATTTAAATTTGGGACCGTGCAGGATTGGAGAGGTTGTTAATTTTTGCTACTCTTCCAAAGGACCCAGGTTCAAATCCCAGCACCCACATGGCAGTTCAGAGCTGTTTGTAACTCTAGTTACAAACCCGACACATTCTTCTGGCCTCTGTGGTCACTAGGCACATACGTGGTACACAGTCACGCAGGGAGGTAAAACACCAATACATTTGAAGGTTAAGGAAAAAAATCTTAAATTTGCACCCAACCACCAACTTCCATTTCTGACCCTTCCCTCCTTTTTCTCTTAGTCCTACTGATTATTCAGTCAGATCTCTTTTCTAAGTCTGGTTGTCTTTCCCCAGTAGGGTGTGAGCTGCCAGGGGACAAGAGCTTCTTCTGTTTGTTTCCTCCACTTCTATGTGATGATACCCGTGCAGTGCATTCCAGAAAACCAGGAATAATGCCTGCCCCATGCTTGCTGCTCAGTAAATCTTTTCACTTGTTTGCTATAGAACACCACATAAATTTGAATGCTGCTTGGCTCAGGGGCCACCATGGCCTTCTCAGCATGATTCCGGTAGTCACATAGATACGCTGCTGGAGGGAGTTCCAGGAAAGAGTTTTGAATTTTTTTTTTTTTATGTATGTGGAAGGATAATTAAATTAACTTGGTTTTAAAACAGTCTCTCTTCGGGAATGCAAGTAGAGCATTAAAACTCTGGGCTGCCTCGACCCACCGAACAGCTGTCAATCAATATCACCTTTTCTCGGGTCTCTTGGCGGAGTGGGACACACAAAGTTGCCATCACGTCCGGCGTCTCATCCCTGGAGAGGATGGGGAAGAGTCAGGAAGTCAATTCGCAGTGCCAGTGCCTTTGAAGCCAGCTGGGCCCTGTGCTGCCCTGCAGGTGCTGAGGGGCGGTGGGGGGTGTTACACTGCTACTCCAGATGGCACATCAAGGGGGCCACCCAGACCTACATTTGAAACACCAGGTGACTCAGAAAGCCATTTCCTTGCCATAGAAATGACAGCCTCCCTTTTTCTCCACACAGGGGGAAGGCTCCTCCTCAGTGTTGTCGGAAACTTGCCATGAGGATCCCTCTGTTCCCCCCAACTTTACTCCCCCCAACCCTCAAGCTCTCAAGTGGTGAGCGCCGTCCTTCTAGCCAGGTAGGACTGGATGGGAGGGCCCCTTTGAGAGAAGGGTGGTGTGTGGCCATCCCCTGTGCAGACAGGGTGGGCTTGCCTATCTGGTCCTTGCCCTCCCTCCTCCACGGTCCCATCTAGTTCCTGTGAAATTTCCGACAAATCTGGGATGGCTTCCTTGGCCTTTCTTAAACTCCTTTGGTGATGATTTCTGCATCTTTGCGTTCTTTCCAGTGCACATAAAATCCCTTTTCTTCGTTCTTCTTCCTCTTTCTTCCTTTTGCTTCTGTCTACAAAATTGGCTTCCCTTTTTAATCTTCCTTTTTCTTTCCTTGCTTCTCATCTGTTCTTCCCACTTTGGAAGTGGATTTTCGGGTGACTTTCACTGTCCCCCTTTCCTTACAGCCCCAAATTAAAGGGGAGTCTCTCAGGGGATCATCTTAGTCCATTCTACTCCACATCATAGTGTTCCTTCTAAAAATTCAGCAAAGTTGATTTTATTATCACACGACATTTGGAGTTAAGAGGACAGGTCATGACCCTGACCCTGTGGAAGCAAGAACACTAGATTACACCCCTGCAGTAGGGTTATCAGCTGGAGACTGGAGCAGACGGCAAATCTGAACTTTGACCGGGGGACTTGCGCTTGCAGCTGTGTTGTGACAATTCATTGCATTCTTTACACTACTTCGAAAACTGGTCTGTGCCATTGCAGAGCGTGTGTGTTTGGAAGAAGACATCCTTGTGGTTGGAGAAAAAAAAGGTCAAATTTCTAACTGCACAATAGCCTGGCTAATTATGGCTGACAACATCTTATTGTGCACTAAAAAATAATTAGTAGGGAGGATTTTGAATGTGTTCAATACACATGTACACATACACTCTTGCTCTCCCCCCCTTCACACACATGCACGCTCGCACGTGCACACACACACACACACACACACACACACACACACCATGCTATATGTTTAAGGTAATGGGTGCACCAATCACCTTATCCCGATCCGCACATGCCATATGCCTGTACTGAGATATTATACTATATTCCATGAAGACACTGCAGTAAGGAATTAAAAGATTAAAGAATAAAGTGTATTTTAAAATAGAGCAATGTTTTTTAATAGCAAGATGCTTTTCTGATGTAACAAAAATAGAGTTTTACAGTGAAACTGAAAATATTTTTCTTGAAATATTTGTTGCCCTGTGATGTAACATAATATAGAAGCATGTCCAAAAATGGTTGCAAGCAACTCCTTCCTGAGGAAGGAAAGTAAATCCCTGCAGGCCCTCTTCACCAGTTGCTCAGTGCCAAGTAAATCTTTAGGGGTCTGTGAATTACTTCGGCATCTTATTAAGTACACATCCTGATCCAAGAGGTCTAGTTGGATAGAAGAATCTGTTCTTCTAGCCAGCTCTTTCATTTAATGACTAGACATTCACATTCCCTGTGACCATGATGTGACTGTCAGGGTTCTAAAACATTCCTACATCCTGTCTTAAGCATATGGAAAAACCTGTAAGTTGCCGCCATACTTGACTTATGTTTTTTATCTAACCATAAGCTTGGCCCATTGATATCATTATTTTTCTCTTGGTGAGTGAAAGGGGGAAAGGGTAGAGGGAGAAGGAGGAGAAGGAAAAGGAGGAGGAGAGAAAAACAACATTTGAGAGCAAAGTTACAGCCTCATCATGATTTCTGACATCCTCTCATCAGTGACAACTGTGTGCCCTGTAATAAAGCTCATTCCTGGAGAGGAGGAGGAGGGTTGGCTTATACTGATTTCCATCTTGTACCGTGAGCAACAGGGGAGGTTTGGAAACACCCTCCTCATTTGGATCTTTTTGGTTTGTTTGTTGCTGCCTGGTGGTTTATTTCTTTTTGTGGAGGGAAGGTGCCACAGCACGCGGGTGGAGGTCAGAGGACAGCATGCAGGAGTTGGATCTTTGCTTCCACCCTGTGGGTCCCAGGGTTCAAACTTTGATCTGCCTTGGCATCCAGTGCCTTTACCAGCTGAGCCATCTCACTGGCTTTGTTTAGGAGCCATTGTGAGGCATTCTTTGCTATGAGTAGAACTCTGGAGTCTCTCGAAAGATACAAATGACAGTGGCCCAAAGAATACAAGATTATTTTCAAAGCAAACACAGAGATTATACATGTTACATTTTGTCCTAGCGTTCTGTTGGGCTTATTGCCGTCCCATTAACAACTTCATTCCCTTCAGAATAACAACTGGGCTTTCTGTTTGGCCCAGAACAACAAAACAATCAACCAAATAAACAAACAAACAAACAAAAAAACCCAAAATGATGTATCTTTTAAAAGAGTATTCCCATAGTACCTGGACTTCCAAAAAGATATCTTTAATCACATTTTTACTTTGCTCCCCTTAGCTGCTCAGAGGCAGGGGTGATGTAAAAATAAACTAACCTCACACTTTTCATGGAAAATAGGTCTCACTGCTAAACCAGAAAAAAGCTAATTATAGTATTTTATGGTTTAAAAAAATACATATTATTCTTATGTAACAGTATATAGTCATTTCTGTTCCAGTTTTAATTTCCCCAAAATGTTTCTTATTTTTTACTAAACATTTCTACTTATATACAGCAATTGAAAATGAGCAAATTAATGAGAGCTAGTAGGACATACAACTCTCATGCTTATGATATGAAAAAGGTGGGTCCCTAGTGTACGGGTATGCGATAGCTGAGGTCCATGTTTTTAGAACGGTGAGTGCACACTTCTTCACTGATGAAAAACGTACACTCCTTGATATTAGCTGAGATCAATAGGTGGCGCTGAATGGGTAGACCAGACTTCTAATCCTTACAGCTTCTGTTTTTAGTAGTGACAAATCACTGTCTAGCAAACTTTCAAGAAAGTGTCTGCTCCTTTTGTATAGATGTGAATCACTAGATAAGAAACCTGGTGGGACCCGGAGAGATGGCTCAGCAGTTTTAAAAGTTTATTAAGCTTTTGCAGAGGACCCACGTTCCATTCCCAGCACTCATGATGCCAAGCAGCTCACATTTGCCTTGAACTCCAGCTTCAAGGGGTTTGACATTTTCTTCTGGATCCCAAGGGCACCTAAGTTCGCACATACACAAACACTTATATAAACATTATTAAAATAAAGTGAGTCTTTGAAAAAAATTAAGGATCCATAGAATGACCCACTTCTAAAAATACTAACAGCATTACCTTGGGGAAAATGCAACATAATGACAAACATTTATTAAGTACCTGATGTGTTCTAGACTTTTGCAACAGGGAACACAAAAGAATAGAACACATAGCTCCCCCATGCTTTGGCATATTAAAAGCCAACTAATGGCAATAGAAAGGTATTAAACGTTATCCTAATTAAAGTAATTTTAAAGTAGGTTTTATCCCACGCTCTCTGTTGTCTACACCTTCTGACCACAACACTTGTACTGGCTTCTTGTTCTCAGTGTTGTACGCTTGAAGAAACAGAGGTTTGAGAGATTAGTGATCCCCCACCCCCACAACCTCGTCTCACTATTTAGCATATGCATATAGGTGCTGACTTCAAACCAGAGGCTAAATGGATTTGGTGTCCTTGGCGTCTTACTCTTTCTACTGTTCCTAATCTCTCCTTGGTGAAGTCTTCCACATCCCCAGAGCTCTATAGGCATTCTTGTTAATTCAGCTTTCTTCTAAAATATCCCAGAAAGGGACTAGCATGTACTAGGATCTAGTGTCTATAAGGGGTTACTGTGGACCAGGGGCTAAAGTATACTAGGGGCTAGTGTGTAGGTTGTGCTATGGGCATAGTTTTACTTGTTAAGCAGTTGGCTTTCATATATCTTTGATGTTCTACTTATTATGCCCTAGTTTACACTGGGGAATACAAAAAAAAGTCTAAAGACTATCTTGAAAGAGAACCATCTCCTTCTAGGTTGAATTTAAGAAGCACGAAGGGGCTTCTCTGGAGAGTGTGATCCCTCACCTTGCTCTTTTTCTTTGGCAACAGAGGCAATATAACTGCTTCAGGTTACATTTAGGAAGATTTAGACAAGAAATAAAGGGATTTCTCTTGAGAGTAAGGATGTCTAAACCCTTAAAGGGACCTCTAAGTCTGCAGTGTGTGTCTTTGAAGACCTTTAAATGTGTAAACAAAGAATCCTTTCACCAACAGAAAGTTCTGTGACCTTTGTGTGGTCTCCTGTGAGTCTGTGACGGAGATGATTAATTAAAGACAGACATTTACCACTGAAATAATAGGCATGAGATTCAGAGAGCCGAAGGTGTTGGAGGACTCATTAAACAGTTGCATAAATATCATGCTGAAAGATTTAATGAGTCCATAGGGTCACTGATAGAGCAACGAAGCCTCGATGGCCTAGAAAAAATAAATTAGAATCGATAGTGTTCTTCCAAACTAACCACTGAGAGATGGAGTCTATAATTATACCTTAATGATGCATATTGGTGTTCTCATCCTGGAGAAAATGAAAATAGCTTGCTTTTAGCTTTGTGCCGATCAATAATAAAAGTTTGGGTGTCCATGCTTGGTCGTATGGCTTGTGGGAACTGTGGTTCTTTTACAGTGATACAGTTGAGTGAACAATGTCCACTGTTTTCCTTTGTTAATTCAGCTAATAGATGCCTATTACATAGCAGGCATTAAGTTTTGAACTGGGAAAATGGAAAGATGCCTGGCTACCTTGTGTCCATTGGTTGATTGTCTACCACTGTGGAGAACCCAATAGGACTTTCTGCAGGGACAGAAGCTATTAATGCCTGAGTGTTCAGTGCAATAGTCACTGCCCACAGGAGGCTCCTCACTATGTGAAAAATTTTTATTCAATTACGTTTTTAATTGAATGGTTACATGCCTCATTTCCAGTGTGTGGGCCACTTGCCTCCAAGGGATTTGCATTGGTAAAAACCCACCAAGATTATCATTATAAAAAGCTCTTTGTAAACTAGACGTCATGGTGGTTCTATGTATAATCCCAGTGCTTGGAAGACTGAGGCAGGAGAATCACCTTCAGTTCAAGAGAAGCCAAAACAAACGAAAGCTGTTTGTAGCAGGAAAGAGCAAGCAGCTACTTGGGGAAACCAAAACCGCAGGTGGTGTCACCAAGGTGACAAGGTTTGAACTGAGACCCAGAGGACTGAGTTGAAGCTTGAGGCAGAGGGGCAGACAGAAAGTGATACCCACAGCGTTATAAAAAGCCTTAGACACGAGCATCATGTTCATGTCACGCAGCTAAGTCCGGTCTCACCATTTGCTTTATGCGTCTGCTCAGGCATCCATAACAAAAAACAAACCAGATCTCCAAGAAAAGAAATCTGTTTTCTCCATATCAGAGGGTCTGTAAGTCCACATTCAACCTGTAGGAAGGTTTCTGGAGTTACTTCTTTTTCAGGCTTACAGAGAGAGCCTGTTCACTGTGTCTTCGCGTAGCCTTGCTTTGGCGCAAACATGGGGCATGACCCCTGCTGTCTGGTTTCTCTTCATCCCAGATACAGTCCCCCTGGGAACTGGGGCTTCAGGATGCAAATTCAAGACCATGCAATTTAGATGACAAGACAGTAAGCAAATGTCTTCCCAGTGATTTGCTTTTCATAGAAAAGGAAATGCATTGTTCACATCCAAGTCACAGAGTTTATAGAAAACTGTCACACCTCTAGCTTCTGATGACTTCAATCACTGTTTTAGAGCTGGATATCCATAAATAACATTCTAGAACATCAACAGGTGTTAAAAACACTTAAACCAATACGTTCACCCACATCAGGTGCATTACATATTGTTTAAGTTAACGTTATTGTCTTTTTATTCTTTGAGGACAAACCACTGGCATATGGAAATCAATTCTCAGGTTTTTTCAAGTATTTTTGTATTGGCTGTTAAATATGACTATTGCTAAATTTTTAATTTTATAATGTTATAAATAAAATAAAAAATTAATACCCCAACGTTATCACTTTATTATTTAATAGCTCTCAGCATCATCTTCCTAAGTTTTTGCATTTGTAGGATTTGTATGCTGGTTATAACTATATTTTCCCTCAACCCATCATTCAAAGTCATCTATTTGATTGTTAAAAATTGGACATAGTGTAAGAACTTATACCATGAAAAATGCCTAATTCTTTGACTAGGGCACTTCTTTCTGAAAGAGCCCCTTGTTAAACCCATGCCAGCTCAGCACTGGCTCAGACCATGGCTTTCTGGCCCAGGGTCTCTCTTATAATTAAATAGAGTTCCTGTTGGAGCATGCCACTGTAGGAAAATGATTATCCCTTGCAATCTATATCTGTTGCTCATAATACAATACATGGGCTACATGAGCTGTTAAAAGGTTTACTGGCACTTATGGTGCTGATCTGAGGTCCAGAGGCCACGTTTGATGATGACTTTCTTGTTGGCAGAGTTCCAAGGTAGCAAAATGCTTCACATGGTGAGAGACAAGAACAAGTTTTTAGAGCAGTCCTGCCCCCCCCTTTGGGTTAACTCATTAATCTATTAATCACATGAGTGCATTAAACTATTCATTAGGGCAAAGCCCTAATCACCTATTAAATGTCTCACCTTGTTCTACTTCTTACTATCCCATAATGGAGATTAAATTGCACCATGGGTTTCACAGGGTACAAATTATATTCAAACCATAGCCCCCAGTCATTGTCCTCAAAACAAGATTTCCTATTGAATTATATTACCTTTCATACTCTTCTCATCCCACAGCAAGGAGAGGGGTCGTAGTGTCATTTTGAATAGCCGTCTCCTAGATACCCAGAAGGCACTATTTGGGGGGAAACAAAA
Source organism: Myodes glareolus (assembly GCF_982192425.1). Lineage (NCBI taxonomy): Eukaryota > Metazoa > Chordata > Mammalia > Rodentia > Cricetidae > Myodes > Myodes glareolus. The sequence goes on along the minus strand of NC_142035.1, from coordinate 42,836,459 downwards.
GAGCCCCCTAAAGCATAAGTCCAGTCTTGATAACAATTCTGTAACCAGTCAGCAATGGTTCTACCTGAAAACTGACCCAGCTGTCACATTAACAATCCTCCCACCGCTGAGGCTCAACTCAATCGTGGCTGATGCTAAACCAACACTTTCCTGGTTCATTTCACAGAATACGTGTGGTTTTTTTTTTCAATCTTTCTATAAGTCTTAAGTAGCAATAAGTGAAGCTGAATGGATGCTGGAGAAAGAAGCAGTTCAGGGATAAAATATGACTTTCTTGTGGGAAGCGTATCTCTCTAATATCACCCTTCTACATCATCTTCAAGCAAGTCAGGGCTTGTTCAGACTTTGAAAAATGAGTTTCCATTTGAAAGAGTTCATCTTCAGCCTCTCACAGAAGCGAGGGCAAAGTCACTCTTGTGGGCTCTACAGTGTAAGGAACAGGAAGCTGAAATGACTTGTTCAAAGTTCCACAAGAATGATTGACAGCACTGGTCCTGCTCTTTGGATCTGTTCTGTGTCCCAAGTGGAGACCTGCTGATGTCTTTTTGGGTCTTGACAGCGCATCGTAAGGTTTCAGGAGGAAGGGTTCAAACAGAAATCATCAAATGATGTAAAATTTTCACCCTATCTCCATGTGAGATTTGCATGCATAAAACATTGGTGAAGATAGGGGAGATGGAGAACCCTAAGTCTACCTGAATTTATATGCCAGGGTACATAAAATCCTTCATGTGCTTTGAAAAAGAGAGAGAGAGAGAACATTAAAAATCTGGTAAAAAGGAAAATAGGAAGGAAAAGACAGAAAGGGAGGATCTAGAAGGTAGGAGAAAAATCTAGAGTAGATAGGGAAGCAATAGTAAAAAAAAAAAAAAATCAGTGCATCAGCATGATGGGAACTGCCCACTATGCCTGAAGCCATTGTGTGCTTTCTATGGCTACTACATGCTCTCCAAGAGTGGGTCATTTATGCAGAAAATAGTCTCTTTGGCTGATCCTCCTGAAGGCTAAGAAGTCCCAGAATGCACCACTAGCTTCTGCTGAGCACCCACTGAGCCCCTCTTGAGGCAGTCTACACATAGCAAGATGGAGCCAAGCTGCCACCCCAGGATTAACCCACTAATCCACCAATCTGTCACTGTCAAGTATCTCATCTCTCCCTGGAACCAAATTTCCTGCTCTGGAAAAGTGAGTGACTCACTCAAACTATAGTCACTGAAGACTGTTCCTTGGTGTCGGTAACTAGGAGATTATCAGTAACTGATTGGTTTTGAGCAATCAGTAGAAAGTAGAGATGGGGTCTACATAACACTGGTAGGATCAGGAGGAAGCAAGAAATGAAAGACAGCTCGTCTAACATGCTCTGAACGTTTAAACTGAAGGAAGCCAAGTTTTAGACAAACAATGGGAAAGCAAAGGAAATAGAGGGACACCCAGTTCCAAGAAGTTAGGAAGTATTTGCAATTTATAGTTGAGTGTACTTTGACATGAGGGACTAAAGGAGATGGTAGCCATAGAAAAGACCAAAGAACATTTTTCACCTATTTCCCTGAGTGTAGCATGATTTTCTCCCCAGCCACTACCATGAGCAGTATTTTAGTAAATATACAGCAAAACTATGGTGAAATAGAAGGATAGGCACCCCTGAAGACACCACTTGAACACTAAGTTGTTTTCTTATGCTCTTTAGTGCCTTCTAGTGATAATATTTATAACATAGATCCCCCTACAACATGACTACGGGACTTGCCTGGCTGCCCTACTGAGGCACCCTCAACCCAATAGGCTGCCAGTTCTGGTTTCAGTCACTAGAATCCACTCCACCTCCTAGTACAGGGAAAACATTTTGCACATAGTCAGCTCAGGTTTTCTTCCCACCTTAAGCTGTAGCTTTACCCCTGAAGAGGAGTTCTTCAAGGGAAGGATGAGTCTCCGCAGGAGAAGATCTCTGTCATGGGATCTACATTCTGGAAAACAGGACTGCAAGAGTTTTCTCTGAATTCCTTTTGAGCCTTCCAGCCCAGAAGCCAGGCCTGAGAGACTAGTCTTACTACCATTTCAAAGACAGTGGAGCTAAGGATAAGGGAGAGGGAATGAGGAAAGCCTGGGCCTTCCAGCTGCAGACTTGGAAGAAGAAGGGGAGGGAGAAAACAGAGTAGGAGATGTGGTTTTGAGTATGCCTCTCTGGGCCACAATCTGGAAAAATCTGGACTGGCTCGTAGCTCTCCTTATCCTGTTTCTCAGGAGGGCAGGGAAGTTTTGTATGCCCCAGTAACAGAAAATGACATCCTGGGCAGTCTACCTGAAACCTAGCAAAAAGCAAAAAGGGACATAGTGACAGCTTGGTGACCAGTGTGAGTTCTGCCAGACCACAGACTCACTCACACGGTGGGTTCTGACACTCTCTTGACGTCAGGCCATGGGGAAGCCTAGGCCAGTAGTGAGGTGCTGGGCCCTGAGAGGACAGAGGAAGATTTGCAGGTCAGAGTGTATATAACACTGCTCTTCCTTGAAGGTACCCTGAGTTCTCTAATAGGCTTGGCCTCCTCGTGGGGTAGTCAATAAAAGAGAGGAACAGCTTTTAGCTCAAGACACGGATTCACACAAGAAATGGGGGAAACGAGTTCTGTGGGGAGCAGAATTTCAAAGCAACTCAGGAAATTGTCCGTTTCCTCTGGCAGATAGAAAGGAGGTGGACACCTCTGTCCCTTCACTGGATGCGTGGTCCTCGCATCTTCAGGGAGTATGCTGTAGGGACATCTCTGCTGAGACTGAAATCACAGCCATTTCTCAGGCAGGCAGCTCAGGGGCTAGGCCAGGTGCAGCCAGCTACTTGAGTCGATTGAGAGGGAATTGGTCACCTGGGAGATTTCTAACCTAATTTCAGATCTCCTGGACACCGTGTCCTCTCGTGCCCCAACACCTCTGTGACAGAGAGACGTTTATAATGAGGTGAATAGCAACCAGCTTCATGAACGCTGGGTCCCTCAGGAACAAGAGGCATATGGCTTAGGTGGCACCAGCCTTTTCTTGTTCTCTCTTTTAATTTGTTTGTCCTTTCATAGGAAGGTTTGGCAACATTTTAAGAAAAGGCTTAAAATATCATTTTTTTTTGTAAAAACCCAGTCCCTTTCATTGCGAAAAGGCTTGCATTTGCTAAGTTGAAGTCAGAATTTTTTTTTCTAGTTTTGGGATTCTCGGTACTGAACCTAGGAGCTTGCTAGGCAGATGCTATATATTGCTGACATACACCCCACTCCGTGCATAGTTAAAAACTGTTTCATACTTAAAAACTCAGACTGTCCTAATGGTATCTGCTCAAAAATAAAATGCGGCACACACAAACACCAGCCCCCTCATCAGTCAGAAAGGAAACATTAGAAGGTAGATGATAGATCTTAAAAAATTAATAAATAAAAGATTTCTATTAGAAAAGTGGACTAACTCTTGACGGCTATTTTGTCGTCATATTCCAGCAGGTATCTTCTAGAAAGAGATGAATATACATGGTGCATGTGCCCAGCCGGGTTTAATCACAGCACAGCTTTGCACACGGCTCATACATACTCCCTCTTCCCTGGTTTAGCTTACTCTTAAGCTCAGCTAGAAGTTACAGACATTTTCCCCCCTTAAACTCTGTGCCTAGATGCTTACAGCTTACCCCACAACTTTGTCATATTTAGAATCTGTAAGCAGCATTTAAATCTTATCGTGGACACTGAAACATGATCAAAAGCTGCTGTGTAAGACTTTACAAGAGCCCAGGATGGAAAACAACACATGGTGTCCTCCACTGTGTTGTGCTTTGGTCCTTGTCTGGATTGGCCTGGAGGGCATTCTGCAGAAGCAGTAGAGTTAAGAGAACTGAAGTCCTAAAGGCTGCATACTGAAACTTCCAACACCTAGATATCTAATCTTCTAATTTATAAGTAGTTCTCCATCCATCCAACAATTCATCTATCCATGCATCTACAGTGTTGCACTTGAATATGGAGTGATACCTCAGTATTACTATTCATGAGAAACTGATGGTAGGACCACCTATAGGTACCGAAATCTGTGGATTCTCATGTATCTTATATATAGGTATGTGGTGTTAAAACTGCGCATAGTCTTCCATACTTCCATGTACTTTAAGTCCCTTCTGACTCCTTTTTAGTTCCCAATGCAATGTGCATGCTATGATGGTGTTCTTGTCATTGTTCACAGACTAATAACTAGAGCAAATGGTTAGACATTGTCACCATAAGTCCAATTTTTCTTTCAAATGTTTCTTTAAAAAAGATTTATTTATTTTATGTACAAGTACTCTATTTTTATGTCTTTCTGCCAGAAGAAGGCATCAGATCCCACTAACGATGGTTGTGAGCCACCATGTGGTTACTAGGTATTGAACTCAAGACCTCTGAAAGAGCAGCCAGTGCTCTTAACTGCAGATCCATCTCTCCAGCCCCCTTTTAAACATTTCTGATCCATGATTCCATGGTTGGTTGAATCTGTAAATGTAGATCCTTTTAATACAGAAGATGGATTCATGTGTGTGTGTGTGTGTGTGTGTGTGTGTGTGTGTGTGCGTGTGTGTGTAGACATAAAGACACGACAGCTCATTGCTTTGCAAAACTCTGATAAAAGCATCTCTTTTAGTACTTAGAACACATAATTAACAAAATCCCACTGTAGTCAGTGCTTGCTCTCCTTGAATGCTGTACCACATGCAGTACCTTCTACATTTGTCAATTCATCTAGATGACACTAGCGAGCAGATTACCAACTGGGCACATCTCACTGGTCCTTTCTGCCTAGCTGCCCCAAATCTAGTTATCTGAGCACAAAGCCCAGCTTTTACAAATTCTGTCTCTTTTACTTTAGATCTTCCTTCGCTTCCCTGTTGCACAGTTGCCTGATGAGAGAATGATTTCCGCATCCAGCGTTGTTTGTTACATTGGCTCTTTGTTGTGCCTTCCTTTATTCGTTTTTAGCTGCTGCAAGTTTAGAGTCACAGAGAGGAAAGGAAGCTTATTCATTCAATACTTGATTCTGTGCCTCTGAGGGCTGAACTTTCCATTTTCCCCAGGTGCAAAGGTGGCCTTTCTTCAGCTTCACCCTTTTTCCTTAAGAGAGAATTTCCCCACTGGACTTTTGGTCATGTCTGGTATTGAAACTGTTGCTGTGTTCTTATTGACATAAAAGTTTGCTGATGGCCTGGGGTAATTTTCGTTTATCGTCATCTAAAGGAGAGATGAAGGAGGTATTACTAGGCCTGCAGTCCTAAAATAGAAAGCTACAATAAAAGACTCAGAGTCTGACCTAAGCAGAGCTTGTCCTTTGATTTAGCAGAAATGGAAAGAGGCCAGAGTGATCCACTCGTAGGGTGGTGAGGCCAGGCATGCTGTCTATCTTCCAGCCTTCTTGTCTGAAACGAATCCCCACTCCCCACCATTCTCTTTTCCCAAATATGTTTCCGTCTTGTGAGTTTCAGTGTGCGACATGAGGGAAATAAGATCTAGAAATATCTGACAACTTAAATTTAATCTGTGCATCAAGAAAACACTGAAAATATATAATACAAAGTAATTCACTTACTTGCTAGGTGTAATTTAAATAAAAATAAAAATTCTGTCTACAGTAGCAACAGTATCTGTAGATCTGTTTAATAGAAAATGTTAAATATGTATATATTTATATTATAAAGCAAACCATAAAATATAGAATTATATTATATAGTCTTTATAGAAATTGTTAGAGAATCTTTTGTGTTTCTATAGGATAGATTTTAGAGGATATTATTAGTGATTCTCCAACAATAATAGTAAAATGCAAATAATCAAAGGATAAAAAAGAGGAGACAAATATGTATAGTAGAGTACTAAATAATTATGATTAAAAACAAATGGATACACGACAGTATATAGCTACATGCCCAGGGCCAGGAGACTAGGGGGAAGGTTGCCCAAATATGGATCTCAAAGGTTGCAAATATCACTGAGATATGAGAGGAATTGCTTCTACAACTCCAGGCACAGAATAATTATCAAGATCCAAAATGAGTATTAAATAACTCAGCAGCAGCAACAACAATAACAACAAAGATCCATGTTAAGCCCCAAACAAGAAAGGGACAGTTTCCAAATATTCTAGAAAGACTGTGGGTGACAAGTCGAAAGCTAGGATGGGGTCAGCTTCTCTATAGATAATATGAAATTATGAGAAGCAAAACCCATCTCCAAATTTCTGAAATAATTGACTAGAGAGTTCTGTGGCTAGAGAAGCAGAAGAGTTGATTAAAAACACGTCCAGACACGAGAAATGCCGAACAGCCTATAAATGTTACCAAAATACAAGACAAAGGAGGTCTGTGTATGGTTGCGTCGACACAGATAAGAATGAATAAATCAGGAAGTCAGAGGTGTTTACTCACCAACTGAAGACGTGGTTAGCATGGGAAGGAAGCTGAGGTTGGGATAGGGGGTCGTGGGTGCTGTACAGCTCTCTGTCTGTATTCATTGTTGACTTGTTTTTCCAAAAATAATACGTTTACTCGTTTTCTGAATGACTTAAAATGCTCTTAATTTAATGTAAAGATTCTATGACTGGTAAAAGTTACTTTAAAATGGGAGACTGCTGGAAATCCTAAACTTTTCTCTGGGTGTTCATCTGCATCCATTTCTTAAGTGGCCTCTTTCTATTTCTAGCTTCACAGAACTCCAATTCAGCCTAAAAGCCACCATTATGATTCCTTGATGGCATCATGTTTCTGCTAATGAGCCCTTCAAGCTTGATTGGTTCTTAGTAGAGTCACAGTGACACTGCGGTACTCCTAACGTCACATTTCCCTGCAGCATAAAATTCCACATCTGTTGCTGATATGATCTAAGCGTTGGTTTGAACCAATTTCTGTACCTTTTTTTCATAGAAAAATCATAACTACCTGAATGCTAGCTAAAGTCAACTTTGCATGGTGCTTAAACAACCATTTCAGGAAATGATTTTGGTTATGAAAACACATAGAAAAACAGATAAAACTCAGGGTGCATCTTAAAATGTGTCTGAACACATCAACAGAGGGTAAGAAGCGAAGGATGTCCGGAGGAGGTGTCTTTGGGGTGGAAGCTGCACCCACAAAGTGGGAAAAGGGTTAGCTGGCTTCCCTCTTGAAGGCATTTGCTGAGGTGAAAGAATAGGAAATGTAGCCAGCATGATGTGTCTATTAAAAGATACATCACCTAAAATTGGGACCCTGAGGAGCCAATAGCCTCTAACCATGCACCAATTAAACAAAACAAAACTGTATTATAAAGAATTTAAGGAAAATATTGTTTTCAAGGCATGATGTACTACAAAGAGAAAGAAGGTTTTCCATAAGAGGTCACAAATTCTAGCTGCTCCTCACAGAACCTGGAAGCCTGAACTCGTCCTGCTTTGCAAACCAGTACTTGGTCTGCATCGATCTCATTTAGAATTGCTGGTGCAATTAATCCATTTGTTTATAAAGGAACCCGTCCTCAAGCCACACCTTAGACTATTGCTTTGAGTGAGTACACTTCCCAGAGACATCATCTCACCCAAGTGACCACACTCCGTTAAAAGGCAGTCCCTGAGCAAGAGCCACCAAAACAGCAGACAGCAGCTGAGCGCCTCAAGCTGAGAGGTAGGAATTTTGAGAGATAGCTAAGCAGGTGTGTGGGAGATTGACAACGTGAGTCAGGAACTCGGATGAGGGTGAAGCAGACTGGAAACAAACTGATTTCCTGCAAATGCAAAGCACAGTCCTATTTAAAATTCGATGCATTGTTATAGGCTCAGAGTGACGATTAGTAAACTTCCAGAGATCTGTCAAATTATCATAATATAGAAGAATGTCAAAGACATGCAGAAATAGAGAAGAGATGTTAGGGGTTAGAACAGACTGACTGAGAGGAGGGGAGAGAAGGAAAGCAGGAGGCGGTTTGAATAGTTAGTCTTTAGAATTAATAGAAGACACAAATCCACAGAATCACAATTGTAAACAAGATACATTCTATAAAAAAATCCATATCCAAATCCAACTTATTAAAACTTCAGAAACCCAAAGTATCACTTAAGAAGTGAAAGCAATGAAGACTTTTTAAGCCTAGTCCCCCTCTCCCATCAAGTAAAAATAGGCTATGGGCCATAGGAACAATAGGGAGTCTGAGTTTACCTCCAACAGACCTTAAATAAGGAAACATTCAGAGGAAAAAAGACCTAACTGCAAAGAGAAGATTGAACAGCAATTTCCCAGAAGTAAATTAGCAGCCAAAACCTGAACAAACAGTGACTGTGTAAGAAAATAATGAGGTTTTGTCTGCTTGTATAATAGAAATTAAATGTGAAGCAATGCTTTATTACAAAAAAAATTGATATTAAAACTTAAGTCCCTGGGTTGTTCATAAAGAGTGTAAAGATATCGACTGGCCTGTAACATACTGAGTATTGAAATGTTCAATGCCACTGAAATAATGAAAAGTTATGATGTTGTAAATTGCAGAGCAGAAAAATATGAGATTAAAAAGCACAAGACAATAGAAGCCAGAGGAGAAAGGAAGGGATAAGCAGAGAAGGGGAGGAATAAATACTTGAAGTGAGATGACGAAGTCAAATACCATCACATGAGTGATTACAACACGCACACAAGGTTCCGCTTACAAATGATAAAGACTGTCAGCTGAACTCTTTTTTTTAATTCAGCATTGTGCTGCTCAAAAAGGATGTGTTTCAAGGATGAAGGTTTAGGACAGTTGTGTCTCAAAAGGAGAGAAAAATGTATCACTCAAAAACGAACTGAAACCCTCTTCAATTCTGCTCGTGTCAAGTAAAGTAGATATAGGGTAAAATAAACGCAGAATGCTACAGCATGGCATGGTCCAGTTGTCCGAGAGCGTGTAAGAATGGAAATGGTATGTGTGTGTTGTGCACTCTCAAAATACCAACACTGGCATTAAGGCATTCATCTCTGCATTAAAAATGTTTAACACACTTCACTTGGTGACTGACACATGAAGAAAACTGGAAAGAAAAAGATATCACATTATAGCACCTGAGTTATTATCCACAATTTGAAATTTTACTAATTTGTTCATGCATGTGTGTAAAAAAGCAAACCTCCACTAATTCAGGCAAATCCTCATGAAAGTCCTGCCAATAGACTCAAAATTCTCTACTTTCAGACACTCCTGTCTGTGCAGCAAGAAATGAATTGGAAGCAAGAGGAATGCATTTAGATTTTAGGTGAAGAAAGACTGACTGCAAATGATGTGCATGTGAGTTCAAAATGTCTACAGAAAATTATTTTAATAAGCACTTAGAAACTATCCTGAATGTCAGAAAGGATACACAAATCAGTTAAATTTGCATAAATAAATAGCAAGCAATTAGAATAGCTTTTAATTTTTATAATGCCTTAGCAAATGTGCTATGTCCAGTAATAATTGTAGCAGAAAATACTGAAGTTTTTGAAAAAAAGTAGCGCAACTAACAAACATTGAACAAAGCCAATTGTAACATTCTTATGAACACAAAGAGTCAACAGCATAAAAGGACTTCATCCAAATTGACCTATAAATGAAATACAATGCCAAGACAAATAGCTCAACACTTGTAAAATGTGCTAAGTAGATTCCCAAATGTAAGGGGGAAAGCAAAGATCTAAAAGTTACCGAGGCAGTCCTGAACTTTAAGGTAACTTGAAGCTTTCAAAATGTTACAAAGCATTATAAATTGTTATGTAACATTAGAGTTACCTATGGGATCTTGGCAAGCTAAACACTGACACAAATTACACATAGAGAATTGCACACAGTGTAAGCTCTTTTTTGACAGAATCAATACTGGAGATCAGCAAAGAAATGGTCCTTCCAATCCACAGTCCCAGGATTGTGGGGCATCAATAAGAAGAAAGTGCAAATGGATTCATGTCCAATACAACATGAGAAAAACCACACCTACATGGTTGTGTTGGGCATGGATCTATTTATATTTTCTTGTTACACATAAAACATAATTAGCATCATATTATGAGATATACTATACATTATGCTAATATATTTAGTATTCATATGGGGATAATTCCTATAAATTCATAGATCATAGAAAAACATACAAAACTCAAATAATGTTTTTAATATGAAGAGTCACAAATAACAGACAAAAAATATTAGACACAGAAATTATAACCAGCTTTTAAATCTGTGCTGCGATATCTTTGATTTGATTTTGAAAATGTTACTCTGGAAACAGATACTATCCTAAGGTCTGTGCTTGATGTATCAACACTTTGACACAGGGTCTCTTTCTAGAGGTATATTTGTATCCATCTGAGATTGATGTATGTAGGCAGACAGCAAATGACAGGTCAGGATCATTCAACACAATGTGTGACTTATTTACAGGCCAAACAGCCTGTGCTCTAATACTTAATGAAAGTATTCAGCACCTGGGTTTTTTTAAAAAAACGAAAATGTGCTGGTTGTATTACATGGTATGGGTAATCTGGTTGCTGGATAGATACAATTCCAACTAGGAAGACAATAAGATGCTAAACCCATTTGTCAAGTTTGGGTTAGCAAGTAAGTAATGGGTATCATTGTCAACCTTACAAAGCCACTGAGGACCAGGAATGCACCCTCAAGCACTTAAAGAACATGTCACTGACATTGCTAACTCTCTACTGATCAAGTCTTTAGGCTAAAACATTATCAACGTGTCCCATACAATTGCGTGGGAGCCTATTATAGGCCAGGTGCATGGAAAGAAGAATAAAGAGATGTGATCCTTTGTGGAGATTAGATGGAACAGACACAGATGTGTTTTCATACTGTTGTGCACCCTAAACGAAAGAAAGCAGGAAAATACCAAGCCCCTTCCATTGTTTGAAAGAATCTCTAAATTTGGCAGAACTGAGTTCCATCCATAAAACGAGAAAATCTTAGGTCATCTTGGGGCAGAGAGCAGATACAGTCTCTGTACAGCTCAGGCAGAAGGTGGCAGGCTGAAGATGCCCACCAAAGAAGTTGATGTCCTCCACGCCTTCTGAAGAGCTCAGAGGGACTTTAACGAGATAGCAGCTCAGGCTGAGGGAGTTTACTTTGCACTGTCTAAGTACAGTTATAATGAGTCATTTCAACATAAAGAAAAATGCTAAAGAGGGTGGCAAAAAATGCTCCATCTGCAGATGGTGCTTGCAGTACATTAGCACACCAGGCCTACTGTCATCACCTTTTCAGTGGAAAGTCTTGATTCCTAAATGTCGAGTAGATGTGAAAGAAATAAAAATTCCGAGACCTACAGAATGCTATGGTAATAAACACCCACCAATCAATTTGTAATATCCTGTTTCTTTTCCTGACTCTTCACACACCAAGCAAAGATCTCAGGCTAGGACCCAGTTCCAAAATAACTCTTTCAAAATCAAACCAAAGACATCACAGCACAGATTTAAATGCAGCTTTTAATTTATTTGTCCTGTGTTTTCTTTGGATGCCATTATCTGAATGGACCCAGTCTCCGCTTTTTTTTTTTAATATACATTTTGTTGCATGCTCACAAATCCAGGGTAAGTGAGGTTATGTGAAGTGGATGTGGAGGAGTGTGTGATAGAAGCCACATGTGGTCTCGAGGACACAAAAAGAATAGTGAGACACACAATGAGATGTGTGTCCAGTTGACCCTGGGTTTTCATACATACAGCCATCAGAACTGGGTTCCAAGACTGGAGATGGCTTGCCTCATTTGCACAAGATACTGAGTTCAGGTGACGGCACTATAAATAAATAAGTAGATAGACAGACAGACAGACAGATAGATGGATGATAGATAGATAGATAGATAGATAGATAGATAGATAGATAGATAGATAGATAGATAGATAGATTCGAAGAACTGGTCTTCACTAAAATAAGAAAATAATAATTGGGGCTCTAAATTATAGCTACAAATATTGATTTCATGACAGTTTTGTTCCCAAGGAGAACACAGAGAACATTAATGAATGAAGCCCAGAAAGAGGCGCCTCTCCTAGGGCGAATGGCCAGTGTGAGATAAGATGACAACAAGGCCTGTGCATTAGCAGACAGTATGGGTAGGAGAAGCCTCCTGGCAACTGCTTGAGCTTGCATGTGCCGTTGGCATTGTGCCCTCCTACTCTAGGTGCCACCGTAAAGCTAGTCGAGCTTTCTCAAAATCCTTGTTTTCATTTAACCATTCACACTTCTTAATCTTTCAAGATATTGATTAATTCCCTTCTCTTGGTGCAACAAGAGCCATTCGCCATATGAATCTGGATTGTGACAACAGAGAGGGGCGCAAGAGACGGGACCACATGCCGAGTTCTCTGCAAGGTGTCAGGGAAGGAAGGAGTGAAAGAATTCCCTGGCTTTCAGGATGTGCGGTTGAGAGGGTGTTGGCCTCTATCAGCAGACTACAGGACTGCCAAAGCCAGCTAAGTTTAGACTCTGGAGCGCTGCTGGACATAGCATGCTGGATATGTTTTTGAGTCATGATGCATTTTGCTGGAAATACTTGTTCCAAAAGAAATTAAATTGGTCCTGATGTTGTGATTTCGCTGTGCCTAGGCAGCTTCTCTGGCCTTTACCTGTGAGTTCAGCATGAAGTCCTGCCTCTGGATGGAGATTTCATCTGAAATGATCTAGGGTTGTATAGTTTCATTTAGTTACAAATTATGACATTACAGAGACTAACCAAAAGAACTTCATACCTTACAATAGTTTTTGTCATCCTATATTGTGTTTGCATAGATAATAAAGAGGAAGAGAAAGCACCTATCAAGGGACCTTTTTCCTCTCATAATTATATTTTGTACTGGGCCTCATGTATGAAATATAAACATCTACAATGTGTGTACTCAAGCATGAGCACTCTGCCTCGGATGTGTACTCGAACACACACAGTATGAAATCCATGCATGTGATCTCACCCACAGTGTGCATGCAAGGGTACATACAGGTGTGGTCTTTGCAGTGGGAGCACTACCTGTGTTCTCTACTCTGCAAAAAGGATTTTTTTGTTTGTAGGCCAGAGTTTTCTCAAGTCAATGTGAAGGAAGATAACGCAGCTAAATTATACAACATAAACCATGCACAGCTATTAAACCTTGATTTAATTACAACAAAACAGTATTTAAAATTCACCTCTGCCTTCATGTGATCTCTGCTCCCATGCCCCCACAGCCCTATAACTCCTGCCTACGGTACTGGACTGTGTCAATGTGCATCGTCTCCGTCATCATAGGAAGTGTACTAGAGAGTCAAATCCAGATTACTTCCTGCTTTTATATAACCATATGAACAAAGAATGAGTTTTGGATTTTGAAATGATTGGAAACTGATCAAAGGAAGCATATTTTAGAACACATGTAATAACTTGAAACACAAAATTCAAGGTCCTTAAATAAGTTGTACTAAGCATAAGTCTGCCCATTTCCTTATGTGTTGTCTGTGTTTGCATCTGCCACACCAAATTGAACAGTTGCCTCAGAGACTATACATCCTACACAGTCAAAATATTTTCTGTGTGGCTCCCTCAAGGATAGTTTGCCAGCCCTTGAGCTGAGGGAAGAAAGTAGCAGTGTGACAAATTGCTTTAATAGAGAATATTCGGTGCAACTCAGGGAAATGAAATGAAAGGAGAACGTTTCTAGTTATACTGATTCGCTTTCTGCGAGACACTTACATTTTAGACTTTCGTAATGGATTGAGATGGAGTCCCAGGCAGTGTTGGAAGTAGCCTTTATCATGCATACCCAGGGCCTCATTAAGTCAACTTTCTCGGTCTTTCTGCAATTCCTTTAGCTACTTTCCACGGCTCATTTCTATGTATAGGCCACTATCTTCTCTAGTGTCCAAAGTCATATTAAATTCTCTCAGGATTTAGCAATTTGAAACAAGGAAATATGCTGGCCCTCTTGACACAACGCCAGTTGTCTTTTTAACTTTCTCTTAAGAAAATGGTGGAGACAAGAACAATTATTTCACGGTGGGAGCTCTCATTATTGTCATTCCATGAGGATGACCCCACTAAGGAACGTGCCATCTTTTATTGGGCCAAACTTAAATACAAGCCAGAAATTCATTAACTCATTAAATCAAAAATGCTGTAGAGCTATTTTAGAGAATTTCAGCAGACCCAGGGTTCCAACTTCTATGCTCATGAATATCATGATGCCGTGATAAAGGGCCCTAGGGGACCCAACCCAACTGATTTAATAATATCAACAGATGAAAGAGAAAGAGAAGAAACACTTTTTTCCCCTCCCTTACAAGTATTTTTTCCTATACTTAGAAGTAGTTTTACCAGCTTACACTCCCACAAGCAATGCAGGAGTGTTTCCTTTACCCTACAACCTCCCCAGCATAAGTTGTCATCAGTGTTTTTGATCCTGGCTATTCTGATGGGTGTAAGATGGAATCTCAGAGTTGTTTTGATTTGCATTTCTCTGATGGCTAAGGATGTTGAACATTTCCTTAAGTGTCTTTCAGCCAATTTAGATTCCTCTGTTGACAGTTTTCTGTTTACATCTGTACTCCATTTTTTAATTGAATTATTTATTCTTTTGATGACCAACTTCTTGAGTTCTTTGTATATTATGAAGATCAGTCCTCTGTCTGATGTGAGGTTGGTAAAGATCTTTTCCCATTCTGTAGGTTGTTGTTTTGTCTTGTTGACCATGTCCTTTGCTTTACAGAAGCTTTTCCGTTTCAGGAGATCCCATTTATTAATTGTTTCTCTCAGTGTCTGCACTACTGGGATTATATTTAGAAAGTGGTTCCCTGTGCCAATGCGTTCAAGTGTACTTCCCACTTTCTCTTTTTAGGTTCAGTGTGGCTGGCTTTATGTTGAGGTCTTTGATCCATTTGGGCTTGAGTTTTATGCATGGTGATAGGTGGATCTATTTTCATGGGTGTACAAGCTGGTACAGCCCCTTTGGATATCAGTATGACGATTTCTCAGAAAATTAGGAAGCAACCTACCTCAAGACCCAGCAATACTGCTTTTGGGTATATGCCCAAAGGATGCTCAATTGTACCACAAGGACATGTGCTCAACTATGTTCATAGTAGCATTGTTTGTCATAGCCTGAACCTGGAAATCACCTAAATGCCCCTCGACCGAAAAATGGATAAGGAAAATGGGGTACATTTACATAATGGAGTACTACACAGCAGGAAAAAAATCTTGAAATTTGCAAGCAAACGGATAGAACTAGAAAACATCACGTTGAGTGAGGTAACTCAGACCCATAAAAACCAAATATCATATCTACTGAATCATAAGTGGTTTTTAGAAATAAAGTAAAGAAAACTATCCTCCAAATCACAACCCAGAGAACCTAGACAACAATGAGGACCTTAAGAGATACATATGTGGATCTAATCTATATGGGAAGTAGAAAAAGACAAGATTTCCTGAGTAAATTGGGAGCATGGGGACCTTGGGAGAGGGCTGAGGGGGAGGAGAGAGGAAGGGAAGGGAGCAGAGAAAAATGTAGAGCTCAATAAAATCAATAAAAAGAGAAGTAGCTGAGAAAAGACCCAACACATGGCTTTGTCCTGTACTGATTCTCACTGTGGTCTCACCCACACCTAGGAGAATTTCAGTTTGAGACACAGAATCATACTGCACTTGCAGAATGCCTTTTTTAATCATCAGGAACCTCAACCAATCACACATGCGCTAAGATAATTAGTTTTGTTGTCTGAAAATCTCTTGGAAATGTACCCAAAAATTGAATTAAGCAGACACGTGCTAACATGCAAAGGCGTAGTAGTTGTCAATGGTAGAATATCACAGTGAGTTGTTGATGTCTGATTTATAATTCCTTCAACTGTTGCAAGTGTTTGAGGAATTTCTAATAATGTATTGAAGAAAAAGTCTCCTGAAATACATTTCATTTAATCCTCAAATTCCTCAGCATTCTCCTGAAGCATGCCCGACTTCAAAGGAAAGCCTGAGATGCAGGAATTACTGCCCAAGATTTCTTGGGCATGGATCAAATTCAGACCCAAATGCAAATAAATCTCAGCTCAGTCATGTGTGACTATTGATGTCACCGTCGCTGTTCCGTGCATTGGCCACTAGGTGGTAATTTATGTAAAGACCCTGGTGCAAGGGCTTAGACTTTGAGACGTTTAAGTTTCCTCCAGCCTGGTCCTTTCTCACCTGTTTTTACTATGCATCGCCTTTCTTTCTGTGCTGTTGGGTTCAGGAGCATCTTTGTGCGGCTTAGGAAACATTGCTGCTGGTGAATAGAGCCCAGGGTCTCCCACATCCCACCTTGGGGTGTGACTGATTCCCCTTCTCACAGTATCCAGTGCCACTTGGGTGCTTTTACCTGAAAGTATCACAAAGCCAGACTGACCTTGATAAATGGTTAAGATTTTTGTTGGTTTTGTATTGTTTTGCCTACATCCTTCTAAGTTTTTTTTTTTTTAAATGATTGTAGTCTCAGTTGTCTGAGACTTACAACCCTGGACCAAACGAAGGCTAATAGGAAAAGAGGCCTAGGTTCACTGTGTGCAGCCTCTGGAAGTGAGGAGCTTCCTTTGCTGAACGAAGCTAAACTTCAGAGCTTGAAACACATTTAAAGTCCTGTGAGGAACTCTGAATATGCCTCCATGTGTTAAATATAGCAAAAAGCTGTATTTATGCAGAGACTGCTATCCTTATATGCCATCGTCACTTTATCTTGCCATCACTGAAGAATACAGATGAGGACAACTTTTAATGTGCCTCGGAAGTCCTTGAACATCGGGCGGCAACATCTAAGAAGGGTCTTTGCGCTGGTGCTGCCTGACAACTTGGCAGAAGGTGAAAACGAGTAAGCCAATAGAAAGAAAGGTCTGAGTAGATGGTCAATCCAATAGCCCACCCTTGTAACTAAAAATTTCCTGCAGTGCCTGAGCTCCCCACCTTGGTAATCCAGTCACTTTGTGTTAGGCTCCGCCCCTCAGCCTTGCCACACTAGGAATGATCTTCTGACTCACAAACTTAGGGAACATGTGCAGAAGGCGGCAGAATATCCTGGCAGGGTTTATATTTTTAGCACAGATTTCCCTTGGGTAACACGGGGAGTCCCAGAACTCCGTAAACTTCAAGCACAGCCTTAGGAAGCAAGGCTGTTCTTCACAGGCGGAGGCCTCGGCAGAGACGGTCTCACCCAGCGGCTCGTGTGCATCGTCACATACAAGGGGCGTCGTGCCACTGTGGTCTCACGCATCTCTCTGCTAGGTGATGGATAGCTACATCAGATTTTAGTAGTGATCTTTCCTTTGCCAAATTTTTATTTAAACCTCTCTCTGTGACCACACTTTTATTTAGCTATTTATTTAGTTAGTTTATTTTTAGTTTTTTTGTTTTGTTTTTTTTCTGTGTGTGTGTGTGTGTGTGTGTGTGTGTGTGTGTCAGAGTTTCTCTGTATAATAGAGCATTGGATGTCCTGGAACTACTCTGTAGACCAGGCTGGCCTCAAACTCACAGAGATCTGCCTGCCTCTGCCTCCCAAGCACTGGGATCAACAGTGTGCACCACTACTCCCAGCTGATAGTTTTATTTCTTATTGGATTATTCTGCCCAAGCTTACAGTGTCTCAGTATTAGCAATATAAAGTCAGATTATCATAAAAGAATGAGGCCATAAGACCTCAAGACATAACCTCAGACAAACGTGATGAAATACCACCAATTGTTTTTATTTTTATTACTCTTTTTTTTCTTGAAATCTAAGTCTAATTTTTAAAAAGTGATCAACTAATCATTTATTTTTAAAGATTTGATTTTAGTTTATGTGTGTGGGCACTTTTGCCTCTGTGTGTATATACGTATGTATGTATGTATGTGTATGTATGTATGTTTGTATGTATGCATGCATGCATGCCTAGTGCCCATAAAAACCAGAAAAGGATGATGAATCCCCTGGAACTGGAGTTACAAATGGCTGTAAGCTACCATGAGGGTGCTGAGAATTGAACTTGGCTTCTCTGCAAGAGCAACAAATGCTCTTAACTGCTGAATCATCTCTCCAGCCCCCACCCTGTTAATTAATGAATTTTTAACAATAAACTTCGCAAATGCTTTCTCATTATTTTAGTTGAACGTGATTTTCAAGGTGTCTAAAACTGAGCACCAGCTTTGGAACTAACCCACTAAATCTTCCTTGCGTGTGGCTTTTTATCAGACACTTTATTGATCAGAGACAGGTACAGATCAGATATGATACAGATGCACTTAAGTGAATCCACATCTACAGAAAAGAGATAATTACTGTCTGTAATAAAACTCAGTCGTCTTAAAATTCCAGCAGAACAGCTGTTTACCCTCACTCGGGCAAATGGTGAGCAATCCAGCACATATTTAGTAAATTCTGTAACGCTCGATTCTGAAAATTACCTAGTGTAATACATTTAAAAAGTTAAATTTCATTGTGCTTTGAAGTATATCACATTGCCAAGGCTGAAGAGACTAAAACCAAGGAAAGCAGACAGCAGCCCTGGATGAAGACCCTTTGGCATGGTTGTGGGCTTGAATGCTGAACTTGATAGCCCCTAAATGGTAAACGCTCAACTACAAAATGCTCTCTTTTTGTAGATGTGAGCACATGCTCAAATGGTTCCAGCTCTGGGCAGATCATAAGAATCCCTATCATAAGACTAAAAATCAAAAGCCTGACCCACAGATGACTCCCTGTCTAAAAAGCTATGTTTGATCTTGTGTTCAGTGCATGGTCTCAGAGTAAAGATCTTTATTATGATAATTAACTTCATCTCATTTTGCCAGGTGAATTAATCTGACTACTGAAAAAGTCAGGGTTAGTTGCCTTGATGATAAAGATTTCCTTCTTTAGAATGCTCTCACAGCTGGACATACTATCAAGGATCATTAAATGGCAAGGGGTTGAGTGGAGGTCCCGCACAAAGATATTTCCACACCCTGATTTCCCATAGCCTGTGAATATTATCTCATATGGAAATGCGGGTTAGTACACATGGTATGTCATGGCACAGCATGGCTTGTATGTGGAGATCAGAGAACAGCTTTATCAAGTAAGCTCTCTCCTTTCACCCATATGTAGGTTCCCAGGACTGAGCTCAGCCATCTTGGCCATGAGGGCAGTGACTTGTCTACTTGGTGCTATTCTGTGAGACTCTCACCCCTGTGATATTCCTCTCCTTTCCCTAGTGTCTGAAGCAGTGGACTGCAGCCTTTGAAGCCGTGTGCAGCTTGCAGGCCCTCATCAGTTCTACCGTGATGCTTGTGCAAATTTACCACGCACAGAAGGTTACACACACCTTTGTAACTCTTAGCCTGCCCTCAGGTGGCACTAATGAGTCAAGTCCCCTTGCGGATCGCTGCCTCTTAAGACCATTCATTGCCAATTGGCTGGGGAGAACTTCTGACTGTTTTAGTTTTGTAAGCTGCATAATAGACTTGATTATCTCTCCTCAAATGGTATGAAAAGAGTCTGAAACACAGGCATCATTTTTAAAATAATTGGGTCAGTGAGTTTTAGCTGAGTCATAGGCTACCTCAAGTTCTCATGCTTTAAGTCAATAACCAGGTACTTATTACATCAATAACCATGGTGACTGGTTGAGGAATAGCTTCATCTATCTGTTTGGAAGCCGGAATAGTGGGATTGATCAGTCCCTATGTCTTGTAGCCTCTAACATTCTAGCCCAGATTTTCAGAAACTGGTATCTACAGACCTCTTATAGCCTGCGCTCAAAGGTAGCAAATGGTCACTTCTGTCACACCCTACAATCCAAACAAATCAGAATGCTAGCCCACATTCAAGAAATGACAGAACAGATTCTAAATCTTGTTGGGAAGAGCTGCAAAGGGATTGGGGCCTCTTCTTATCTATACACGTGCTTTCTGGCGATTTGTATGTCAGCTTGAAACAAGCTAGGGTGTGAGAGGGTGCGAGCATCAGCTGAGAAAATGCCTCCATAAAACTGAGCTGTAGGCAAGCCTCGTCTTTTCTTAGCGATTGATGTGCGAGAGCCCAGCCAATTGTGGGTGGCATAACTCTTGGGCTGGGCATCCTGGGTGTTATAAGAACGCAGACTGAGCAAGTCATGAGGACCAAGCCAGTCAACATGGTCCTGCAACAACGCCTACCTCCAGGTTTCCGCCCTGTTTGAGTTCCTGCCTTGACTTCCCTCAGCGATGGGCTATAATGTAAAACTGTAAGCTGAAATAAACCCTTTCCTCCCTTTCCCCTCTGTATGGCTTTGGTAATGGTGTTTTTACCACAGCTGGAGCATTCTAAGTAAGACACGTGTGATACTTAATTTTGTTTGCTCGCTTAACTGTCCCACAGGGTGTCTAGACATCCAATCAAATATTACTCGGGTGTCTCAGTTGGCCTCTGCCTAGATGATATTAATATCTGAATCTGTAAGTTGAGAGAACCAGTTTGTCTTTCCACAAATAAGCTGAAGATTTGGCGAGAATGGAAAGGAAGAGGTGAAGGAACTCCTCTGTCCTGACTGTCGGCGCTGAGCAACTGATCTCTAGTTAGAGTCCAGCCTCTGGCTCTCTCTGGAACACTGGCTCATCCTGAGTCTCCAGCTTGTTGACTTTTGGCCGAGACCTTATTACTTTGATACCCCTGGTCTGCAGGCCGTCAGACTCTTTTTGGATCACTGAAATCTCTAGTTTGTTAATTCCAGGTCGTGAGACTTCTTAGCCTCCATCACCCCATAAACCAGTTTCCTGTAATAAATCTCATTAGCTGATCCCAACACAAAAGTAATGCAGAAACTGAAGAGTAGAAAAGTGGGGTCATCGCCACAACTAACCTGACCGTGTGGTTCTTAGGCCTTTTGGAATCATGGTCAGAGGAATCCTTTAATGCTGCAAGCAGAATTTAATGAGTGATTCTTATGATAATTCAGACGTCCAGAATACTAATTGAAATGCACACAGTAAAATCCAAGTTCATGATGCATCAGATGGGTATAAGGACTCTGCTACGGTGGACTCATGGAGTTGTGAGGGTGAATCCTGAGCTTCAGAGGGGATCCCCAGATGCTGAAGATGCTGGGAGCATGGCATACCTACTGAGGAAAGCTGCTGTTGCTGAATAGTCTGCCCAAAAAGGAGGAACGTGTGTGCTGTGGGCAACAGGACCCTAGGTGGAGCATTGCCTGAGCTAGTGGGAGCTCATATCACATCACCTTGTGCCCAAGATGGCGGGCACGTGTCTACAGGAAATCATGTTTGCACTGCTAGTTTTCGGTCTTGCTTTTGTTTAATCTTTTCTTGGCACCCTCTCATACTTCCCTTTTAGAATAGGAACATTTGCCCCGTGTCACTGTGTATTGCATGGGCATGGCTTGCTTTCAGATGTTATAGGCACTAACAAGTAAGGGTTTGCCTCGAGTCTCAGAAAGCTGAACTTAGAACTTCTGAGCAGAGTTGAGATGGTGACAACTTCAGGGATTTTTGACTTTAAACCAGATATGTTTCGCCTCAGGATGTGGTCATGTGAACCACGTGAGCAGTAAAGCGTGGGAATTCTGGATTTGATATCATGGTGTATGCTTTGTCTCAATATACCTGGAAGATAGACATCATCACTATCCTCGAAGTACGTGCACGCGCGCACACACACACACGTATACACACACGTACACACACACAAACACTCCACCTGTACCTGAGCTATAGACTTCCAGCTATTTGGGACTGACATGTGGGGGGGGGGGTGCGTGTGCGTGTATTGAACATACTTTTATTCTGGTTTTCTGTCCACCTCATAAAATTGAAAGTTCTCAGGTATTCTCCATGCTTTAATTGGGGTCATTAATACTTTGCAGACTCAAAATAAAGTTCTTGTCCTCCAGACAAGCCCAGGTTTCAAGCACAAAGCCCCAGGCCTCCTTCGGACAATGCAAAATCAGGACAAGCTTCTGGAATGAAAGGCTGTGGTCCCTGTTTTCAGTTTACTGCTTGTCACACTCTGGTGGTAAAGCCAAGTGAGAGGACTGGCACTGGGACTCAGGGCAGTGCGCTTGTGCTTGCCTGGCATGCCTGAGGCCCTAGGTGCAAGCTCCAGGATTAGGAAGAAAAGAAGAGAAACAACGAAGTGAAAGGAAGCTAGGAAAGCCCTTGGGCTCCAGGTCTGTGGGAGAGTGCTCTACACGCATGTGTGAAGCCTTGGTTTTGCTCATCACACACAAACCAAGTGTGCCTGTGCCTGTCTACAATCCCAGCGTTTTGGAGATGGAGGCAGGAAGACCAGAAATTCAGGGTCACCCTTGGCTACCGAGTGAGTTTGAGATGAGTTTAAAGTACTTAAGGCCCTGTTGCAAAAAGAGTAGAAATAAATGGGAACTTGAAAGTGAACATAGAGAAGCTTAAATATAAGGGTGTCTTCTCTGACATGTGCTAAGCCTCTTGTGGGGGCTGGAATCTTGTGACAGTCAAAGTCTGTAAAGTATGGCTTCAACAGAGAGAAGTGGCTAGTCTCTCTCTTCTTCTGTCTCCTTCTTCTCTCTTTCTCTCACTTTCTCCCATGTTTGACTATGTATCATGAAATGACCTTCAAAATACAATTTTTAGGCCCAAGACCCCAAGTACTTGGGTTCTAGGTGCATTGGTTCTGTGCCCAGTTTTGGTCTCTTTCATGATAAACTTTACAAAGGTTTGGGCTGCCTAGCATGTAATTATTGAATGCAATAGCACCAGAAAAAAAATCTATAAAAATAAGTTCAGCCCAGGACCCTTGATTTTGTCACTTTCCTTTTTAATTTGGAAGAGACTTCTTCAGACTGAATTTCATCAAGGATAATTGATCTGCGGAACCTAGCACATTTTAAAATTTTCAAATTTTAAAATTTGAAATCAGCTTGACTGTATATACAGACCTGGCAGCTCACAACAATTCTAGATTCAAACATTAATAAAAATATGTTCCATCGTCATTTTCTGTGACATCAGTCTACAGAAGTAGACATGTTATCTTATGAGGCAGTTGCCTTAAACCACGTTAAAGTGGCTATCCAATCATTTCGTGGAGTCATTTCTCAAGCATTACATTGTATTCCTGTTACCTTAATTGCCTTCAGCTGTGGCTGTATTTTAAAGAACAGCACCATTTATCAGGCCTGTTACAAATACAAATGATTTTCCCTCATGGGAATGCTGAGCCTAATTTGTTTGTCTTTTTCGTTCTAAAACAGACCTTCATTAAAAGGAACTCAGGACAGTCATAGTAATTGAGACCAACAGTGTTCTTAATTTTGTGTTCAGTTAGCATTCTTTCTGCCTTTCCTGGTAGGGGCCTCATCTGTGTGTATTACATGAGTCAGTGTACTGGTTTGCACATGATCTTATACTGCGCTAACTGACATTAAAATTAGAATTCTAGAGTGCCACTGAAAGACTTAAAAGGTTGAACTGCTTGAACTCTACAGACCTGTGGACGGTGTTGACAGGGTGTTGGACTCCGCAGGTCAAGTTCTCCAGTGACCCGGAGCTCGACCTTGCTGTGTGATTCACACTTGTGGTGACATCTTGAAGTCCTTTTATATAAATGAGCTTGTTTGGAGGACCATGAGTTATTTCTTCAGCTTAGTGCAAAAACACTAGTTGTTTGGTGTGTATTTTGCTTGGGGCTCATGAGAGAATAGACGTAAGTAAAGCATTTGACATTGTACAGCCTCTACTATGCTTGGTAGTGATGTTCTTCATAATTTTGAAAGCATCATGGGTAATGTGGCCATGGTTGCAAACTAATAAAATTAGGATAAAACAAGGAAATGATGGCATCAATGTAAAATAGAATGAGATCAAAGGCTGCAGATGCCAGGCTGTCTAATATTCTGAAAAGCAGAATATAGGAGGAAAGCCAATGTGTAACCCAGGTGTAAAGTGTTTGCTTACCCTGTGAAAAGCCCCCTAATATTCAGCACCCCAATATTCTTCAGCAGTGGAAAAAAGTGAAAGCTGGTGAGAATTTCAGGGTGAGTTTATTTTATCTCAGGGATAAGCAAGCAGTCAGCAAGAATCCTTACATAGACATTTCATGATCATGTTTTAATGCAAAGTTTTAATATTTGATCAACTGGGATAGTGTTTGCCATCCTTATATCAAATAAGCACAGATAAACATTATTGGTGTTTCTTTCCAATGACTTCTGTATTTGATTAGTTTAGTATAATCTTATAATGCATCTAAAAGTCTTTTTTTGTGTCAACGCAAAATTTTATGTTGAAATGTCTTATATTCTCTCATTTTAAATTGTCGAGGATGAATGAATTCAGAACATAAGAAGTTTCATTTTAAATATTTTTGGGATTTAAAAATTTTTTTTATGTTTATGGGTGTTTAGCCTACATGTGTATATGTATGTATGTGCACTAGGTCCATGCCTAGTGTCCAAGTAGGCCAGAAGAGGGCATAAGACTCCCCGGGAACTGGAATTTAAAATGGTTCCCAGCTCACTACCATATGGATGGTGGGAACCAAGCCTAGGTCCTCTGAAAGAACAGCCAGTGCTTCTCAAATATAGTATGTAATATATTTTATGTGTATGAGTGTTTTGCCTGCATGAATATCTGTGCACCTCTTGTATGCAGTGACCGCAGAGGCAAGGAAGGTGTTATGTTCATAAGGAAGGGGAGTTACAGAAAGCAGTGAGCTGGGACCTGAACTCGGGTCCTCTGGAAGAGCAGCTCTTAATGCTGAGTCATTGCTCCAGCCCCACATTAAAAGCTTCAGTTATAGACTTTAGGAGGAAATAACTAGGGGAAAACAAAGTACCAAAAATATGAAAGAAACTATATATTGTAGATATATATCCTTTGATTGATGTTAGCCTACATGTGAGTCTTTAAAAATCAGAAGATCAGAGATGTAATATGACCAGTTGAGCTCAGAGAATGGGCACGTTCCACCCATCTGTGTTTCACCAATGTGTGAAGACATGACTTCCTGGCATCACCTAGACAGAAATTGTGAAGATCTTCTGCATCACGAATATACAGAACATCTCGAAGGAAGTCTTTCAAAGTTGGGATTTTCTGGCTTTGGAAACTTTCATTTTCTGAAAAGTAAAAAATGCATCAGCGACCCAATGGCCTGTATTTCCATGCTGAGGCAAATCAAATAGTAAGCTGGTAATTTAGAGCAGTGGCACTCGAAGTTTTCAGCTTTATACCCCCAAAATTAAATACTTTCTTCCACATTCAATGCTTTTTTTTCATTTGTGGAATTATTACACTGACACCTATAGTCATAAAAATGAGGATATAATATGTAAATATATTTTAATTATGATAAAATAAAAATGGAAATTGGAAATGTAACAGTCTTATTTGATAGTGCTTCAGAATAACTCATGGCTTTAAGGTAAGAACACGTGTTTAGACATCCTCCATAATGAACATGTTTGTTTGGACAGCCTTTGTAATTTTCAAAACACTTGGCTTGACACTGTGATATAGAAATTCAAAATCGGATTCTAGAATTAGACGTTTTTAATTACTGATTTTAATGACTGTTGCCATTCCCTAGAATTTCCTCTTAGAGATTTGAAAATCTAAACGGAAGAAGTATTTCTCCTTGTGGTAACTATACCACAAACCTTTTATTTAACCATAGGCACCAATTGCAAAAGTTCTCCTGTATAATTGATTAATTTATGATTAGATTTTTAAAAATATCTCGCTCATTCTGATGACCTTAAGGTTTAATATCCCGTACACTTGAGGTAAAGGTCATCAACCATAGATGAAGTAAATCTTTTATTTCAGATACTGAAAATTTTTATTTCAGATACTCAGTACTTGGAAACTGATTCGTCTGTGAGATTAGAATGTAGGAAAGAGAGAAATGGCAAGTCTGTGTTTTCCTTTTGTTTATCACTCCCATTGTTGCTAACATGGTCCTTTTCTTTTGCTTTGCAGAGGTTTGTTTCTCTTAGTGGCATTTATTTGTTTAAAATAGATAAGGTAGCCTGTAAATCCTCTCAGTACATGTGGACTGAGAATATTGTAGCTGGAAACTATTGAATAAACAAGGCTATTGCTGTCCACCCCTCAAATTGCAGATGAAGACTGTAACATATTTTCTATTACTGATAAAAGCAGAAAGACAACAAAGTAGAAAAACACAGAGAATTTAAGCAATACAACTAATTATTGTAAAACAATCATACGTTTAATGCACCAGATTCAACTAGTAGACAATACATACCCAGCTACACATTGATTCTGCTGACATGGCCTATAGATGAAGTCATAAGGCAACGCTCAAAGCTTTAAGTAACTGAAATAATGCAGAATATGTTCTTGGACCAAAACTGATCAAAACCAGTAGAATATTTGAAAATTCTTAAGTATTCAAAAACAGGTATTCTCAATAAATGCATGGGTCAGAAAAAGAAAGCAAATAGAATTGAAACTTACACTGAACTGAAATAAAAATACAACTTGCTAAAGCGTACAGAACGAGACTTCTGAAGTGCCTGTAGGAAAGGCGGGGCTTTAGCTCATGTGTGAGGAGAAAGGATGGCATCTACTCTACAAGTCTAGCTCAAGAAATAGAAAGGAAGTCACATCTTAGAGCCAAAGAGGGAAGAGAGCAGGGAAAGCGAAGAATGAAAGCATAAAGTGGCAAAATGGAAAAGAAACAATTGCCAAGAAAGTCCATGAGGTTAGAAGTTTGCTTTATGTGTCTAAAAAGATTAATAACATTGATAACTCCCCCTGCAAGATTAATTTCTCTTCAGTTCAATGTGCTTCACAGTGTCTGTTGCTCAGATCCAAAGCATCTACTCCGAAGCTCCGATTTACTGAACTTCTATACAAGCTCATTTTCTTTTTATTATGCAAGAGTTTTTCATCAGTTAAGTTGCATTAGATGGTAAGAGGATAATTAGGGTAACAGAAGAGCCCAGGGAGGAAAGGATGCTGAGAGAAGTGAGCTGGCGACCATGTGGAGCACAGTGCGACATTTAACATGAGGCTTCCTTAGGTCCTCAAGGACACTGAGAAGGAAAGAATATCTTGTCATATTTTTTAAGTGAAAGTGAACTCTGTTTTGCCTCCAACGAGATAGGAAAACATGACAGCAATGTCATTTTCTTACATAACAGGGCCCCAGTCTCCTTAAGATAGCATGGTGGCTATATAATTCCATAATAATGCAACCCAGCAGAATTGATACATGAGGCATACAAAGCCTCACACCCAAAGTCCACTTCTGTAGTCCAGCTTTATAACAAGTTCCCAGATGCTTGCAAAGATGTTGGTCCATGGTCCATATTTTGAATAGGAATATTTTCAGTCAAAAGCCCCAGCTAACACCCTCAACACCAAGTCACTAAAGTTGCTGTCCCATCGGGCTTGTGACCTGGCCGAACACTATCTTGCTAGCAGTTTCAAAGTGCAGATTCTCATGTGAGGTTCTGAAGCTTCACCTCAAAGTTGAAGATAGGGCCGAACACGCAGGGCAGTAGCTGGAGCAGCACAGAGGGACCCGTTTTGAGAAGCGTGTGATTCATCCTGAGTCCCAGGCTTCCCCTCCATTGGCCTGCACAAGTCATCTCCTTGTTTACTGCTGTCTTCATCCCCCAGGGTGGCCAAGCTTAGCTAACTCTTGGGATCTAAACAGATTTGAAAAACACTAATTCCTGGTCCTCAACCCCCCAACTCCTCACGTAATTAGCTTAGCAAGAAGATTGGTCATTCTACATGTCCATGGGTGATTTTTGTGAACAGCCAACATCCACGATTTCCAGTTACATTAGTCTAGGGACCACATTCACAAGACTCCTAAGCCAGCATCTTCAGAGATTCCAGTGTAGGTCAGTGTCACCCACTTCTACTATGTTAGCCTTTCATATCCAGAGGGAGACCTTACAAGGCCTCAGAAACTTCAGACCATACCAGAACCTATATATACATATGATAAAGTAAGATACTTATGACAACAACAATAAACAGAATGATTATAGCAGTATTTATAATAAAAATATGCGAGACTTATTATAAATTTTATGAGCCTTTGACATCTTTAGTTTTTAATTTAGTATCTTCAGGCTGCAGTTGCCTATAGATAAGTTAAACTATATAAAGACAAACTGTGGATAAAGGGATCTAGGGTGTGTGCAGGATTTAGGATAAGGAAGCCGTGAGCCCATATCCTCCTCTCTTAATGATCCACTCCACCCTATCCTTTGGGCACCCTTCGATTAGATATAGACACAGTGACTATATGTTATGCTATCAGGACGTCTAGGGAAGTAGGCCCAGAAAGAGACTTTGATATAAACAAGGGATTTTTGGTAATTGTGTGAAACATTTTTTTTGATACTGGCCAGTTTTCCATCACTAGTGCAATTAATTTTGGCACAATTGATTTGGAATCAATTCCTGGGGATCCAGTCTCACAAGGCTGCCTCCAATTCAGTTGCAAGTTCAATCCTGGACTATCTGTGGTCCTGACCAGCTGACTATAAATTAGAGGTTCGTAGAACTCAAGTAGGTACTTAAATTATATTTACCTGTCTGTAAAGATATAGGATGTCTTTGTGTTTGTATTGCGATGACAAGGTATTTGAGACTGGTTAATTCATTTTTAAAAAGTCATTTTCTTAGAGTCTTGTAGTCTAGGAAGTCTAAGATCAAGGTGCTGGCAAATTTGGTCATTTAGAAGTGTCCACGTCTGTCAGAGAAGGACACCATGTCCTCATGATTGCAGGCAGAACATTAACAGAGCTGAAAGATGCGTGAGACCTATTTTTGCACACCAAGTTTCATCAGACCAAAGTCTATATGATTCTGTGATCTTCTGTACATTTAGATTATACATTCAGTATGGAAGCTCTGGAGCATCACAAGAATTTACACTTTGGGTAACAAATATATTTTATGTACTTATCCACCCCTAAAACCAAAACAAAGCAAAATCCATGGCATAATTAGAACTAGAAAAACTATTTTCGTTCTGGTGTATGATATTTTTATTTGTAAGTTTTCAATAGAAGTTTATAAAGGTTTTTAAAAGACTCTTCTCTAAGGTTCTTAATCTCCTTACATGAAGAAGTCACCCTTGGGCTTATCCTCCTGCAAAGGCCCTACCTTTGCTGTTGTTTATGTAGTGCTTGGGATCACATCCAGGGAGGGCCTGTGCAGGCTGGGCGGGTCCTCGGCAACTGAGCTACATCCACAGCCCAGCCCTCCTCCTCAATACCATCGCACTGGCTGTTAGGTCTCAACGCTTTACTATTCAGAGAGGACAAAGTCAGAGAGAGCCCCAAACACAGAAGCTGCACCAGCATGGGAGCTCTTCTGCCACTACTAAGCGGTTTTGCAATCTCCCATTCCCCTACCAATGAAAGGTTAAAAGTTTCCACCTCCAATCACTTTGTCTTTCTCGTGATTAGCCCCATCCGGGGACTGTCCAGAGGCCTGATCCCTATACACCCGATTAGCATCAAGTCATGATTGAAAGCACTCATTGTGATTAACGGAAGATAATCCTCTTACTCAGAAGGTCCTGAGGATTGTAGGAGCTGAATGCTGGGAACTCAGGACCAAGACTAAATATGTTTCATATTATAGCATGCCTGGGAATTCTAAAATGTATAACTCAGACTTGGGGACTGGGCCATTCCAACCACATGGGATGTGTTTATGGAACAGGGCCAGAGGAGCCAATAAGAGCCCAAGGAGTCACCCTCCGAGCCCACAGTGGCAGTCTGGATGGGCCTGTGAGCCTTGTGCTACCGTCTCCCCTTGTTGTTCTACTGTAGACCACCCGTGGGCTATGCTTGAACAAACACATACTGCACGGGAAGCAGAACTAAGGAATAGCTCCCTGTCTTCTCCTTTCTGCCTGCGCATCTCAGCTCTCAACAGAGCCTGGCAGCTACAAGTGATACCTGCTGAGGAATTTGTCACACTTCTCCAGCTGGGTCACGTTTGGGGGCTTGGTAGCCAAATACTTAGTCTGCAAACAGTTTACCCTAAGAGAAAATGACTGCAGGCCCCAAGACAAATCGGAGGGAGACTTGCTGACTGCCCTCTCTGCTCCTCTGAGTTCTTTCTGTTAGTACATCCTTTGTCACATTCTTACAAATAAAGAAGCCAAATGCTCCAGTGGGCCCCGCCTCTGTCTGGGTTAACCCTAGTAAGCATCTGGGAGGTTGACCAAACCATCTTCATTTTATGTGAGAGGTCCAACAGAGAAGGGTTGGCCACATGGGTCGGGCTCATGTGGCTGCTTATTACCAGAGTTAACAGACAGGCAGGCAGGCTGGCCCCACAGCTCTGGTCTCTGAGCCCCAACTGGAAACTGTCTCTTTAAAGCATGCACGTGTCAATAGGCCACAGATGTCCATCTGGAGTTCTCTGACTCTGAGCAGATTTTCCTTCCCTGGAGCAAAGTGGATAGATAGCACCATGGAACACTAACTCTCTGTCGTGGCCAAAGCAGACCCCCCTTGACTTCAGTGTGAACCAAGACATCCATAGGCCCATTGTTCATTTGTCCTTTCAGAGCCAGGAATTATGTTCAGAAATGAGGTGGAGGCGCTGTATGCACGTATCCAGCTATGCCGAGATTGCTCGTAATTACGGGTGTACAGGAACATCTGGAGGCCAACACCTTTGGGAATGCAGGCTAGGTATTGCCTGGTCAGGAAAAGACTGGAAAAGCATTGGTGATTCTCAACCTCAGTATCCAAGAGTTAGGAGCAGAAATCCCCTCCTTCTGTGTTCTGAGTATCTTTGTGCCTATGAGGGCCATGTTGAAATGCAGTCCATAGTGCGGCAGGGTCAGCTCTCTAGGAGCAGATCATTCCCACTGGGAGGACTGCAGACACCCTGGCCTTGCTACCCTTCCACCATGCAGGGTACAGCTGAAAGGTGTCACCCTGGAGACAGAGAGAAGCCCTTACCAGGTGCTGACTCTCCTGCCATCCTCACCCTGAAGGCTCCAGTCTCTGGAGCTAAAGGAATGAATGTGTCATTGATCAGTCACCCATTGTAAGGTGCATGTTGTAGCTGCAGGAAGAGGCATGAGATACCACAGACTGCAGGAACCTGACACTGACAAGACGACTCCAGCCAAAGTGTGGAGGCCACAGGTTTCCAACTGGTGACTTGATTGAAATAAACCCAGCACAGGCTGCTTGGCTCACTTATTAGCATCACCACTTTTGTTTCACCTCTCTTTTCTTTCAAGAAACAGGATTTCTTTGCAAAAAAAAAAAAAAAAACAAAAAAAGAGGAAAAAAAAGGTCTTCTCTTGCTTCTTTTGAAATGTAAAAAGACTACACTAAGTCCATATTCCAGTGAATTGGGACAGTAAGTACCTCTTCCTCTAGCAGGGCTCATGCCCTCCCTTTGGCCGCAGTTACCCTACTCACGTACCCCCTGGCCACATATACCACTGCCATTTTACACATTCTCCACCTCTTTCCTTTCTGCAGATTTAATAACTTATTTTCCTGCAGTTTAAGGCCCCTTATAGGTATGATTTGTGCCTTTGCTTAGCTAAACCCTTTTTCCAGTAGGTCACACTAACCTACAACAAGCCATTTCTTCAGAATCTGTAATTGGTTGCAGAACAACCCTGAGTTAACATGCCGACTTTGGCCCCTAGCCTCATTCTGGATGGCAGTGGGCAGTGGGCTTTTACTTACCAAGTTCAGCTTGTGACTCCAATCCACGGTGCCTCGGACTTTAAGTTGATGGGAGCCTGAAGGCTGTCAAGTTCATGCCATGATCATCTGCCTTAGTCATCACATCTGCAGCTATAGCTGCGGGCATTTGTCCTCATTTCCCATTCTCTCTGTTTTGTGCATCTTTGCTGTCTCTTAATTACTGTGTCATCTTATTCATATTGAGGTTATGGAATGTCACTACTAAATTCTGGCCAGTGATGTTAGTGTATATCTTCTCATTAGGTCTCCCAAAAGAAAGATCAATCCCCTTTGAGCCCCTAATTATAGACCTTGAGAAAAATCTCTCTGTTTAAGCAGATATGGTGTCTGTCCCCTGTAATCCCAACTGTGGGAAGATAAAGGCAGGGGGATCAGGACTTCAAGTCCAGTCTCAGCTACATAGTGATTTGAAGCCAACTTGAGCTACTTGAGACCATGTCTCAAAAAAGGACTAGGTAATCAGTTAAAAAAGAAATTATCACTATTACAGAATGATCCTCTTTATCAATAACAAAAAAATCCTTTAAGACACTGTGGAGGAAACCCCGTTAACTGTAATACAGTGTAAGTCTAGCACTGGCCTTGTTCAGTGACATTATTCCTGAGTCTGACTTTAGGAGCGCATACCTAAAAGTAATGTAGAGCTGGCTATATGCTGGCGTTCTCAGGATAAGCTTGCAGTCCTGGGAAATGTGGTCTCACTGCTCCCTTGTCATCTGTAGAGTGTCAGTCACAGACAAGGAATACGTGACCGGAGGGCAAACATCCAAGTGCACCTTTTAGAATAGATTAGTTGGCTGTGAGAAGTACCAGAAGTCATCAGACATCAGCAAGTATTGTTTGGGCTCCAACTTCACATCCCTCTACGTAATGTTCCTTATTTACTGTAATAGCTACTATTCGTCCCTACTTCCCCATGGCTACCTTCTGCAGTGGTGACAGAAACACAGTGAACAGAGTAACCACATCCAGCCAGCTCCGGGGTGCCCCAGGGATTGTGAACATGACCTCTGATTTTGTCACTTCTCCTCTGTGACGATCAGATATTGCACTGTGTCCATCTACAACAGAGAGCCAAGAGCCAGGGAGGTAAATGAGCTCGCCCACATTATGAAAGGAAATGGAAGCATCTCCAGTAACATCTCCCACTAAGGACAATAGGAAAAACGCAGATATGGTTAAGACATCTTGAGAAAGAGCTTCTGTACACATGCGCGCAAGCACACACTCACCCAGGCGATGATGAGAATCCAGCAATCCACTCAACACTAATTAGATACAGATAGAATAAGTGGGTCCACCTGTCATTACCTGGATTAAATGCTATTTAGCGAGTGGTTTCCTGCCAGCCATGAACCATAATGGAACAGAGGTTGCTGTGGTCACTTACAGAATGTGCGACCCTAGTCAGGGCAACAGAATAAACAGAACAGTGCAGGATAGCTACGTCCGCCATAACAGTAATGAAATTGTTGATACTCCCTAGCAGAAAAAGTTGGAGAGGTCTCCGGTAAGACCCTTACCTCCTCCTGCCCCAGCCATAGGTGGTCTTGAGCAAGAGCTAAAGTGCACAGGAGAGAGATTATATTGAAAAGGGGACTCCATAATGCATTTCTTTGATACCTCTGCTGGGGTGGGGTCTGCAGTGCCGCAGCAGCTGGTGAGTGACCCACATGGGCAAAGCCTGTGCTCCTAAAGAGTAACCACAGTGAACCCATTGGCTCACCAAGCAGGATTTGGGTGGAATTGTTCCTTTGGTGTGTCAGTATTCTGTCTGGGAGGGATCAGACACTTTTCAACATTTGTCCAGGAAATTGCATGCAACTCTGAGACTGGAGAGGCTAAGGCAGAAAAGGCCTCTTAAACCTGGAGTTCAAGAACAGCCTGGCCAAAACAGTGAGACCCTGTTTCTAAAAAGAAGGGACAGAAAGGGCCCCAATAACAACTCCCACTTAAGAAAATATGAAAACACATATGTATATTAAATATTTTCAAAAAAAAACAGCTTGTTCAGGAGAACAGATAGTTTTTATCTGACTGATCTCTAAACAAGTTTTGGCCAGTATAAGTAATAGTTTAATGCTTTATCTCACCACTAGAGGGCAAGAACGGCCCCACAATGCCTGGCTTTTTCAGGATCCGCAGTCACAATGATTAACCGTGGGGAGGCCAAGACAAGAAGCTGGAGAGGAAAACAAAGCAAACAAACAGAAGAGCGGGCAAATGGGAAGATCAGCAAGCATGAACTTCCCAGGCCGGGGAGAGTTGTGACGAGACAGTCATTCCAGAACACTCCTTCCCCTTCCCTTTCCAGATCTTCTGAATCCCTTCTGGAATTGTCTCCAGATTCCCTGTAGTGGGACTACATCAGACAGATAGATTTAGCCTCGGAGGGGGGCCACTTAGCACAGCAAGGGGCTCAGTGATCCGAAAGGCAAAGACTCATAAATCGTCACAGCTCCGGTGGCCCAGGGCCAGCAGAGGGGGCTCCCTGACTTCTTCCTCACAAGAAATCTTCCAGTAAAACTGCAGTTTTTACTGAAATAAAAGCACTGGTGGGTGAGGTGGCTAGTGGTGACACCTCTTCCCCTCTCCCATGGCTCAGCCCCTTCCAGCACCCACCACGCCCTGGCACCCTCACCCTGCCCTGTCACCCGCCACCCGACTTAACCAAGATTACAGAAAGATTCCAGACCAAAGATATGTTGTGTTTGGGAGAGGGAGGAGAGAAAGCGAAATTCATTATGAAGGCTTGTTGCCTTTAAACTATTTATAATAAATTTCCACTAGAAAAGGGCCTTTGGCAGACAATCACTTTCGTCTGCTGCAGCATGACCAAATACAGTAACTATTCCAAATGAACGCTGAAAAGCCAGGAAGAGGAGCCTAGAGCTGGGGCAGGCTGTTTTCGTATCTCACACTAGGGGATGTCAAACCAGGAAAGGAGTCCCCAGAGGATCCTGTTATCGCTTTGGCTGCTCTGCAGGACTAGGAAGCTGTCTCCATTAGCCAAGACTCCTTCGTGCTTCACCTTAATTTTCCTTGCATAATTTTAAATACAGATCGTGTCTACAGCGCAGCAATTAATGGATAGCCTAAAGACTTATTATTTCCAACTAATTGATATGTAGGAAAAGTTTAAATAACATAACAGGGATAGGGGAAATTTGAAATGATGTGTGCTCAGTGAATTTAGAATTCCTATCTGTTGTGAAAGGCAGCGAAAACATCCGATTAACAAGGGGATGTGACCAAATGTAGAATTAGTCTGGGAATCCCCCTTTAATGTTTGCGAGCATATGGTTGGAGAGGAGGCTCAAAGAATCCAAAATGGGGCTAGAATGTTGGGGAGCGGGTCCTCTCCCACTCAACCCCATAAGTCCTAAGGCGTTATCTCACGGGAAAAATGAAGTCAAGGCTGTGATTTGAATGAGACTGTCAGTAAGAAAGAAGAAATAAGAAAAAAAGAAGCCAGCCTCTCTATCCTCTTTCTTTGCTCTCTGTTGGCACCAGCTGAAGGTGGAAGTCCAGTTCCCCCAGCTGCAGCAGACCCTACTCCAAACCGCCACCACCTCTAGGCCTCTAAGCTCTGAGAAGTGTGGTGCCACTAATCATGTTGCTGATGAAAAGAAAAACACTGCCTATTCCACCTTCCAGCAAGTTTAGTAAGAGAGCTAAGGACACTTTGGGAGTGAAGAAGCAGACACATTTTAAGAAACTGTTGACACTGTGTTGTGACACAAAGACAATGCTTTAATTGTCTGCTTGAGGCTGTCATGTTACATAAAGACGATGCTTTAACCACCAGCATCTGGTGAGAACACAGGTTAGGTGCCAAGCACAAACCACAGAGGGAAAATTACTTTGAAACGTATTTATTTTTTTCTACACAAAATTTATCATTTTGCTTTGCTTTTGATATAATCTCTCACTATCTTCTCTGGCTGACCTCCAACTTGGAATCCTCCCAAGTAGTTGGAATTAAAGGTGTGCCAACATGCCGGATCTTTAAAGAAAGTGTATCCCAAGTTTCTACTACAAATCACCTGAACTTCTAAGTCTTTTTATTCTTTCAAGTGTAAAAGTCTGCACATGGACCAGCGACTTTTCAGAACTCAACAGTTCAACTTTGTACTTCTTTGTTTTTGTTTTTTGAGATGGTCTCCTGTCACCCACATGTAGCTCAGACTGATTTCAAATTCTCACTGTAACTAAGGGTGACCTTGTCTTCCTTCGAGAGGCCTGTGCCGCCACACCTAGTTCCAACTTCCTCCTTCCTGTAGTAGATAGTCCTATGCTACATCTTAAGAATTGAAAAAGAAAAAAAAAACTTAATTCACAAGATTCCCCTCTTTTTGTCCCATGCAAGATCTTATTAGTATATATATAATATATTGCATTCGTGTAAAAATTTCATAAATCTCTCCTTGCTTCTCACTTTTTTCCTCTCTTTCCCCCTTTCCTTCCTTCCCTCCTTCTCCATCTCCTCTCTTTCCACTTTCAACCATCCAAGGTAACCAAGAATTTGAATCTTGTTCATACAATTCCTACACTTTTTATATTCGCACAGATTTTGTGTGTCATGTGCACATGTCTCTGTATGACATTATAGTTTACAGCTTTGCATTTTAGGTTGTATGTGCTTGTGTGTGTGTGTTTTGCTGCAGTTGAAGAAAATGGCATCCTGTGACATTAGGAGTACTATCTTACTAAAGTACAATAATGTATTGTAAAGTATATTGATGCATAGTGTATGTAACCTTTATATAATTTTCACTTAGAAATGAACTGCTAAAGTCATCAGGAATATGCACGTATATTCTTCGAAGACATTTTAGAACTTGCACAGCTGCACCAGGTACAAGAGCCCCAAAGTAGAGCTAGCCTGATGGCTATCCACTGGTCCATGCAGATAAACAGTGAGACCTGTTCACAAGGCTGAGTCTAGCCCGTCAATAAGAATGAGCAAGCCATAGTGGCCCACACGAAAGGGGAAGTTCTGCAGATAAAATGCTGAGTGAAGGGATCCAGTCACAGTATTGTGCTATTTTTGTGATGTTAGCAGCCGTCTTAGGTGTAGGGCACAGGATGCTTAGTGACTGGAACGGAAAAGGAGAAGACCTCTGGATTTCTGGGAATGTTCTGGATGCTGGTTAAATTGATATGTTCCCTTGTCAAAAAAAAAAAAATCACGAATCCATGAGGTTAATGCATCATTTAGTTCTTGCTGAATAACAAATACCTATTCAAACAAGGCTATAAAATAAGAAATGTGCACTGTTGTTCATGGGTTGGAGATGCAGGGAAATCTGATCTTGGGGATTCTTGTTGATGCATTCACAGTCAGTCGAGAGTAAGAGCGATAGCTTTCCTGATTATATCATTGCCTGTCCTCTCCTTCATGGTTAGGGGTAGGCAGATGTGCGGGGTACAAAACGACCTTCTTTACAACAGCTTGGTTTGTTTGGATAGTTTCTTGCCAATGTTAAGCAAGCCTAGGCCTAGTCACTAGCTGATGTCATAGAGCCAAGAGAATGAGGAAGAACGTGAGGCCATTTGAACAGTAGTCTCAGACTGAGCAATGCCGGTCATGTCCTACCCAAACCATCACAAGGAAGAAGTGATGAATAGTGGTGTTTTAAACATCAAATTGTCCTACTTAGGATAAACACACTTTTTTCTATGTATATTAGTACAAAAGTTTTAATAAGATGAAGTATTACCTATGCGTAATCAGTCTATCTGAACCCACTGTGGTTCTAGTTGTTTTGATATCTGTACAGCCTTCTATACCATGAATATATATAGTTATTTATCCCTTCTCCTACAGGTGGGTGATTTAAATGTTTTTTGAGAGATTGCTGTCATGAGCAGATCTGACATTAATATCCCTGTACATTGCCTCCTATGATGTATGATCTGTATGAGTTGTACTTGGTTTCCAATGACATCATTGCAGTGCCTGTAACGAGTCTTTCTCTGTCCACCAGCCAACTCCCAAATAATAACATGGAGACTCTTTATTAATTAGGAAAGCCTGGCCTATAGCTTAGGCTTGTCTCAAGTAGCTCTTCTAACTTAAATTAACCCATCTATATTAACCTACATTCTGCCACATTACCTCTCTTGCACCTCCTGTTAGCCCTCAATATCTGGCTGGTGACTCCACCTTTCTTCTTCCCAGAGTTCTCTCTCTGCCCAGAAGTCTAGTCTAAACCTCCTGCCTAGCTACTAGCTGTTCAGCTTTTTATTACACCAATCACAGTAATACATCTTCACACAGTATACAAATATCCCATAACAAGTACCTTCTGGGGTGTGGGTCTCCAGGTTGAAAGATGAAGCTGAACAGTCTTCCAAAATACCTGTAACACATGCAGTTTCCCTGACCTAGTGTGTAGGGAAGCCTAGTGATCTAGGCACTTGCCATGATTGATTTTTAAATGAGAATTCCTGTTTCTCCCACGAAGATGGATCTCTTTGTGGTCTTGATTCACCTTTTTGTGATCAATGAAGACAGTGATCCTTTTTCTATTTATTGTTGTTTGGGTTCTAGCAAAATGCATTCCTTCTTAATGCAAATGCATGTGTTTGTTTTGCTTGCTTTTTAAAGCCTTGTTGCTTATAATAATTCTTTATAGAGCCCAAAGCCATTTCTGTCACACGTGTTCTTTGCTAACATCTCTGTCCTGTTTACACAGTTTCTCACTTTATTGAAGATTAGATTTGCATTTAATTGACAGATTTCTCTAGTTTAATTGTACTTGATGCATCTCAATGCAATCTTTAACTATTCAGCGACTGAATGCACTAATTTATATCACTTAAAATATCCAAATTTTGGTTCTCACTTTTAAGTCTTTAAAGTGTCTAAAGATATGCATGGTGCATAATGAGGACGTGATGTCTGATTTATCCCCAAGATAATCACCTTTGAAAGTGTCTCTAAAGTACAATCTATTTTTATAGCCATGGCATCATGATCATATGACAGAGTTCCACCAATCATGCGCAGACTTCTGTGATCCTTTGGTTAAGTCATCTGTATTTCTATTTCTATCGCTCTCTTGACTATCTTAACTCAACAACACAACCCGGCATGCAGGTTCCACTGTTCTTCTTTGGCATTGCCTTGACTTGGCTTTCTGTTACTTCATCAAATATCTGAGACATTGCTTCATAAAGATTAAGTTTATGTTAACTCATAGTTTTAAATGTTTTTGGCAATGACCCAATGTCATCATTGCTCCGAACCTGTGATGGCACAGTATATCACAGTCAAAATGTCGGTCAAGGATATCTCTTTACCTCATGGTAGCCATGTGGGAGAAAGCGAGAATAAGGAAAGAGTGTAGTCACACTGTGACCTAAGAGAATGTAAGGAAGAAGTGGTTTCTCACTGTGCCCTACAAGAGAGAAGTGGGAACCCACTATAACCTCGGATATTCTAGAGTATCTACCCAGTGACCTGAGGCTTCCAATGACCTCTTAAGGTTTCCAGAGCTTCCCAGTGGCATCATGTTAGGAACCAGTCCTTAACACAGCCCTTTCAAGAGAAATTTTGGCTCTTTATTCATAGGAATTTTTTAGTTTTTTTCTTCCCTGTAAGAAAAGTCTTAAGTCTTTAAGTAGTCTGCTTTCTCAAAAGTGTTTTTAAAGCATAATTTTTATACTTTGTATTTTTGAACAGTATTTTGAATCCTTTTATAAATTCAGTGCAATCGTTTCTACAATTTTCATTTCATAATCTCACCAATAAACATATGCACATACTCCATGGCCTGCTCTTGTATACAAGTGATCCTAGCAATGTTTTCCTGTGTTCATTATGAAATATTTTTGTATGCGCTTGTACTTGGTAATAGTGTCTAGCTATCTAAGACTCAGGGTCTAATTGATCTGATAAGTCACAGGAATAATTGGAAAGAATGTTTATCTTTGGCATCAACCTGTTGTGCAGAATCTTTTAAATGAAAGTGAGAGGTCACAGATGGTTTTTGCTAGAATGACACAAATCACACTAGGCTGGATGGTAGAAGGCTGTACTAGTCCCACTGAGAGCCCTGGTTCCTTTGAATAATTTAGGCTGTCTGTGGCGGAGATGTCCAGGGTCATGTGGTCCACTATAATACCTTCCTGATGAAGTGCTATGGGCTTTTAGGGTAGACTTCGTGGGGTTTCTTGTAATAGCATTTCTTAACTATTTCAGTAGTAAAAGCAGCTTCTTTATCTTTCAATGTGTTTGGGAGGGTGGATTTACCTAACAGGTAATCAATAAACATACCCTCATGGATAGTAGGTTTTTTAAAATAAGACTTTATTTTAAAGGGGACTTCAGTAAGCAAAAAAGCCCACTTCCTTTTTCCCAATTCCGGGTTTCAAGGTAGTATGGTTTGACAGCAGGGGTGTCCAAAAAGAAAAAAGCAGCAGAAACATGGTTAATAGTTCCTCTTTATTAGGCTGTTGTGCTTCCTTTCTGAGACAAAAAAAAAAAAAGTGTCTCCAATTGTTGCCCAGGTGAGACAACTAGATAAAACACTTGTACCTAAATAGTTAAAGATGGCATCCTGCTCCTTATTGATTAGTTCATCTTGCCCCCAGTTTCTACTGGGAAGGAAGAGCATTGTATTAGTCAGGGTTTCTATTGCTCTGAAGAGACACCATGACCACGGTAACTCTTACAAAGGGAAACATTCCATTGTGGTGACTCACCTACAGTTCAGAGATTTCGTTCATTACTGTCATGGCAGGAAGCAAGACAGCATGCAGTCAGACATGGCGCTAGCGAAGGAGCTGAGAGTTCTTGCATCTTGACTCACGGGCAATAGGAAGTAGTCTGAGACACTGGATGGGATCTTGAGCATATATGAGACCTCAAAGCCTACCACCACAGTGACATGCCTTCAACAAGGCTATACCTACTCCAGCAAAGCCACAGCTTCTAATAGTGCCACTCTCTTTGGGGGCTGTTTTCTTTCAAACAACCAAAGGTATGTTTTAGTCAGTACACCTAACACTAAGGTCAGTACTTAGGAGAGTGAACTTACTTGTTGTTGAGTTCTAATTCAGAGAGAGAGAGAGAGAGAGAGAGAGGAGAGAGAGAGAGAGAGACCTGAAAACCTGCACAAATAACTGTGTTCACAAACAGGAAGCAGTGGCAAAAGTAGTCTCTCTGTTTAACCCTTCATGTCCATGTTAATAAAGCTGTAACAATTCTGTTCAAACTCATGTATCTGAGCTTTTCATATGTATGTGAACTTCCTGATGGTTTAGTATGGGATATTTAAAAACCTATCTTCCCAGCTGTGAGATGCTGTTCGGGTATTTCTTTTTGAAGACATTTCTTTTTTCCCAGTGTAGCCTCTATCAGAATCCCTTAGAGCAAG
This sequence comes from Myodes glareolus, assembly GCF_982192425.1. NCBI lineage: Eukaryota > Metazoa > Chordata > Mammalia > Rodentia > Cricetidae > Myodes > Myodes glareolus. Next base: position 42,795,368 of record NC_142035.1, on the reverse strand, counting down.
TTAATTATCTTCATGGGTGGCAGGTAGTGCAACTGAGTAACTGCCTGCTAGAATGTGTTAACACTGGGAAGACTGGGAACAAGAGAAGGAAGGACATGCAGAAGGACCCCTTTCTAAAGCCTTTCCTACAACGTAATCTATATCCAGCTTGCTTCCATGGCCCTCTGACTTCATAAAGTAGCTTTCACTAGTAAAGGGAAGAGATCACCAAATTGGTTCTTTTTCTGACTACATTTAAATCAAAGGGCTATATTTTAAATTGGGCCTTATGTTTTTATTAGTAGCATTTTGACTTAAAATGTTGGTAATATTTGCTCATAAGAAAGAAATGAAAACATACATAACACGTGCATTTGTATGAATGGCTTGTGCAAAAGGAAGAGAAGATGCTAGCAGAGAACAATGTGCTTAAGCTTTTAAAAGGAGGGAACAAAATCTAGTTCATTTATTTGTGAATTAGGTCCTTGTGTTTGAGACAAAATACTTGCTTAAAAGACAGCTAAGAAGAAGAATTCAATGAATGTTTAATTTGTTGGAGATGGACAACATTGAAAGATGCTTCTTTTAAGTATACATTGTATCTCCAGCATTAGTGTTTGACTTTGTTTAGTATAAAGTCTATTTTCGTGAATAGCCTAAGCTATTAATCATAGAGCAATAACAGATTACCTGTTAAATACTTGTGTCTTGTTGTGGTGGGATACACTGACCTTGAACATACTCACACGGCACACATGCTTTATTTATTTAAAAGTGGAACATAATCTTTCTTGACAGTTTCTTTGCTTTTATTTGAAATGTTATGTAGCAACAGCACTTGGACCAATTGAGATTTTTCTCTCTATATCTATTCCCTGTATTGCTAGAGGGAAAGGAAAGCGTTTGTGCTGCCAGGTACTGCCCATGTTCCGGCCACAGCTCGGCAGTTCTCTTGTGTATTCACTTCTCTTCTCCATGAGAATTAGTTCTCACCAGCTTAGACCTCTCTTGTTTTATGTGTGACCCTGAGCTTAGGGTCTCTGCAGAAGGTTAGAAATAAGATATACACAAATTTTTTGAGTGCTGTTTGACTGTAACCTGTTTCAAACCCATATGGATCTATGTATTATGAGTTTTGGTGGAGGTTTTTCTTTGTCAAATTAGATGAAGACATTGGACAATGTATGAAAGATCTCTCGAATGTTTTTTTTAAGAAGGTCAGATAATAACAACATGCATTAGGAGATAGCATACACCAGACCCAAAAGAAAGGAAAACTGGTAATTTCCACTAACTGAGCTTTTAGTTTGAACGTGTCTGTGCTAGCCAATACATTCAAACTAAAAGCTCAGTAAGTGACTTCATTTGGGTTCTCTGCAAATAGACCCCAATACAAATATTGTTTTAAATTAGATTAGTGTTTCTGGCATCACTATAGTAAAACCAGGAAAACAATCTGGTAAGAAAGGAAATTATTCAAAGTTATGGTTTGCGCCGGCAAATTACAACTTTGGGCAACTTGTTTTCAGTTCCCTAAGCATCCTGGGAGATTCCACAGAATATGTACCTTTGAGTATTTCTTGCCAGGAGTTAACGGTTTCACAGCACATTGAGACAGTTGCAACTCTGTTAGAGATGCATGCAGCTGGAAGTAGTTAGACCTTACTGTAGTGGCTGGGCCATGCATTGACAAGTGGCTGATAAGGCCACCAAAATAATAATAATAATAATGCTACCACTACAGCCGTTTAAATTTTGTGAGTATTATATATAGTGTCTTTATATTTGACAATTACCAGGTGTGCAGGGGCAAGAAAACACAGTGATATCTAGCTTTACATTTTTGAAGACACCATCACTAAATACAAGAGTGACTGCCATTGCTTTGTCTAAATGAGGATCTCGTGCAGGTTCTCTCCAAGCACCAACCAGACTGCTTAGACTTTGGCATCATCAGCACCAACTAACAAGACACAGATAAGTGGGATCCATCTTTCCTAAGTTTAGGGTAAACATGAGAATTTGCATTTCTAACAAGATTCCTGGTGGCACCGATAGTTCTGGAGACTCTGAGTCTGTGGGACCAATATGCTTTGCCTGACCTGTGCTGGACACTTCTGTGCTGAGTCATTATTGTATTACCAGAAGCACATTGTCCTTGTGGGTTTAAGAAACTGGAGAGGCCCTGACACATTTTCAAACCACTTCTTACTGGAAAAATTAAACAGGGGAGCTTTCCCATATCTCAAGAACGTAGACAACTCAAAGTTGAAATCTTTTAATGGCAGCTGAAAAGTCAGTGATATTTATCTTATTTTCAGCCACATGAGGGATTGAAACCAGGACTCATGCATACTAGACAAATTTTCTACTACAAGTACATCCTCAGCCCTTTTTACTGTTTTATTTTGAGACAGTCTTGTGAACTTTTGATTCTCTGGCCTCAGTCTCTTGAGTAACTAACACGACAGGCCTGTGCCACCAATAAAATGTCTCATATTTATGCTCATTTTTCATTAGCATGTGTTGAAACAGTAATTTATAAGGAGGAGTACATTTATAGGAATTATTTTATTACATCTTCAGAGTGGCATTTATATATCACATAACAAATTATGCATAATAATTTTTATGATTTTATGATTGATTAGGCTATTAGTCTCTGCTTTATCATGAGATATTTGCTAGGGTGTTTTATATTAGTGAGAATAAAACTAGACAACATATTCAGGTTTTTAAAAACCTGTCTAGGGAGCTGGAGAGATGGCTCAGTGGGTAAGAGCTCTGACTGCTCTTCCAAAGGTCTTCAGTTCAACTCCAAGCAACCACATAAAGGCTCATTATGTAATGTGTAATGATCTCATTACACATTACCACCATGTGTAATGGGATCAGGTTCCTTCTTCATTTGGGCATGAAAACAGAAGACTCATACTCATAAAATAAATGAATATGTAAATCTTTAAAAAATAAGTAAATAAAAATAAAAAACCTGTCTAGAATTCTTTAATTTTTGTTGTTTGTTTACATGAGACAAGAGGTCTAACTGCATATTCCTTGCTGGTCTGGACTGGCCTGATCCTCTTGATGGCCTCCTGTTTCCCCTTTCTGGGTTTCTGGGACTCCAGGAATGCTTTACTATGCTTCACCCAACTCTTCCACTTTTCCTCTTACAGTCACCTTAGAATGTAGCTAGATGAAAATGGAAGTGACACATTGAGTTTTTATTGAACTTCAGTGGCTGTCATCTGGAAATATATTAAATAAAACCAGCACTTGATGATGTCTGACACCTTTAGTCTTCAGTCATTCCTGCCCTTTGATGTCAAGGACAGGTGACTCTTTCCTCCTTGCCTGTTGGGTAGAATCTTAACACGGTACTTGCCAGCTTCTCATACATCGTTTTGGATACGATATTTTTCCCATGAATTTGGAGACTTTGTAAAAAGAGTTTGCATCTTGTTCCTGTCTCTGACGATCTTGTGTCACAGTGCCAGGTACAGAGAAATGTGCCTTTCAAATCTGGCTATATGAGGTCACGAGGAAGTGTATTAAGTAGTGAAGGCAGAGAAGACCCAGGTGTAAGCAGAAACTGAGTCACAGGTCAGGGCCCACTGTCCACTTCCAAGCATATGTCATATGTAATGTGAGACTAGATTGGCTCTCTCACTGGTGTGGCTACCTGGGAACAGGGCAGGGTTAGTGGAACCCAGTCAACTTCCTGTCACCAGTAAGGTAAATTTCTTGTGCTATTTACCGTACATCAATTCAGGGGTCGTTAGAAAGGATTTTTAATCCTCTGCACTGAGCAATTTAGAGGCACGCCTACCCCCCCCTTCCAAGTTTCTTAAGCCCTTCCAGGATATGAACACCTAATAAGGGAGGCGCAAAAGGTCAGCTTTTGCTTGTTATCTCTACCTTCTTCCCCAAGCAAAGGAAAAGGGAGTAGTGTTTTAAAAATGATTTACAATAGAACTGAACTGAAGTCACCTGACCCTGTGGTTATGAAATTAGTTTCACTACAGTCATAAACCATAGATACTGTATATTTTAACCCCTGTTGGAAGACATTTCTATAGTTTCCTTGTAAAAGAAAAAATGATAATGACTGATGAGAAGTAATAATGCCCCTGGGTTTCATAACACCACCTCTTTCTTATAGCCATGGAATAGCTTTAAAGTATTCAAGATTTATAGTTGGCATTATTCTCTAGTTTTTACTTTAAATACAGAATAAGCAAAAAAGCTTATAGCAACTTTAAGAGTCCATCCTTATGGTACAAAAACTGGCTAATAAAGGTGAATCATGAATAGGAGAAATTCAATATCTTACAATATCTATAGTAATCAAACTTGCAATATCTATGGTAATATATTAGTGTATAGTATAATAGTGTATATTCATCATTTCATGAATGTCAATGTAAATTATACAACATAAATTATGTTTGTCGGAATTTATCTGTATAATACTAGCTGTTGTGATAAACAGAGTCAGAAATGACTTCAGAAAATAGGGCAATCATGCGTGAGTGTTCCCAGCTTATCTCCCCAATATAATTCAGAATATCAGGTTCCTTCCTTAACATGCGTCACACTGGAGCCACATTGTCAAAGGGATTGAAATACAGTGGTGCCCTTGTGTGCCTATTATTTTTGTTAAAGTTTTTTTATAATATACTTTGATCATCTTAAATCACCCATTCCCGTATCTGACTTCCTACTCCCTCTGCTCCCCTTCCTCTGCCTGCCAGCCTTCCTTCTGCCTTCATGTATATTCTCTCTTGTTTTCTTTTTACTTTAATTATTATAGTTATATGTATACATGCATATAAATGTAGAAAAAACCCTGCTGAGTCCATTTAGTGTTGCTCATGTGTATTTAGGGTAGACTACTCGGTATTGGGTAACCTACCAGAGTTTCACCCCCAGAGAAAACTGACTCTCTCTCTCTCTCTCTCTCTCTCTCTCTCTCTCTCTCTCTCAGCAATAACTTATTGCCTATAACATAACTCTTCATTTAAAGGCGGGGCTTTGTGAGTTTTCCCTTCTCCGTGTTAGCATGTCAACTAACATTGCCATTGTTGGGGTCATGTTTTGACATCTTCATAGATGCAGCTTCCCTATCCTCTATTGAAGACACAGCCTCTCAGCCCATGCCCCGTTCTTCCGCCTCCTCTTTCACAGTGTTTCCCAAGCCCTAGGTTCAGGGCTTGTATTGTAAATATAATAATCAGGCTTGGGAGCACAGAGTCAGTTCTTCTCTACATGTTGACCGTTTGTGGCTTTCTGTGCTGGTCTCTATCTCTTTGATGTGGGGTGAGAGCTTGGCTGAATCTCTGCTGTATGAGGATAGCATTTAGGGTGTACTTAGTTTAATAACGTGATAGCTGGAGGTTCTTCTCTAGACTCCTTGAAGTCATCAGTCATGGGTAGACGGCTAAGTTTACATTACCAGGTATGAATTCTCTCCTGGTGAGCAGGTTTTAATTCCATTAGAATTTCATTAGAGAGTAATTGGTTATTCCCAAGATATAAATACCCCTACTGCACTTTTAGGGGTATCTTGCCATACTGGCTATTATTGTGTTTTGTAGATATCACAGCTGGGTATAGATGTTGGCTATTTTTACTTCCTTGGCAGCATGCATAAAACCTTCCTGTACTATGAGATCCAGACTATAGTAAGGAGGCTTTTCAGTCAGATCCAGCTCATACACTGCAAGTCCTGTGTTCAATGTGTATGGTGTCTTCAGCAATAGGGATTTAACTTCAAAGTCTGAGAAGTAACCAAGAAACAACGGCAATAGTCATTTATGTTGGTTTGTGAGGGAATGTCTTAGGTTTCCCTAACCAAATCTCAAGAGGATGTTTCTCTTGTCTGGTGCTGGAATTTCTAGTACAAAGACCCTGATGCTTGTGAAATGAAGGTGTGGATTAACACCCCTAGTAACATAACATTATTAGCATATTCACACACAAACACATTTGATATGTAACTTAGGTAAACATAAAATGTTTCCTATGACTTTTTCAAACATCCTCAGTGTTGTTTATTCCTTATCCCTTTGCCTTGCACTATATGGCCATCCCTTCTTTCTCTTAAGATGAACCCTCCCATTTTTTTCCACTCCACTTCATAGACCCCATAACCTGCTATTCCTCTTCTGAGCTCTTTCTTTCTCCCTCCACCCCCACCATCCCTTTCTACTTTCCTTATTTCTGCTGTTACTTCAAGTTATGCACTCATCTGAAGATCTGGGAAAGGAACCACAAATAAGAGTGAACTTAGATCATTTATCTTTCTGGGTCTGAGTTGCTACAGTCAGTAAACATCATTATAAAGAATTTGCAAATGAATAAAAAAAAACATTAAACAGTGAGATTAGCCAGACCCCAACTCTATACAACTCAATGAACCTTCTAGTTAGAACTGTCAACATGTTCCAGAGTTAGGCACTTCCAGTTAGGTGTAGCAGATGCCAAATGAGAGTGGTATGGATTTTGATGGAGGCTGGTCCCTGCATAGAGAGGCCCTGGCTAAGTGAGGTAGCAATCTTTCAGCTTCAAAGGCAGCACATATGTTACCCAGATTCCCTAGAAATTGTTTATTTCCTGTCTCACATTTTGTGAATTTCTGATTTTAGAGGCCAAGGCTGAACAATCAGATTTAATGAAAAATCCATATTTCTGTCTTTTCTTTCTTTCTTTTTTTTTTGAAAGAAAAATCAGATAAGACACACTTAGGCATGTAGATTAGCAATCTAATCAGGAAGAGTGGGTGACCACCATATGCAACCCAAGCATGGCTTCTGTGTTCACCACAATTACCACTCAGCCTCCCTCACTCATATACCTCCTACTTGGCTCAGTTTCAGTTTGCTGTCCTTAAGAAATCCTATGCTCATTTCAATTTCACTTTGGGTGGAGAATTTAGGCTCCTGGCAATCAGAATCCTTTTGATGCCCATGAAACCAGGGAAAGAGTATCCAGCTCCATTTCCAATTGAGCTGCAAATGGTCAACCCTAAACCACAGCAATTTAAGCAGGAGACATGAGCATGTGTTTAGGAGTAAGCATATAATTAGGACACACTCACTCCCTAAGCACCCAAATCCACTATCCTGATAAAACCCTAGGACGGCTTACCACTCTCAAAATACACACTCAGGAAAAAAAAAAAAAAGAAAGAAAGAAAAACTTAAACTAATTTTAGGTGATCGAGAGAAGGGCACTCTCCAGGGACACGTCTGAGTTCATTCTAGGACATGTGACAGAGGCTGCTTGGTGTTTTTTAGAGGCAATGCACAGGCTGAGTCAAGACGGTGATCCGTTCTAGGGCTGAGGCTGGGCTTCTTCCCATGCTTCCTAGGTCTTAGAAAGAGCCAGCATCAAGGCATGCGCAGATGATGAGACTTACTTGAGCTAAGATCCACACAAGGGCAGCTCCTTTCTTGGTGCAAAGCCTTCAGAGAGCGCAAGACTTACAGATGGTGTTCCACTGAGTTGCGCTTTACCCGAGCTGCCGCCCTCACCACTGGAGCATGGACTTGCTTTAGATGTCGATTCCTGCAGGAGATAAATCCAGAGAGTGAATGTAACCCTTGCTCGTGGGAAATAGTTCTAACAAAATAGCTGCTGAATCCAGAATTGGCCGTTGAGTAAGCCATTAGTCCTTAAGACTTCCTACTTCGGGTTTATGTGGCTGAAGAGTGGGATTCCTCTGGTGTTTTATTTCTTACCGTCTCTCTAGAGGGCATCAATCACCATTGGCAGACATGTCCTCGCTCTTCACGCTAAGGTCAATAAGGTGTTATAAACTAGTGACAACTGGCAAAATCAGCTGAGTCTTTTGTGTGACTTTGGTATATGTCTTACACAGAAAACACAACACCTTGTCTCCACCGACAATGATGCTTCTATCTCTGTGGTTTCATCCCAAGTCTAATACACGAGCTCATGCTATTTCTCAAACTCCAGCAATCCCTCAGTTCAGACACTCTAAAGTTAGTATCATTCTACATGAGAAATTCTAAGAGCAACAAGCCCTTGATGAACTGTAATTATTGCTGCCATTATGTTACTCTTTTTTTTTCCGGGTCTGTCCTTCCTTGTTGTTTAGCAATTTGCCAGATTGTTTACAATTTGAAATAACTTTTCTTTTTTTAACTATGACTTTTTTTGCACTTATTCCACTTTTCCGTTTGCTTGCCGTTTTTTTTTTTTTAATAGCCTCTGGCTTTTTACAGGAATAGTCAAATTAAATTAGAATCCTAATGGCAAACAGAGGAACAACCAGCCGAGCAAATAAACAGGCGCTACAAACTGAAGAATTACGCAGGGAGAGTGGCAAGCCAACATTTTCCAAACAGATCATAGAGAGAGAGAGAAACTCCTGGCGAAGGGTTAAAAATAGACTGGGCTAATGGCAATGCTTGGGAGTCCCTATAATTTTCCACAAAACCCTACTCTTGTTACAAGGACAGCACGTCAGGAAGACTGTTCCATGAGGTTCTTCCCTGGGGTCACGTTTCAGTGAAAGACTCCCCACTTATCCTAGGAAAGCAACTTTGAAATTGAGGAAAACATATTGGAAGGATTTGCTGGTCTTTCCTTGACACATACCATTACCAGGGTCTTTGAACATTTTGTCTTTCCACAAAAAGGGCTTTGTCTGGAACAATGGGGGTGCAGCCTACATTAGGAGGCAAGAATTTAGGTTCAAATTGTGATTCTTTTCGAAGTCGCTTAGGTGGTCAGCTTCTGCTCCTTCGTTTGATGAATGATGGGAGTTCTTGAATAATGTGCTGAAAATGTATTCCCTCCTGATCACAAAATAGTTCCCTTAACCTGCCTTCAACCAAAGCACGAGCCTTCAAAGATGTAGACTTGCTCTTTGGCATTCTGAGAACAATCACACTATCCCATTAGACAAGGTACCTCTGGAGTGTTTAGCAAAATCAAAATTGTTTTCCACATTCATAATCATGTTGATTCTTAGCTCTAATAGATGACAGCTGAGTCGAAAGACAGCACCCACTGAAAAAAGAAAACTCCTGGGCCTCAATAGCAGGGTCCTGTAAGAGAATGGTGTCCTAGAGCCAGAACGAAACTCTGGAGGCCTGGAAGTGGCCCACAGCTGACCGAGTGGTTTGCTAAGGATGCCATCACTGCCTTAACTTATACTATCAGTTGCTTCTAGATGTTGAATGGCTAGGGTAAGATTATATATATAATTTTATACATGTGTGCATGCATGCACAGGTGTATACACACACTCACACATGCACGGTAAATAACCCTTTCTAACACCATGACTATAGAACTTTTGTAAAAAATCATGGAAGTCATTGGGAAATGCTATAAAACACCCCAGGGTATGGCAGGAAAGCTGTAATAAAAGCTAAATGACTCTTCCTCCATGCTTCTGCTTAGGCCATATCTAACAACATATGGCTGGTTAAGACAAATCACATAGCCTCTACACATTGAAAGACACACACACACACACCATACATACTACACTTTTAATGAGAGGAACTTCCTTAAAGGCCAAGGTTATACATGTAGAGATGAGTGAAATATCATAGCCAGTCACCCAGTCAGGCTGCCACAGAAGAGAGCTGACAAGATATGGTGCTAGCCTTGCCACCAGTGAGCCCTATATTCTCAGAAACCACTAACTACTTCAGGCCACAGGTTTGCACTTAGTGAAAGGAAAGGGTTTGACTATATAATTGCAAAAGTCTTTTTGCAAGACTTTGAAATCTTGTAGGATTTGACTGTATAATTGCTAACATTCCTCTCCAAGGTCTCTGCCGTAATCTCTAGGTGCCCGGGAGATAATTGCAAAAGAAAATTTGGAAGGCATCTCAAAGCTCTGAAGTCTAAAGTATGGGCTGTGTTAAGAAATCATAATGTCTGAGGAGGGGTGCATCCAGAAAGCGAGAGTGAAGACGGGAGGTGGAGCTACGTGGAAAGACACCAGAACTTCCTGGTGCTATTCATCAGAAATGAAACTTGAAATTTATGCCCTGGCAATGCTGAAGCATGCATGGGCAGCCCATATATGATGGTTCTGTTGAACTTCTCCATATTGGGCTTCATGGTCTAAGTTGATGAGGACGACTAACCAAGTCTCTTTCTCAAGAGGGCACCAGATCTCATTACAGATGGTTGTGAGCCACCATGTAGTTGCTGGGAATTGAACTCAGGACCTTTGGAAGAGCAGGTAGTGCTCTTAACCACTGAGCCATCTCTCCAGCCCCGAATTTCCTCTGTGATGTAAAGAGGAGTGTGCATGTAACAGCTATGTCAGATTGCAAAGGTGTGGTAGGGGCTGTGCTGCAAAAATCCCATGGTGTCTAATTACTGTTTTCTTTCTTTTTATTGACTCAAGATCTGGATCAACTTATGGTTTTACCAATCTTGTCCTTGGTCCTCCCCTTTCCCCCCTGTGCTTTTAGCATCCGTCCTGCTGCCCCTCCCCTCTATGCTCCAGTGAACACTCTGAAACCAACCATAAGTATTTCAAACTCCAGAGGTCTATAATGAGAGATGTACTAGAAAGAAGGCTTTCAGAGGTGTGTGAGCATGCGTGAGTGTGTGTGTGTGTGTGTGTGTGTGTGTGTGTGTGTGTGTATTCCTGAAATAATGTGGAGGAGGGAAAGAATGTTCAAGAGAAGAGAACTGTCTGAAGATCATTGTTTAATCTGGTGTTCTACAAAGTATGATCAGAGCAGCAACATCTGCATGTTCTGGCAGCTGCCAAAAACACAGAAATTCACCACCTGTCACAGATCTAATGCTGGGCTCCGAGCCTGAACCTTAACAAACCCTAGTTCCTCTGTTTGTACATTAACTTTAGAGACACACTAAAGCTTGCCGATGGGGCCTCTTTTTATATAGCAACAGTTTTTTAAAAATGTGTCTCAACTACAAAGTATGTGGGGCTCACTTGTGATCTATAGCTGATGCTGTATGAAAGAAATAGACCAAGGGTTGTACTTTTATAGATATCAGAGCAGATTCAAAGCCTAAGAATCAACTATTTATACACACAGCACACCTTTAGGTGGAGCACCAAAAAGGGAATTTAGGCTAAAGAACTGTCTGCATGGAGAATGTCATTTATCATTTATTCTACAGGAAAGGGAGCACACCGAGGGCTTCTGCTCCCAGACGTAATGATGATAAGGGTATTTATAGATCCAATGAGACCCAACTTTTAGCTCTAAACTCCTCAAAAGAATACTTCCAGTATCACTTTAAGGTCACAATGCAGGCTTCATTGCGAATCCATACACTGTATCCTGGTCTGTGGCATCCCCTCAGCCAAACATCTTTTCTCCACACAAATCCTTTCTTATCTTAAAAAGATTCTTTGTTCTTCCTCACCTAAGGCATAAAACCACTCAAAAATGTTACTTAATTGATAAATGTATCAAATTCAACCATAAACCAGAATCCAGTTCATAAAGAGAGCCAAGAAAAATCATGACCATGTTGCATTGGCCAGGTATGCCACTCAAAAAATATAACTAGCAGGGATGGGGCCACTTAGCAGGCAAGGTGCCAGGTGTGTTTGTGCACAAATTCAGTTCTTTATCTTCTTTTAGAAATAAGATTTAGCACTATCCATTACTAAGCAATCACAATATGCAAAACATGGTCTCGTTTAAACCTTTTAACAGTGGCCAGAAGCTGTCAGTACAGTAAATCTCACTTTTATATTTGAGATACTTGAAGGGCCATTGAGATGGCTATGGGGTAAACACATTCGTTGAACAGGCTTGACGACCTCAGTTCAATCCCCAGAACCCAGTGAGGAAGAGATAGCAGACTCCTGAAAGTCAGACCGCATATATACTATCTCTCTCTCTCTCTCTCTCTCTCTCACACACACACACACACACACACACACACACTAACATAATAAGATTAAATTTACGTATAAGACAATTGAAACTCCAGTAGATAAAATGATCTTCCCAAGGCCAATTTTGTTTAATGTACACATTTGATATCAGTTTGGGGGAAGAATCCTATCTAGCTGGTGAGTTATCTTCCTTGTGTGATTCTTTGGCAACAATGTAATGTATGGTTTCCTTGTAGGCTCTCTACAATAAACCCTATTGCTAATTGATGTTTGCTTATAAGATGAAAGCTAATTAACTTTACTGTTTGCAGGGAATGTAGTTATTTGGGAAATTTTGGCAAAAATGTATCCATCCTGTGCTCATGCCCCTGGTAAGCTGAAATGTATCTTGTGAATTCACTGCATTCTTCCACATTGGCAGGAGATGCCCAGTTTTGTTTCTCTTCCCCAGCTTTGTTTCTCTTCCTTTCTTTTTAAACCCCAAAGTCTTTTCTTCTTCTAATTTATTTGCGTCATGTCTCAAGTATTTCCCACTTTGACCCAGAATGTACCAAACATCACATTGCTCCCTCTTTAGATTTCGGTTGCCATTGACAACCTTGAATTACAAGGTCCAACATTAGCTGAATCGCACTAGGGATATCTATGACCCTGAACCTCATCTCGTAGTCACTGGCACCTGCTCGTCTAGGTGGCTCCCTCCTGGGTTGTGAGGGGATCCAGAGTGTCTGAATTTGATGCTTTTCTGTTGAAACTTCACAGGTTACAACGGTTGCAGAACAGTTAGTTTCTGTTTAAATTTACTGGCACTTGGGTTCACATCAGTAATATGAATTTGAAAGTTGCACTCATTTTTGATTGTTGATTCTGATTTCCAATTCCCTTGACAAATATTTTTCTCCCATAGGCACCCAAATCATTTGAGCTTCTTTGTCCATGCCCCTTTTATTAATTCTTGTCTCAAGAGTAGAGACCTCTGATCTTACACAGGGCTTGTTACTTATCCCTACTAGAATGCAGAAGCCTGATCCTGAAGGATGGAGACTGTGCTCTGCTACCTAAGGAGCATCTTACTGTGCTTACTGTGGAGGCCTTTTGTGTGTGTGTGTGTGTGTGTGTGTGTGTGTGTGTGTGTGTGTGTGTGTGTTTCTAGACAGGTTTTCTCTGTAGCTTTGGGGCCTGTCTTGGAACTCCCTCTGCAGACCAGGCTGGCCTTGAACTCACAGAGATCCACCTAGTTCCTCCCCGAGTGCTGGGGTTAAAGACACATCCCTCCTGGCCATTGTTGTATGTTATTTAGTGTTTCTCAGTGGTTAGATACAAAAGGAATTTCTCATGGACACAGCCATATTGAGTCCAAGTCTCATAGAAACTTATTCTAGGAAAACTTAAAAGAAAACAAATGAAAATCGAGAATGGTTAGGATACATGATAAAGTCTGCTGCTCCGACTCTTGAATGATCCTCAGGTCGCCTGACTACCTCGCTCTGTACTTTTCTGGAAATTCATGAGCTTCTTCTAAAAATAAGACACAGCCTGTCAAGGCTGCTCAGGCTGGGTCGGAAACTCCCCGCTCTATTAATGTATTTTGGGGAAGGTTCTTCATGTTGTTTTAAGTATCCAGCCAGCCAGCTGGTGAAGCTGAAGCTAGATCATTCTCATCCCGGCAGCACTCTCTGAGTGTTTCACATGTCCAGAGTTCTCCCTCTTTCTCCTGTGTATCTTTTAAAACAGAGAGTAGATTTGGTTTTCATTTTAGAAAGACATTTGATGCCAAAAATAAAATAGTCGCAATACCCTGAAAGTGGAAAATAGAAAATAAAAATATTCATGATCCCCACACAGTTTATATTCTCGTGTTTCCTTCCAAAGTAGTTCTATATTTTTAAATTTCTCTCATATTCGCAGAAGATGTATACAAGTCTAAGTGGACTTTGCAGTTGTCATAATAGTGGTGTGGTGGTCCTGTCATATTACACAGCATCCAAACTTCTCTGTTTTCAGATCTACTTATCAATTTACACTTTTTGGCTATATCATATTTTGTTAAGTAGAACCCTTTCCCAGAAATACTTGTGTTTTGTTGATTTTTAGTTTCTTTACAAATTTGTTTTACTATTTTTCCCTATCTTTAGCAATAAATTTCAAAATATTTTGTACAAATAATTAAAGTAATATATATTCATATCTCCCAAAGGGAAAAAGATATAATTTAAGAGGATTAAAAGATTATCAAGAACTCCATTTTCAATATCTATGGTAGCTACTACTGGTAGAAAAAAAGAATAAAATAGCTTAAAAGATCTAATGAGAACAAACCACCTGTGTCTGTCAAAGGCAACACAAGCGTAGGAGGAATATAATTCTTTTAGGCACATTTTAACAGGAAACTATTCTTAGTTGAATATATTCTTGGAATAAAAAGAATCTCAAAGATTTGAATGTTACTTTATTCTTTTCATAAATCATAATATTGAAACTTTCTGCATAGCTGACATAAAGCATGGAGGTAAACACAGTAATACTACCAGAAGGAAAAAAATTTTACTATAAGTAAAAAATAAAGAAGAAGCTATAACCTTATTTTTAAAACTGAAGCCAGACATGGTGGTGTACACTTGCAATGTCAGCACTTAGGAAGCTGAAACAGTAGAAAGGGCATGGGTTCAAACCCAGTTAGGTAGACACAGGGAGCTCCAAGCTTGCCTGGACTGCATAGCATGGCTCTATCTCAAAAACAAAAGCAAGCAAAGACATTTGAAATACCAGTATGGACCAATGACTTTTCACAGTGCATTTCTTTATCAACTGGTAAAGGGTGCCTGCATTTGTAGGATCCAGGGCTGGCTTTATCAAAGCCTTCAGAGGGAGAAGTACAGTTTCCTTTGAAAGCCACTGCTTCCAGTTTTGGTGCAGGGAACATATAAAAGTGTCTGTGAATCTAATACACACACACACACACACACACACACACACACACACACACATCAATTAAATATACAAAAATCAAAAGGAACAGTCTAACAAATCTCAGAGCCATCCTGAAAGCCACCCTCCTCCACTGTCACACACAAGACATCATACATCTTAGCTTTGAGGAGAGAGAGAGAAAGGTGGGATTCCCCTCTGTATACTGTGAATATCATTGGTTAATAAAGAAACTGCTTTCGTCCTATAGCAGAGCTACAGGAAAATAGAGGTAGGCGAAGAAAACTAAACTGAATGCTGGGAGGAAGAAGGCAGAGTCAGAGAGAGAAGCCATGTAGCCTCGTGGAGACAGACATGCTGAAACTTTGCTGGTGAGCCACTGCCACGTGGCAATACACAGATAAATAGAAATGGGTTAAATTAATATGTAAGAGTCAGCCAATAAGAAATTAGTGCTAATGGGCTAATTTAATTGATATGATTTAAATGATATGATTTCTATGTTATTATTTTGGTTTCCGGGCAGTCGGGAAACAAACAAGCAGCCTCCTCCAACAAGAGAGAAGAGAAACAGAGATGGGGATAATAAGAAAATGACTAAAAATTATTTAAAAAATGATTTTTTTAAATATCAATTTAATTATTTATTTAAATATTTAAATATTTAAAAAATGATTATACTCCCAACTTCTCATTCAGAAAAATGTGTAAGTAAAGAAAAAAAAAGCAGAAACAGAAACAAAACCTTTAACCATTGTCTTGCCTTTGGGAAAGTCATTGGTTCATACTGGTGATTGTTTTGCTTTTTGAGACAGGGTCTTGATGTTTGTTACAGAGGAGTACCAACTAAAGATGACATAGTTAGAAATCGCCATCTAATGGATAGCAAAGAATTACCAATCTTTTAGAGGATACGTCTAAAATAGATCTAGAATTTGACCTCACAGCAGAACTGTCGACCGAAAAGACAAAAACAGGTCTTGGGAAAATCAAGGTGCAACAATTACCAAGTTATCAAGATATTAAGTAACAACATTGATAATAGAGCCAGCTGATCTCGGTACCCACAAACAGGCAGTAATAGGAGATAGAAATAAATAACTGCAGAATATTCTTGCCGAATCAAATATTTATAGATTCCATTTAATGGAATATTGTTAACTTCTAATTTTGAAGAACTAACCTAAATGGCGATGCAAGCAACATAGAAACTCAGGGCGTGGGTGTCTGGTAAGAAAACTAGATGAGACTTCTAAAACTCAAGACAGAGATAAATACTTGAAATGGGGGAAAGGAGAAGGATGTAACAGACAGATGTGACACATGAATTCTAGAGTCTGGTCTAAAAGGAAGCTAGAAAGGTTTGGGAAGAGATAACGTTTGAAAAAAATTGAATAACAATAATTATTATTTTCCTGAAAATGGTTAAGGTACTGTCGTTAGGTATGAAAGTGTCCTATTGTCAGGTGATGCGTGATACAGTGGTCATGATGTCTAAAACAGTTTCAAATGATTCCGCAGATATAATAGACAAAGATAGTAGAAAATACATATTTATTAAGAAAGACAAAATTAATATTATTACCAAAGGTTGACATTGGGGTGTATTTTTGTTGTCATCGTTGTTCATGTACTTTTTCCTCTACAAGAAATCAACATCATATTGCTTTAAACTCCTACTCTGGGTCCTGGGAGCCCCATTCCCAAAGGTAGACTTACCCAATCCAAGGCAATGTGTGTTGTCCTTTTCTTTCTTTACTTTGTTTCTTTTTGTCAGCTTCTTTTTGTCTTAAAATACTTTTTTTGGAATTTTTTTTTAGTACAAATAGGTACGTGTAAGACAAAGTAAACGTAAGTAAATGCTGCCTCCTTGGGGAAACAGGGACAGCCTTGGACAACAAAGCCTTATTAATACTTTATCCAGACTGATCTTGAACTCATGCCGGTGAGCCTCTGGCTCACGTCTGGGAGCTGCTGAAACTCCGGCATCAGCTTCTGCCTCCACATACAGTTACTTCTGTCTGCCTGGCACATGAACATGCTGGACTCAGACCACTTGGAGCCTAATAAGTCAACAGCTTCTCATGCAGAATACAGGAAAAACCAGTTTCTGAGGATCTGTCCAGCTTCACTTAGAGGTGATTTGTAGCGCAGAAACCATAGGAAGCAGGAGAAAGGGCTTGCTCTCCACTGGATGTGGAATGAAGAGGAAGATGGGAGAGCCGTCACCCAGGCTTCCCTCCCATCTCTGTCATATTTGAGGAAAACCCTGATCCCTGGCATTTAGTCCTCAGGCTAATGCAGGATCCAAAGGGAAACTGCCCTGGTGAGGGCTTCAGAGCTCACCCTGTCTTCAGATGTGAGACTCGAGTAGCTGTCTTCAAAACCCATCATTGCGCTTGGACCCTACCTGTGAAGACCAGGCACCGGCTGCCAGGAGGACAGCCTGTGAAGGGGGATCCTAAGAGTAACGAGTAACACACTCAACCCAGGGTGGATAGATCTGTTTTGCTTCCTACGGATAACACCAGATTACTGCCTTACAGAACTGAAAAATGTCATTGCACTGACAAATATTATATTATTTGATTACTGACAATAAGAAATTCAGAAACGCTTGCAGGAAATTTTCAATTTCTGTTTTCTCCTGAAAAACCAGAATCTGAGAAGCCTCCACTAGAACCAAGTTGTTGGCACGACCTTTAGTTGACTCCAGTCTCTAGCTCCAATCCCACTCCTCCTGCTCCCTCTTACACAGCCTGCTTCCCTCGCTCCCCTGATTTTCTTGGTCCCTGTAATCAACGGTCCTTGAGTTGCACTAGCTCCGATTGGATGGGGCCTTCTGGGAATGCCTCCAGAAATTCGCCTGCATACTTTTTATGCTTTTTTTCCCAATGAACAAATCATTAGTTTATAAGAAAAGAAAAGGGAAAGTGTCTTACTTGACATCTAATAGTAAATACTATTTTGAAATTAGCTTATTAATAATTGAATGACTTTCCTAAAGAATAGCTTATATGACATTTCATCAAAATTGTGAGGCAGTAACATAGTTTACAATGCAAAAAAAAATCTGCTTCTACCTTGTGATGAGAGAAAAAGTCCAGTGTTTATGACTTAGCCACAGTTGGGTCAACAATTACAAATGATCCCTATCATTATTAAAATTAAATTATCAAAATTAAGTCTTGACAGGAATCAAATTATCAACATCTTTAAAAACGTGTTGACTGATTGTTTGACATTTTCTCATATTTTTTTCTTTTAAATGATGCTGATGACAATTATGATGATGTATGATTTCTGGAACATCATGTTGTCTTATACCAACATCTTCAGAGAGACTGTCTGCTAGGTCAGGTCCGACACACCTGTAATTGAAGACCCACCCATCAACCCTAAATAAAAACTGCCACTTTTCATGTCCATAGAACAGGATCCTCTGCTGTTCTTCCTTTCCTTAGTTTGCTTGGGAATGAAACAAATCACATGTGTGTTGAGATGAAGGTTGTGAACTGATGGAGATGACTGGTCCATTGGTCCAGTGTTCAGGGTGGGCCACCATTGCTGCCAACAACGAATCTGCTACCCAAACCCTCCTAGATTGTTGAAAGAGTGGGGGACAAAAATACAATTGTCTTCTTGTCTCTGATCCTGCAGTGGGTTCTGTGAGCCAGACAAAAAATGTGGAGCTGTGTTTATGGTGTCCTTGCTTCCCCATAATCCTGTACAATTGGGCTGTGAGCATTCCTCTTCACTGGTCCAGTAGCATTCTCTCTTTCTGTCTCTCTCCCCCCATACATACATATATACACATATATGTATATATACATGCATAATTATCTTGTATTTTCTTTGAGTGAGGAGAAAGTTGATTTTGAACATTCTGTCTAAACTATCTTTTTTTTTCAGATTCTATTTCATGTGTGTGTTGGAGTGGGTCATCCACAAAGATCCACAATCCATTGTCTGCCATTCTTCCAGATCATTGCTTTCTAGAAATCGTAACGCTTTTCATTTGGAAAGGCAATGCAGTGCGTATACCATGAGTGCTGCACTCCAGAAAGGCCTGTTCCGTACTTTAATCACACAAATTAACATTTCTTCAATAAACTCCATAGGGCCTAGCACAAGAAGGAGACTACAAAAAGACCACAAATAACCCTGGAGCTGTCAGTCTTGATGACTGTCACAAATTTACCAAAGTTTTCTGTATTTCAGCATTTGGGGAAGTTTAGAGTTGCAGAGATGGTTACACACAGAGACATAGATTAAATGGCTAAGGCGTGGCAAAATATCTTGGGCCTAAAAGCAACAATGGAAGAGCTGAGACAGTGGATGCCGTAAAGTGGTTCGCAGTGGATGCCGTAAAGTGGTTTGCAATGTCCATAAAAGATACTCAAACCCACAAGGGCAGCTGTCCTGAGGACTGACTTCACCATGGAAGGGCTAAGAGTCAAGGCGAAGCTCACGAAGCTTCACTGGTTGCTGCTGATGGAGAAGATACAGTCAGAATGTGGCAAACGTAGAACAGGCTTGGGAGAGATAGTAATCAATGTAACCAACCAATGGGAGACAGCTGTATCGACATAAGACAGAATAGCAAAGCGTGCAGAAACTAGGCCCACCCACCCCTCCAAAATGAGAACCAAGGTCAGGCCCCCACGTGATCTGTGCACATTAAAAGGCTGACAAGCACCAGAATCAGTTTCAGAGTTTTAAGGGCTTTCTGGGTTTTATTTGAATTTTTTTGCTTTTTAAGCTAACCACGTAGCTCACACTAGTCTCCTACCTGTAGTGATCCTCCTGCCTCATCCTCCCAGGTGCCGTTAAAAAGGGTTACCTCAAAGCTAATAAGGGCTGGAAAGGAGCATTGCTTTTAGGAGATTGCACGATGTTTTAAATCTGAAGGGGTTTTTTGGACACGGACAGCAGAGACTTCCTAGCAAGCAGCCCTCCCTGCTCTGAGCACCCTCACTTCACTTCTGTATAAGTAACAAGCTTTTACAACCTCTTTCCCACAAAGGCAGCTCCATGAGTCTGTATGTGCAGAAAGACTTCCTTGACATTAAAAAGGTCTTCCAGTTTTCCAAGGCATAAAACAGATAAGACAGAAGACATTTAAAAGGTAACTGTAACCATTTAAAAGACAAATAAAAATTGCAGTGAAAGAGGAAATAAGGAAACGATAAAAAGGACTCCATAGCAAACGTTAATGTTGTACATGGGTAGTGTTCACTTGAAAAATTCTCACCAGGCTTTTCTTTAAAGACTCCAATGGGCTTGAGTTATAGATCAGTGGGAGAGGGTTTGCTTAGCATGTATGAGGTCCTGCAAAAAAAAAAAAAATGGAGGGAAGGAAGAAAGGAAGGAAGGGAGTGAGGGAGAAAGGAAGGAAAGAAGGAAGGAAGGAAGGAAGGAAGGAAAGAAAGAAAGGAAAAAAGGAAGGAAGGAAGAAAGAAAGAAAAGGAAAAAGACTAAAAATACTCAGTCTTAGCTTCCCAAACTTCCCAGCCTTAAACTGAAGCCCCGCCCTTGAAGTTCACTTGAGCTCTTTCCATCTTTCCACTATGGTCACCTCAGCCCCTTAGCCCTGTTTACAGATGACACGGACAATTTCCGCTATTGACGTTACTCAATCCCTAAGTGTAAGGACTTTACTCAATCCCTAAGTGTAAGGACTGTAATCCTTTTTTTTAATTACCACTTCCTCCCCTCCTCCCATTTCCCTCTCACTTCCTCCCTCCTCCCTCCCTCTCCAGTCCTAAGAGAAGTCAGAGTACCCTGCCCTGTGGGAAGTCCAAGGCCCTGCTCCCTCCATCCAGGTCTAGGAAGGTGAGCATCCAAACAAACTAGGCTCCCAAAAAGCCAGTATATGCAGTAGAATCCAAACCCAGTGCCGTTATCGTTGGCTTCTCAGTCAGCCCCCATTGTCAGCCACATTCAGCGGGTTCGGTTTGATCACATGCTTGTTCAGTCCCAGTCTAGCTGTCACATTGTCTCAGTGGGTGGATGCACCCCTCGTAGTTCTGACTTCCTTGCTCATGTTCTCCCTCCTGCTCTTCATCTGGATCTTGGGAGCTAAGTCCAGTGCTCCAATGTGAGTCTCTGTCTCTATCTCCATCCATCGACAGACGAAAATTCTATGGTGATATGCAAGATATTCTTCAGTGTGGCTGTAGGAGAAGGCCAGTTCAGGCACCCACTCCTCTGCTGCCCAAGGACCTAGCTGAGGACATCCCCTTGGACACCTGGGAACCTCTCTAGAGCCAAGTCTTTTGTCAATCCTAAAATGGCTCCCTTAATTAAGATATCTTCTTCCCTGCTCCTGTATCCACCTTTCCTCCATCTCAACTATCCCACTCACCCAATCTCTCCCCAATCCTCCTGGTCTCCCTTCTCTCTCCCTGTTTCCCCTTCCCCCACCCCACCCCCTTGCTCCCAACTTTTGCCCGATGATCTTGTCTACTTCCAAGATTCAGGAGGATAAATATATGTTTTTCTTTGGGTTCACCTTCTTATTTAGCTTCTCTAGGATCATGCACTATAGGCTCAATGTCCTTTTGTTTATGGCTAGAATCCACTAATGAGTGAGTACATACCATAGTCATCTCTTTGGGTCTGCGTTATCTCACTCAGTTCATAGCAGCACTATTTGTAATAGCCAGAACCCGGAAACAGCCTAGGTGCCCCTCCATAGAAGAATGGATAAAGAAAGTGTGGAACATATATACTTTAGAGTTCTACTCAGTGGTAAAAAACAATGGCTTCTTGAATTTTTCATGCAAATGGATGGAAATAGAAAACACTTGACGGAGTGAGGACTCTAATACTTATAGACTGCTTCTGTAAACTTTCCCGAATGTGTGTGTCTTCATAGTTGAGTTTGTCTTAGTCCAAATCCTCAGGCTTATTATACCATACGTGACCAGGACTTGACTTTCAGCTGGGAACGAATGGCATGTCCTATTAAACTGTTTTTCACCTTCACTTCAGAAGACCAGTGAATACCTTCATAAGTCCTTGTATTCTCTTTGCCCCTCACATGTCTCCATGAAAGAGTTTCTGTATGCGTGAGATGAGAAACGTAAACGACCTCAAACTTTGTTTTCTCTTGATGTCTCTCAGCTGCAGATGGAGCTGGAGCAAGAATACCAAGACAAGTTCAAAAGACTGCCCCTGGAGATTCTGGAGTTCGTACAGGAGGCCATGAAAGGGAAAATCAGTGAAGACAGCAATCACGGTTCCGCCCCTCCCTCCCTGGCCTCAGACCCTGGAAAGGTGAACCACAGGTCTCCCTCCAGTGAGGAAGTGGAAGTGGAGAACCCAGGGAAAGAGTTTGATACTCCTTTGTGATGTTCCTGCCGGGCCTTCCAGATATGCACGACTGCTTGAACTCCATCAGACTCTAATGACAAAGATCACTGCCTAGGGCCATCTTCCTGAGAAGCATCCCTTAGCCTGAGATCCACACCGAAGCAAGAGTTCCAGAAGGATCTGTGTGGAGGTCCCATACCCCCGTTCCATGTGTCATGTGGAAACTATTGCAGTCTAGAGAGAAGGGTGCATGTATGCAGGATTTTTCTTTTCTTTTCGATAGTAAATTAAAAACAGGCAGCTCTCAGGCTCCATGAAACACGTAATGAAGGACAATGTCTTCTTTGAAGAAAACTTGAGGTCATATCTTCATTTCAAGTCCCAGTGTAAAGTATTTCAAAGTAATAGAAATAGTTTGAGAAATGCATAGCACCATTTGACACTATGGAACATCCAATTTTGACCATTGTTTCCCTAACGGCCCCGCAATTCTGTTTTCCATGTTTTCAAGTTAACATGTATATTAAATTGCTTCCTCTTTTGCTTTGCAAGCACTGGTGGCTTGCAGTTTGCTAATTTATTTATCACAGAAGCATCTGTATTTGCTATTGACATGGCTTTATTAGATACCATAGTGACTCTTATATAGTTTCTTTTATTAAAAAAAATCACTTGACTATATCATTGTCCAGTGAAGCCATTTCACTATTATCAATATGGATTGTATATTTGGCTGTACACCTTTGGGTATCTATTGGTTGTTGTCCCAAAATGATGAAAAAGCTACAGCGGGTTTGTTCCATTGAAGAAGAGTTGAACTGACATGTATTAATCAGAATTTCAGCTAGACTGAACAGGTTCCAGTGGGTTGTTTTGTTGTCAAATATTTTTTGTGGTTCATTTATTTTTACTGTAGAAAGGAAGATAGCATATTTATCTAAATGCACATGTATAATGATACACATTATCTCCATGTATATATTACATGCACCCTGCCATATAAGTGCACACACACACACACATACACACACACACGCACGCATGAGTGTACATGTGTGTTTATTAATTGGCAGTGACCCAAATCTCTTCCATAAGATTTAAAAGCAAGTTCAGGGATACATGGACAGAAGAAATGGGTCAAATATATATGTTACATGGATATTAAATTATACGGAAATGCTAAGAGTAAGTTTATGGAGTCATTAATGCAACTTGAGGTAGACTTACAATTTAGAATATAAATTTGCTAAAAAATTTTGTAGAATCAAAATTGGATTTTAAGTATCAGATTTTGAGGTTGTTTTCATGGTCAGAATATGCAAAATACTTAGGATATAAGAGTACAAGTGTATTACTCCTACCTTCAATAAATTTAAACTGATTAATTTCCATTTTATTCTAATAGTAATAAAGCTTTGGTTATATTTTAATTTGTATACTTACTGCACTTAGTCATGTCTTTTTGAGTTTTTATTTTATTTTAAGGGGAATAAGAGGAACAAATTGTATCATGTTAAAGCTAATAAAAACATTATTAAGAGGTCTTAAGAAATAATAATTATGTAGAAAATATGGTTTAGAGAGTGAGACAAAGGACATTAAAACCCAATAATGATATGTTCATGGCTTCATTTTATTTTAAAGAGAATTTCTCTGGTTATAATTTAGCAAAGCATTTTACAGTGCAAAAAAAAAATCAGTTGTGTCCTGAAATTTGTGTTTCAAGAATTTAATATTTTTATGGAAATTGTTTTATTTAACTTTAAGCAATAACTAGGATCATAATTAAGTTTTAATCAAAATGAAGGCTTGCTTCGAACACCGTGACAGTGTTTGATAAAAAAAAAAAAGCATCTAGTGAGACACAAGGGGAAAATCACATCTCCTTTAGAGATGATTATATTTTATCTGAAGAATGAAGAGTGTTAATTAGACACTTGCTAAAACTCACCTTCCACCGAAGAGAGAGCTTTTGCAAACCGTACTTCTTTTGCACTTTGAAGGAAAGGCATTATTCAGAAAGAAGTGGGAATGGTCCAGATGGAATGCTGCATTTTACAAACACAATTATAGACTGTCGGAATTGGAGAAGAATGAATCAGTAACAGCGTTCATAACCAAACAGTGGTGGTTATTGCAGAACATCGGATTTCATCATTGTCCATATAGTGACTAAGGTTGGGTAACCTTGACTTTCAAACCCTGTTTTGGTAGTTGGACTTCATTACCTTGGTGATTCTGGTCATTTTACAATGTTTTGTATTTGGTCATTTACTGTAATCACATTTTTATATCTGTACAGTGACACTTTTTGCAGTTGTGGGCTAGTGTGTAACACTGTGCATCTTGCATCGCTGAAACTACTACCGTGATACTATCCATTAATAATATTAATATTACTTGAACATAGACAAAGGTAAAGAAAAGGGGTCTCTATGATGTGCAGTTTTGTGCCTTTATGTATTTGCCTCGTTCTTTGTCTAATGTGTGAAATTCTGTACTGTGGCTTTTCCTATAATAGAGAGTAGAGTCATGCATTAAATGACAGTGTCTGTCCCTGACACCTTTAAAACTACTGAGAATAACGTGGTTGGGTCGTATAAATCAGTGTTCAAAGTTCTAATGACATGCCATTGGTGTTTAACATTTCAGTGCCACCGTACATTAATTAGTACTCCTGTAATAGATAAGCAGTCATTAATTAAGTTCTGAAAGAAAGGGTCATTGCTTGCTCTCCTTTGACTTTAATGCTGCCCTTGTACACTGTGTTAATACTGTTGTGATGGACTGAACGTTGTGACCCTTGCCTTTTAAAAGAAAACGAGAGGGGGCAAAGTATTCGATGCTCTTAAAATGTACATAGTTGGGTTCTTCTATCTCAAATTATTTAAAATGCGTAATTCACTTTTTGTAATCATTCTATGCAATTTTGTGGCATGGTGTTCCTTCCACTTGTAATTTTATGTGCTTTCATCCCAACTCCAAAGGAAACAATAAAAATTTCTTAACACAGTCCAGCTGGACCTTCTTAGAGTCAGAGCCCACTTTACAGGGAGGACAGTGAGAACAGACATAACGCCAGTCCTTACAGCATAATGCCCACCCTGCAGGGCACACTAGTGCCCAGGAAGCCTAGATCTGTGGTACTGTGCAGAGAGGACACAACTGTCACTGTGGTTGTCCCACCACCACCTTCCAAGAGTGGCACTGTCCATATTGCTCCCCCCATGATGGAGTTCCTTCAGCCTTCCTCTGACGATCCCTTTCTTTCTTCCTTTCTTCTTAACCTAAGAAAGGCAAAGCAAATGTTTCTGACCAATAGCAGAAATGAGGAGAACAGATATTGCCCTTGCATGTTTTTGATGAAACATATAGTTTGTAGCCATGCTGCGAAGAGGAATGTACATGTGACTTCTCTGTCCAAGTCACAAAGGTCCCCCAAATGTAGCGTATCAGTTATCTATGGATGTGTTGTAAGTGACACCAAATGATCTCCTGTCTGTCATTTAGTGGGTTGAGTCAGGAAATCAAATAAGGCAGAGTAGAGAATGGCCTGCCTCTGTCTCTCTGCAGTGGCTGGGGAGGAATGGATGCTTTGGGACTTTACTCTAGAAACTCATGTATGAATTCATCAACTGGAAGGCTCTGGAGTTCTGGGCTAGAACACCATAGTGCCCTTACTGTAGCCCGGGATTTCTCACAATGAGGTAGCTGGAATCCCAAAGGTAAGACTTCTGAGACATCAGCGGAAGTTATAGTGAATATTAGCATGATCAAGCATGAAAGTCACATGTGTTTGTGCATACAGTGTTCATTGGTACTGACACAAGCTCTTTCTCAGATTCACAGTGAGGAACGAAGGCAGACATATCTCACTGTGAGGCAGAGTTTCAGTTATTGAAGAACATAAGAGCTATTTAAAAAAAAAACTGTAAATATACAGCTGTCTTTAGCCAACACAGTCTGCATATGCAGTGTGCACCCAGCAGAATTCCTATGACCCTTTGTTTTCTTCATCAGCGAAAAAAAAATTACTCCAGTTGCCCAATGTAGAACATTGACATTGGTGGTTTGTTTTGCTCTTGTTGTTGTTGTGTTGTTGTTGTTGTTTTGTTTTGTGGGGAGGATCTCAAGTATTCCAGGATGGCCTCAAGCTCACTGTGTAAGGGAAGATAGCCTTGACTGTCTCATCAGCCTGCCTCCTCCTCCCAAATGCTAGGATTATAGGGGCGTGTCGCCCTATCATGTGCACGTAGTGCAAGGGATCAAGCCCAGGGCTTTACGTGTGCTAAGCAAGCACTACCGACTGAGCTCCATTTCCACAGCACAACATTATGTTTGATAGTATCTTCTCCCTTATCCCTTTCTTCAATAAATTGCCAACTCAGGTCAGTCAGTTTTGACCCCATGATAACTTGCGTTTGTTTGCTTTCTATCATTGTGTCCGTACTTGAGTGGAGCCACCATCACCTTCCACCTGCCCAAATTCTCATAGTTCCTAGTCAGTCACGTAACCCTCTACCAGGGCTATAGCTAGACTAGCAATGTCAAAGTCCAAAGGAGATGGAAATCCTTTAAATGCTCCTAGCTGTCCCCAGCATAAAGACTAGTCCTCCCAGTAAGTGTCTGAGATCTTACACAAGGTGGTTTCACCAGCTATCCCTAGTTAGTGCAATGCCCTGTGTCGCTTTCTCTAATCTTATTCACTATCTCACTCCATGGGCTCCCAATGTTCTTCCCTTGATTCTAAACTACTCCTTTCTTTTTCCCTGAAATGCCTCTTTCAAGCAAGTGCCATGCCTTACAAGTCAATCCCTCCACTCACTACAAAGTGCTCAGCGGATGGGTATTTTATCTGTGGTGAGTAAGTTCATTAGTTTGTCTACCTTTATCTAAAAGACGGAAGAAAAGCAAGCAACTCTAATGCAACTCTAAATAAGAAATGCCATCCCCTCAAACCTCAATGGTTAGGCACTTCCTGATTAGCAATGTATGAAAATACAACCAATAACAGAGACTGAGATTTGTGTCACAGTTGTGTCCCTGCTTTAGTTTCTTGTCAGTGAGCAAAACCAGTGCCAATGCCTTGGTGTCTTTGAGTCAAGGGATCGATCCCCAAACACAGAATATGAAAGGAGGTCAGTCTCAGATTGTTAAATTGTGAGACACTGGGGGAGGATGTTCGTTTTGGATTTCAAGGGTGACGACCAGCCTCTTTGTCTCAAGAAAAAAAAATCTCAGGAGCCCCCTCCCCCACTTTTTCCATTCTTTCCTTCTGTTATTGAAAATAATAGAGTTTTCTCACTTCATATATCCTGATTATGGTTTCTCCTCCCTGTCCCCCTCCTAGTTCCTCCCCCATCTTGCTTTCCACCCATATCCACTGCCTTTCTGTCTTTTAGTACCAAAGAACAGACTTCTAAGAGATGATAATAATAAAATGTAACAAAATAAAGCATAATAAAATAAAAGAAAAACCTATCACATCAAAGTTGGGCAAGACCAACCAAAGGAACAGAAGGAAAAGAGCCCAAGATAAGGCACAAGAATCAGGGACTCGCTTGTTCACACACTCAAAACCCCATAAAAAACCACTAAGATGGAAGCCATAGTAGATATGATGAGAACCCAGTGCAGAGCTATGCAGGTTCTGTGAATGCCCCTTCAGTCTCTGTGGGTTCATATCAGCTTTGCTCAATCTGATTTAGAGGGCTTTGTTTTCTTGGCGTCCTCCATTCTCTCTGTCTCCTATACTCAGCACTCTTCTGCGGGGCTCTCTGAGCTGTAAGAGGAGAGATTTGATGGATATATTCCATTTAGGGCTGAGTGTTCCAATCTCTCTCTCTCTCTCTCTCTCTCTCTCTCTCTCTCTCTCTCTCTCTGTGTGTGTGTGTGTGTGTGTGTGTGTGTGTGTGTGTGTGTGTGTCTATGTCCCTCTGTGTGTATCTCTATTTCGCTCTCTCTCCCTGCACAAGGCCTGGCTGTGGGTCTCTGTATTTGTTCCATCTGCTGCAGGAGGAAGTATCTCTGGTGAAGAGTCATTTTATTACTGATTTCTTTTCTTTAAAAACCAGTGGTATTCCACTTTTCTCTAGGCCCCTGGGATATCTAGTCTCTGATTTTTGGTCACCCAAACAGCACTGGATATGGGTTCTATCTCATGGAGTGGACTTGAAGTCAAATCAGATATTGGTTGGTTATTCTCACAAGCTTTGTGCCACAATTACCTTAGCAAATCTGGCAAGCAGGACACCACTGTAGCTCAGTGTCTGTGACTGTCTTGGTGTTTACAGTTCACTTTTGGTAGCATGAGTGTAGCTTCCTGTACCAAACGCACTAGAACTTAGGGGTGAAGGCTCGATGCTGTCACTAGCTGCGCATCTTCATTTTCAAGTTGTGTACATGCTGTCTTCAACAATGAAGTCTTGCTGTCAGTTTACAGAGAGCAATCTGTTGTCTTTGCAACAGCCTGGATTGTTTACAGATTCCCACGGTACCCCTTTGGCAAACAACTCAATTAGATGTAACCCAACCCTGGTAGTAGAAGCTTCATTTGATGACAAGAGATGGCCAGTTGGGACTTTGTCTTCCCTATTATTTGATAATTTTATTTCGGTTGTCTTCATATATGCATATACTTTAGGAAGTTTCTAAACTATTAGGTTTTCATATGACCCCTCAAATGCCCCTTAATTTTAGTTATGGCTCCCTGTGTTCCTTCCCTCAACCACCCTCCCCCACACTTCTCCCCACTCCTTTTTCCTCTTCCAGTCTTATCCACTCCATCCACCCATAATTATCTATTCTATTTCCCTTTCCCAGTGAGGTCTGTCTGCACCCTGAAGTCCCTTGCTCTATACTTACCCTCTGTGCTTCTATGGATTGGAACTTAGTTTCATTAACCTAACAACTAATATCTACATATAACCAAATAGAAACCATATTTGTCTTTCTGGGCCTGAGATATCCCACTGAGGGTAATTTTTTCCAGTTCTATTCATTTGCCAGCAAATTTCATGTTGTCCTTTTTTTGAGCTCTGCTGACTAATATTGAATTGTGGAAATGTACCACTTTCTCAATCCATTCTTCTGTTGAGGAACATCCAAGTTGTTTCTAATTTCTGGCTGTCCTGAATATAGCAGTAATGAATATCTTTGAGCAAGTAAGTGTCTTTGTTGTAGGGTAAAACATCGTTTGGGTATATGCCCAAAAGTGGGATAGCTGAATCTTGTGGTAGATCAATTCCCATCTTCCTGAGGAATTGTCACACTGATTTTCATAGTGGCTGTAAAAGTTTACACTCCCACCAGCAATGGATGAGTGTTGCCCCTACTTTCCATCTTCACCAGCATGAACTGTTATAGGGAGCAGCTGCGGGCAGGCCTGCTTTTTGTCCCGCCCGGCTCCCACACGGCTAGCTTAGCCCTGAAAATAACACAAATTGTATTCATTTAAACACTGCCTGGACCATTATCTCTAGAGAGTTAGTTACTGGCTAACTCTCACATCTTGATTAACCCATTTCTAATAATCTGTGTAGCACCACGAGTTGGTGGCTTACCGGAAAAGATTCAGCATGTCTGACCTAGTGGCTGGCTCCATGGCGTCTGCCTCATTGCCCTCTTCCCAGCATTCTGTTCTGTTTACTCCACCTACCTAATTTTCTGTCCTATCAAAGGGTGAAGGCAGTCTCTTTATTAACCAATGAAAATAACACATAGACAGAAGGCTCACCTACATTAAACTGTAGCTTGTTTAATTAATCACACCAATTCTGATGGGTGTAAGATGAAATCTCAAAGAAGTTTTGATTTGCATTTCCCTGATGAATAACAGATGTTGAACATTTCTTTTAGTGTTTCTTGGTCATTTTCCTTTCCAATTTGTATCCCCTGATTTCCTTCAGTTCTCATATTGCTATGGCTAAGACATCAAGTACTATATTGAATAGCTATGTAGAGAGTGGACAGCCTTATCTTATTTCTGATTTTAGTGGAATTGCTTTGAGTTTCTCTCCATTTAAGTTGATTTTGGCTACAAGCTTGCTGTAAATTACCTTAATTGTGTTGAGGTATGTCCCTTGTATCCCTAATCTCTCCAGAACTTTTATCACGGAGGGGTATTAATTTTGTCAAAGGGCAAGAGCCTTTCTTAACCATAAATAGCATGTGCAGTCACTTCTTCACCCTCTGAATATTAATTTTTCTAATCGTATACTTACTGAGTATAATTCATATACTATAAAGTTCACTGTTTCATAGTACCCACTTCAGTGGTTTGTAGGGTAGTAGCTGAGTTTCTCATTAGTCATTACTTTCTAACTCCAGAGTATTTTCTTTGCCCCCAAAGAAATTTGATACCCGTGAGCAATCTCTTCCTACTATTTCTCAACTTCCTTTTCTTCCAAGCCATTAGAAATCACTAATCTGCTACCTATCTATTTGGATAATTCTTTTTTGGACATCTCCTACAATTAGATTCTCTATGTGGATTTTAGTGTCTGCCTGCTTTCACCTATCATAAATTTGCACGGGTTCTTATAAGTTGTAGCAGGTGTCTAAGGCTTCATTATTTTAACAGTTGAATAATATTTTATAAGGAATGCATATTAAAGTTTTTCATTTTTGTTCCTACTCGTGTGCATGTGTGAATGTTCGCCACATGAGTGCAGGTACATCAGATCCCCTGGAGCTGGAGTTCCAGGGGGTTGTTGTCCTCCATCAGAGGTATGGGTGCTAAGAACCTAACCCTAGCCCTCTGGAAGATCACGAAGTGCTCTTATCTACAGAGCCATCTCTCCACTACTTGGGTTTACATTTTCTTCATTCACACTTGGTCGAAAGGTATTCTGATTTACCTTTTAGTTACTATGAATTGTGCTGCTAGAACATTTGGGTGATTTTGTGTAGAAATGCATTTCCTGTTGTCTTGTGTGTATACCGAGTACTGGAAATGCCAAGTCAATGTGATAACTCTTTTTTTTTCCCCACATTTTAGGATCTACCAAACTCTCTTCCAAAGAGGATGAGGCCATGCTTGCTTTGCCTTCTTGTTTTCTGTCTTTGGAATAGTATCAGCTTGACAAGAAGTATCTCACAGTGGCTTTGATTTGCACCAAAGTGACCGATAGAGTAAATCATGATTGCTTAAACATCCTTTTTGGAGAAATATCTAGTGAAGTCTTTTGTCATTTGTAATTGTGTTG
This sequence comes from Myodes glareolus, assembly GCF_982192425.1. Lineage (NCBI taxonomy): Eukaryota > Metazoa > Chordata > Mammalia > Rodentia > Cricetidae > Myodes > Myodes glareolus. Next base: position 42,764,060 of record NC_142035.1, on the reverse strand, counting down.
ATATTTATTTTAAAATCTGGATCCCCTTTCTTGATATTTAACCCTAGTTTCAGTTGTGTTTGCCCACCCCAAAATCTTATCTAGAAAAAAAACTCTTCCAGTAGACATCCGTCTTTGGGTTGATTAAAGAAAAGGATGTAGATTTTTAAAGAAATAGTTCTGATAATTTTCCTTTTTTCTAGTCTTTGAAAGTCATACATTTATACAATGTATCTTAATTATATCTACTCTTACTCCGTCCTTCCAACTCTCTCTGCCCCCTGACTTGTATCACCTCCCAGAACATGTAGCAAACATACCCTTAAAAAATAAAATAAGCCACTGATTCCAATTAGTGCTGCCCAGGGATGTGGAGTCGGCTACTAGGGCAAAGGCCGATTACTGGAGGCCACCTTCCCAAAGAAAAGTGACTCTCCATCTCCTAGCTGCCATCAAATGCCAACCGTTCCTCAGGAAAGAGTGGAGGCTCAGGCCCCTACTCTGTGCTTGGATTCTCAACCGACTTGATCATGTCGCGGTCCTGTGCAGGTAAACACGGCTACTCTGAGCTGGTGTGTGCAGCAGCCATGTCATGTCAAAGGGCAGCATTGAACAATGCTCCTCCTCTTCCATGATGCTCCTGAGCCCTAAAGGGGTTTGCCGGATACAGACGCCCCATCTATGGTTGAGCACTTCCAATCCCTTTCTCCTAGCAAACCGGGCGGTCTCTGCATTAAACTCTGCCCACTGCAAAATGGAATTTCTCTGATCAGGCTGAGAAGTTGGTAACAGTGTAAGGCTGTGGATTTACAAAGCCATCGCGGGTGTATTTTTAAAATAAACATCAAAAATTTGCTGCCCCGGAACTTCCTTTTTTCTTGTCAGAACAAGGTGTGCACCACTTGTTAAATTCACTATGATTTCATGTTTCCTATGGGAGGAAGTTTTTCACAGACGAGTGAATGGAAATATTGATCGAATGGCCTTTAAAAGTTAAAGTGCATTACATAACACATCATCCGATTTATACTGTCAAGAAATCTAAGCTGGCATTAAGAAATGTCCTAATAGCGAAGAAAAAGAATCTTGACGATTAAACTATGATTCCTTGTCAAATACGAGAGTACATCCTGCTTCAGAAAAGACACGTACGTGTTTCTACTATTCAGGCAAGCAACATCATTTCCTTCTCCTTTTCTGAGTCACCTGGCTGTGAGACCCTGAGATTGTAAATGTATTTATTGAAAACCAACAGAAAACCCCATCTTCAGCACCATTGTGTTCAAAGCCACATTGGGCCAAGACCGGGAAAATGGCTGAAAAGAAGAGAAAATGTGCATTGGTATCTCTACAGGAAGTGCCAATAGGATTTGATTCAGGACAGTGTCTCTTAAAACTACTTCCTGTATTTCTTTCTAGCGATGTATGTGATTGCCACTGATAAAGAGCCTCCAGCCTCTCCTCTCCCCAGTTTGAATCTGTGTGGGGTTTTGTCTCTTCTGTCTTTATCTCTAGGTTTAGGCTCTTTTCTTTTCCCCTTCGGCAATTCTGCAAGTTCCCCAAGATTATCATTCTCTCTTTCCCAAATGTTCTAGGATTTCCCAATCCAGATCCCCAAAGCTGCATACTAAAGAGGCGGCAATAGAATCACCCTTCCACGGGGAAGAACTTTAAATGCACTATATACGTTTTCCCAGTCATACATTTGGTCAGCACACATAATAAACTATGCTCGAAGCATGGGTTGCTGGTTTCTTGGTGATGATCATGCCCAGATAAGCCTACCTTTCAGGTTCCTCTCTCTGAATGAACCAAACACTGTCTCTAGCCCAGGAGGACTTGGAAGAAGGAAGCGACAGCTGTCCTTTAACCCCAGAAACACTATTTTGCTGTACAGGTATGCATGCTTGCACACCCAGCTCAGACTTGGACAAGGCTCTTCAGAAGTCACTTACACATAACATATCTCTCTATCTTGCTAGAGTTGCCTCCCTGGTTGCTCTATCCTTGCATACTGCAAAGGGCATCCCTCAAGCTTTTTAATTTAGAATGGGCCCCAGGTCCCACCAAAACATGGTTTATGAGTCCAAGTTGCTAATTTAAAAGGCAAGTTTTTACGAACTCTGTAAAATAAAGGCAAGCTGTATTGATTCACTACCAAGTGTCTTAAAATTATTCTTCCTTTCTTTCCCCCTTACTTTATATAATTGAAAACATACGACCTGAAACTCTTTCCCAATTCTCAGTCTACTGATTCTGTTTTTCCCCCCCTTCTTTCTAGTTTCTTAATGTGAGGAAAATCGAGGAAAGATATTTCATTAAGCAAGTTATCTTGATGGGCAATAGGGCTTGGCTCCACTCCTCCTTTAAAAGACTTACAGAGTGTCTCTCACAGTTAACTCCCAAGACTTGGAGAATCTGGTCACTGGTTGTGGGTATCTGCCAGCGTGTTTGCTCCAGAACTTCCGACCCATTGCATACCTTGGCCAAGCTCCTCCAGAGAGGGGAGGACCCTCATAAATCGAGGGAATATTTTATCAGGGAGTTTTTTTCACCCTAACGTCCAACATATCAATAAAAGCTCCACTACGTCTCCATGTAGCAGGTCTCACGGTTTCTAAAACTACCTAGACAGTAGGGAAGTCGGCATTATAAATCATCAACTGTTAAACCAAAAGCTGACCTTTGCCCAGTTATGAGATTTCTCACTGAAGATAATTTCAGCTTAGTTCACTTTCAGAGGATAGACCCTGATCTAAGAGTACCTGGACTAGGACTTGGAATAAATGTAAAAGCCTTTCCAAACTGTTAAGCTGATGGAAGAAGGGTCCATGGCCCCCTGTTCAGCACATATCCCAGGTTTAGAAGACACTTCTCTGTTGAGGAGTCCTAGAATGGGACCTTCAAAGCATGGGCCCATATCTAAATCCAGGACAATACTTACAACATATAAAAAGCTTGACGGCTTTAAAATCTCAAACTGCTTTTCCCCAAAATATTTTATCTACCTGAACTTTCATTAATTTAAAACACTGTGTCTTTCTGTGTTCACTCCTTGGGGGTTGAAGCAGCAAGGTGGAGGGCTAAAGATATGGAAGCTGCTTCCCAAGCTTTTTCAATAACAAGGATGTATGCTCAGAGGGAGGCAAAGGATGCAAACAAGGGGCACAAGGTTTAAATGAAGTGAAGTGACACTAGTCACTTTCCTGAGAGAATTGTTTAAATTTAGTATGTAAAGAATATTAAGATTGCAAGGGTCAGAAAGGAATTTTACCTCTATTACTGTAAGTATCCAAAAAAAAATAGCAGAATTACAGAGAGGGCGTACTCAACATTAGCAAATTGAGATAAGGTCACAAAATTTCCATGTCTTGGGGTGGCCTGAAAACAACAGAAAAAACCAAAGTGTTCCTAAGGCTAAGACGGAAGAAGCAGAAGGCACATAAATGGACCAAGGCAGTGGCGAGGCAGGGCAATGAAGACCCGCAGGAAAAAGCGACATTGAAGACCAGAACACAGGGATGGAGACGTGGCTCAGTGGTTAAGAGCACTGACTGATCTTCCGGAGGTTCTGAGTTCAGTTCCCTGCAACCACATGGTGGCTCGCAACCATCGACCATGGTGTTTGATGTCCTCATCTCTCTGATGCCCTCTTCTACCAGGCAGGCACACACGCAAATGGAACACTCGAATGCATAAAATACATGAATAAATACATCTTTTAAAAAAAAGATCAGAATACCCTCTTAGTACTATATCTTGACATTACTTAGGACTCCTGGAACTGAAAATGATCTATCGAGGGGTTCTGGGTTTTTTTTTACTTTTAGTAGATAAACATTCAAATATGAAGCAAGTTTATTCTTATAAAATTAATTTACATTCTGCCAAAGACTTCCGAACTAATATAGATAATCATTTATCTTCCTACGTGCTGAGAAGATACTTCTCTGTGAAGGAAGGGAACAAGAGTGAGAAGAAGGAGTGAGGTCTTCAGAGAATGGGCCTAAATTCCCACTGCCTAACCTTAGGGCCCCACACCTAAAACCAAAACAGGAGTTCTTCCAGTGTAAGAAGCTTTATAGCTTTAAAGTATCAAGTATTATAGTGTTATCCTAAATACTTCTAAGACATTCCCAATAAAAGATTTTTCCAGGGAGAATGTATCATCAAGAAAAAGTTCCCTAAATGTCCCTCCACTGACCACTGATTTTCCTCTTTGAAACGTTGGTCATAATGCCTTACTCAGTTCTCAAATGTATGTCCCTCTCCCCTGCTTGTCCTGGTCATGTAAACCTATGGTTGAAAATAATCAGGAGGTTGAGATAAGGCAATCGTGAGGTCAAGGCCTGCCTGGGCAACTTAGTAAGCCAGTGTCTCAAAATTGAAAACCAAAATAAGAGCGGGGGCACGGTTCAGTGATGTACTGCTCACTTAGCATGCGTAAGGCCCCAGACTAGGAAAGCTCTCTATATATAGCCTAAAACAAAGACAGTGCATATAGCTAGTAATGCTAGATGGAATTACTTCTGCTTTCCTGGGTCCTAACTTTGAACCTGTGGAGCGGGAGCTTAATGGTTGTTAGAATCTCCAATGGAAGTGGTCTCTTAGACTTTCATTTTTATTTATCTTGTGACTCCTTCAAAATCGATTATTATTATTATTATTATTATTATTATTATTATTATTATTATTATTATTACCGTACAGGTCAATAATCACAGAACAAATTGGCCTCAGTTCTTTGCTTACAACCTTGCCAACACTCCACCTTAGACCACTCAGTATTGTGTTGTTTCTTCCTTTTCTCTTTTATGAAGCAAATTAGGGGTTGTCTCTAAGTTACTCAGTTTTTATTTGAAACGTTTAAACCATTTTACCCTCAAGAACACCTTTGCGGCTATCCACGCCAAACACAGCAGCTAGATAACTTACTCTCTGTGCTGTCGATCTCCTGGGGAAAGTAGCTAATCAAAGTCTAAAAATGAAGTGGCCCATGTGTTATTTGGGGATATTCTGCAGCCCTGCTCACATACCTCTGCTGAAGTAGCAATTAGGAAAATATCAGACAGAGACGGCAAAAATTCCTATACGCTGAAGACCTTCAAGTTGTCAAATGTATGTATGATATCCTTGTAGGTTAAATTTAGCACAGAGAGTCCCAGTTTCTCTCAGAGACGTGTAAAAACTCATCTATCCTGACAGCTCCCTGTTGGCCGCGCCTCTGAGAAGTCAATTATTTTCACCAAAGTCAATTTTAATTTATGCACCCTACATTGCCTCTGAATTTCTGAGTGACTTTTTAATAGATGATGGAATATCTCCTTTTAGGAGTATGCTTTTCTGGACAACAGCGACAGAAAACTCTGACCCTGAATCACACACACACACACGCACACACACACACACACACACACACACACAAAATGTCCTAAAGAAGTGTTTTCATCACATAATTTTCACTAAGAGGTCCAAGATCAATTATTCTTCATCTACAGGGACTACAGTGGCACTAGGCCAGGCACAATGGATGGCAAGAAAGGTTAAATTAATTAACCTGTAGTTGATTGATTGCAAAAATGGCCTCCGTGGTATACTTTGATTGATAGATTGTATAATCAAGAGGAAATGACTCTTCCTGTTTTTTTCCTGCCCTTGTACCCAGGCTGGCCTTATGACGGGCTTTGGCTAATCGATGAGATTATTCCATTCTAATTGCCCCACAAGGAAACCATGGCACCGCCATGGAGATAGCCTTGCCTTAACCTGCGGATGGTTGACAAATACTTTTAAGCTGAACTGACCTCATTCTCCAAGCTAAAAACATCAAATGTGGAATGGAACCGTCCAAGATTCGCTAAGCCATCTAGCTAACTGACCAACAGCTGACCCCTAGAGGTCACTGCCCTCAGCTACGGCAGCCATGCTGGCTCAAAACACCGGGACAGTTGTTCTAACCATGTCAGTATTTGCAAAGGATTGTGTGGGTTGTAGCCACTAAGCTCTGGGGTGATTTGTAATACAGAAGGCACCAACTGGTAGGAACTTTTGATTATAAGCCTACTTGAAGGGGTTTTAGAAACGAAGACTCCATGTGGGAAATCAGACCCCTCATTTCAAACTTACCCTCTGTCATGAGCTTGTCGGTCCTGAGCCTACTGTCCTCTCAGGGCACCTTAGATGTGAGAGTCTTCTACGATTTGCCCTTGTGGGTTGTACTCTATTCTAGCATCTATACATCTATTTCTAAAACCTCTGATGATAAAGAGAGGTTGATTCTTTTGCATAATTGAACATTTACTGATTGTATAGCAAGTATTGAAAATTCTAGAAAGTTGAGTTGATGTGCTATTTTTCCACTCTGCCCATTCTCAATGGAGAGATACCGTGTTCAGCTAGGCACGGGCAGTGGGCAGGGGGTGGGGAGTGGCAGGGGGACTAGGTCCTATCTCAAGGTGATGGGACAGACTTAGTTGACTTTGCACGGGAGGCCTTACCCATTCCGAGGAGCAGATGAGGGGTGTGGTGGGGGAGCGGGAGGGAAGGAGGGAGAAAGACCTGGGATTGGCCTGTAATAAATAAATAAACAAACAAACAAATAAAAATTTTAAGAATCTCTGAAAGTATATTTTTAGATAGTTTTGCAATTTTTGACTGAAAGTGCAAGTCAGACAAACACAATCTACAGAAATCAGTATCCTGGACAACCAGGTAAAGGGGCAGAGCAGAAGCCGCATCTGAGTGAGCAGGTGCTGACATAGGTTGACAGTAGGCCAATCAGAAAGACCACAGCTGCTGTCCATGCATCCCAGCTGCTGCTGCTATAGCACACGGGCAAACACTTGCCCACCAGAAATTTTCCTCCATAACAGGACTCAGCACTCACACAGCTGCCACCTGGGCTGTGTCCTAATGGTCATGGGCACTCTGAGGCTTCCTCAAAGGCCTACTAAAAGTGCATCAGAGCCAGGACTTTAACTCCATGGTACAGTGCTTCCCTAGCATGTGTGAGGCCCTGAGTTCAAATCCCAGGGGTAGTGGAAATAAGCAAGGGTACCACGGGTCTGTTGCTACCTTAACGGTATTCTCATTGACAACAATGCCTAGGACTGGCTCCCCTCCCAATCATCACAGCAGCTCACTGATGCCTCAGCCATTATCGTTGAACAGCTGCAGCTGGACCTGCCCCCCTCCCCCCCCCCATCTATCCCCACCTCAGTCTCAGAAACTATCACTGAGCCCACTCAGGATCATCTCAGCCACCCTCCTCAAGCATCGCCATCAACTGTCTCCCAAGTGAACCTCATACGGATACAGCTCTAGAAACCACAGAGTGAAGCCTCCATGGTTGAAAAAAACAAACAATGGCAGAACCAAGAAAGGTAAGGACCAAAAACAGAGCTACAGAACTGACTAGGAGGCCCCTGCGTCTGCCGACCAAGGGAAGCCACACACGAGGGAGTACAGGGATGTGGATCCTGTGCTCGGGTGGGCACCCTGGCCACATCCTTCAGAGCACTGCTCTGGGAGGTTCCCTCTCTTATTCACAGATGGCGCATTTGTGTCTGGTGGACAGGATACGGGCATCCAGCTCAGAAAAGTCTAGTAGGAAAAAGCCTATGCCTTCGGATGTCAACAATGAAAGGGCACAGAAGCTTAAGATGACTCCTTGCCCTCTGTCCCTGAACTACTGCAAAGGACAGGCTTAGGAGTGGGAGGAATCACGGCATCCCACTGAGAAAAAAAATAACTGGACCAGTTATCTTCTATCTTAGGTTACTATTGCTCTAAGTTTGCTCGTCTCCATCTCTGCTCCCCACCCCACCCCGTGTGTGTGTGTGTGTGTGTGTGTGTGTGTGTGTGTGTGTGTGTGTGTTAGTTGTTAGCTGGACTGCAAACATATTTTAGTTGTATGCTTTTTTTGTTTTTGTTCTTTTTCTCTTGTTTCATTGTTTTTCCTCCTAGTATTTTAGTTGTTAAACTTCTCCTTATTGTTTTTTGCTTTGTTTTGATTTACCTGTTTGTTTGCTTTTGTTTTTCTAGACAGGGTTTCTTTGTATAGCCTAGCTGTTCTCGAACTCACTCTGTAGAGCAGGCTGATCTTGAACTCAAAAATCTACCTGTGCCTCAAAAGTGGTGGGATTAAAGGCATGTGCCACCACTGCTTGGCATTGTTTATATAGTTACTGACAACATATATAATTGCTTATAACTTTGTACGTTAACTCTTACACCTCAGTGTTTGAATTTCAGTCACACCATAACAGACCCTCTTGACTGTCCCTTCCTTTCCTAAAGTAACAGAAACCCTCTCTTCTGCATCTCTGATAGTCTTCCTACCATGCTCACACCTGCAGCTCATGTGCTGTGATCTCCACACCTCAGCTACTCTTCCCTCCCTCTCCCCTTCCATCCATTGCAAACTTCAGCACTGACACCTTTTACTCTAAATAATCTAGAAACCGTACTTTCTCTAACCAGCACCCTGTGCCACAGTCTCTGAGCCTTACCTGGGGCACAAGTGCAGTGCCGAAGGCTAGACCAGGACTGCTGATAATTGAGAGAGGGAGACAGCTGCATCCTCCCCCTAAACAGAGGAGGGAAATTTACTTCCTAGTGAAAACGTATTTCCAGAAGGACTCGAAGAAAACAAAACAAACGAGCAAAGCACCCAAGAACTATTAGAGATCAGCACGGATGGATCATAATATGGCGTGTATACAATGGAATTCCATTCAGTTGTAAGGAAAAAAGAAATGATAAACTTTGCATAAAATAGCTGTAACTGGAAAATAGTTTAATGTAACCTAACCCCAGGCCAAAGTGAGAAACAGTGCATGTTCTCACTCATACACGGATCCTGGCTTCTAATTTTCACACATGTGTGTTCAGATGAGAATGTTTGTAGGAGCCTGGAAACCAGAATAAAGTCCATGAGAGGGAGAAAATCAGGTGGCTGTGTGATGGTAAAACATATTTGATGTGAAAATGGAAGAAAGAATCCTGGCAGAAGGGAAAGACTTAAGACAGGGGTAGAGACAAGGAGATGAGGGCAAAGAAAGGATCAACTGAAAACCAGGATGTATGGAAAAAACAGAGAGAAACCTGATAATGGATAAGAAAAAAATCAACAGTTTAAATGCATGGATGCATAAAACTGTTCCCAGAAAACATGTTAAAATTTTTCACATGTTAAATCTCAGTACCAGTAACAGGCTACCACCCTGAAGTAAGTCAGGTAGCTGGAAGACCCCCGCCCCAGACACTACAGCTTTTGCCCACCAGACCTAGATCATAAGACTCAGTTGCTTAAGACACCATTTACGTTGGTCACTAGAACCAGGATTGAAGACTACTTCCCTGCTGGGCAGCTCTTAGTTTGCTGGAAGGTGCTGTACAGGCTGCTGGAAAGAATGGTCAAAAGTCATACTCAGCATGCAACACCAAAGACTGATCAGGCTAAGGTTCCCACTAGTACAACAGTGGCAAGTTAGTAATGGTGTACTCTCTGATTGGTTTAGAGGCCCACTCCACACAAGACATAAATCCGTATTTGGTACTGGAAACCTGACCAAAAGCCCATTGCTGAGGAGTGTGGGAGAATGCTCTCATACTCTGTAAAAAAAATTGTCACTTGTAATGGTTTAATAAAACGCTGATTGGCCAGTAGCCAGGTAGAAAGAATAGGCAGACGAACTGACTTGGAGAATTCTGGGAAGAAGAAAGGCAGAGACACAGTCACCAGTCAGACGCAGAGGAAGCAAATAATTAATTTAAACACCTCACCAACCACCCTTGGATGTCAGCTAACTCTGGTTCTTATCTTTGCTCTGTTTGGAAAAAAAAGCTGGTATCTACTGTGTCCCAAGCCACTCATTTTTTTCAGATTGATGTTAACTAAATCTCTCATGTATGAGGGAGTTTAAATTATCAGATTATCAGGTTAGTTTGCATACATATACAACCAACTGATAAAAAACATAGCTCATTCAGTTTATCCATATGTAAGTCAGTTGGTTGTTAAGGTTATGCTATATATCAATATCCAAATGACATTGCAATAAGTGTTAATATTATAGTCACAGATCTGGATGTCAACTAAGGGCTATGGTGTTCAGTGTTAAGTCTGTTTCTTCTCCTTTTATATTTTGACTGAAATTCAAGGAGAAGTAGCAAGAGACCAAAAACCATTTCATTTTTCTGATCACAGTGTGTAAAAGTGAAGCCTAACAGGCCAAGTTATTTACCTGCTAACAGTTCACAGTCAATCCCAAATTCAAAAGGCTAGAAAGCCCGTTGAACCCTCAACAGGAAGGAAAATGGGGTGAATATTCACCAAAATGATTTCCAATTCTCATATCCAAGACATGTGATTTTTCAAAGCTGGAGCCCTATCTAAACAAAGCCCTGAACAACAACCTCTCTCCCGGGCCTTGCTGGCTCCGTGTGGAGCTGCCCAGCTTTGAGATTTCACCCCAAGTGGATTTTGGCCTGAACAAAGCTCATGGTGGGTGGCAGCAGATGCCGAAGATTTGAACTCACAGGACAAGCATTCTAAATTAGTAACAGAATTCCACGGCCCACGTCACAACATTAAAAATAAGCCTTTGCTCCATCCATGGCTGATGGCCTTGCTGAAGACATTTGAAATGCCTCATTTAAGACGTTAAAGTAATTAGGTTAGCCAGCAGCAGTGGCCATGATGTTTTCCATCCCAGCTCACAGCTCTGCTTCTGGGAAGGCTGCTCTGGGAAAGCCAGAGCTGCAACGGGAACGTGCACAGCCAAACAAGCCAGGCACCGAAACAAACGGCAGCCGAAAATACGAAATCTGCAAGTAGATGGTGCCTCTGAGTGCTTCTTTCTGTGAACATCCCTTTCTTTGCTCTTTACATCCTCCAAAGGAGAGAAATGCCCACCTTGGTCACAGTATTTTATTAAGGTGAGGCCACAGGACTCAAAGGGACAAGGTGTCTATTGTGTTCTCTGTTCTCAGACTCCTGCTAATATTTTTTTAAAATGAAACGTGGAACAAGCTAATCTTATTTAAAATTCAAGACTGAATCTGGGGGGAAGAGGGAACAAGCACATGTATATGATACCCGATATTTTGTAGTAGATTCAAGTTTTCTTACATTTGTATCAGCCAGAAGTGCACTGGCAGAGAGTATGGGCTCTCAGAGTCCCTGTTAACTGCCTAACTGACAGACAATTGATCACATCATGCTCAATCTTGGTACATGATAACATTCCAAGGGAACACAAGTTCCTTGTCAAACTACATAAGTTTCAAAAAAAAACCAAGGTAGGAATTATTATTATTATCATCATCATCATCAAAAATCATAACCACTTACTATCTTCTCAACTGTGGCAGTTATTTAACAACACTGATTCATTCTGGTGTTTCCCATCTGTTTTTCAAAGATGTATTTAAAATATCTGGAATCTGGTCAAACAAGCAGAACACTCTTTGTGGATTAGAATGTGAGTATGAACAAGGAGAATGCGGGCTGTGGTCATGCTTCCAAGCATTGGCATCAGTAACTCCTTCTCTGGGTCCAGAGTTCTTCTTGTCATGCATTCTGTGAAATCAATGTGCTGAGCTTAAGAAAAAAAAACTGAGAATGAAGCTTGGTTCAGAATACAGTCCCATCATTTAATTATCTTTTTAAATTTGGATGAGCAACTTTGTGTTTATGGAAACATTTTCCATGAAGTGTGTGTGGATGATGAACCCTACTTTAAAATATTATTACCATGCTGAAGTTAAAAATTTGAGTCCCACTCAAGCCTGTGTCAATTCTTAAAGAGAACTGAGTTAGAAAGGGCTTAAGTTTCCTACGTAAGTCACTTTTCAAAACACATTTCTTCATTTCTACTCTGTCCCATAAGAACACATAAAGGCTTCTTGGCTACTGTGGACTAAATATTGCATCTCTTCTAAATCCATATGCAAAAGGCCCTGTTCCTCTTGTGATGGAATTCAGATGTGGGGCCTTTCCGGGTAGGATTGATTGTTTTGGCTTCTCACTTCACTGTCTAGGGCAGGTAAAACATACCTGTGAGTTTGTGGGGACATTGGCTTATAGGACAGTGACTTTTGAGAAAGATCTGCATCAAATCTGCATGGCAAGCTCCAGAGGCTTGGAGCCATATGGACATTGGAAGATCCTGTTTTCCTTTTGAATGAGTATCTTGGTTGGCCCTACCACCATCTGCTAGCATAAGGTGCTCTCTTCCTTGACTCTTCCAAGTGAACTCATACAAATGACTTTTCAGGAGTCTTTCAGACCTTTAATGCTGGACTGAGACTGCTGATGCATCTAGTTTCTTGAATTGGGCAATTACCTGGTCAACTTTCCAGCATCACAGCCAGCCACCTGTTATTGCATTACATAGTCCCCCTATCATGCAAGTGAATGTAACCAATCTTTTATTATATACACTCTATTCCTCTAGCAAACCCTGACTAACATGGGAGGTCATTGGGTTATGAGGGTACAGCACTCGTGATAAGATTAACAGATGCCCTTTTAAGAGATGGCATGAGTGAAGCTTGATTGCCTGTGTAAATGAGCAAGACAAGAATCTCAGCTATCGTTAAGAAAATAGACAGCTCTCGGGAAGCAGAGATAAGCAGATCTCTGTGAGTTTGAGGTCAGCCTGGTCTACTTGAGCTAGTTGTAGTACAGGCTGCAAATCTTCAGACCAACTTTGCCTCAAAAAAAACAAGAAAGGAAGGAAGGAAGGAAGGAAGGAAGGAAGGAAGGAAGGAAGGAAGGAAGGAAGGAAGAAAGACATCAACCAATTCTGGTAGAGGTAGGTGCATGGAAAAATGAACCTTTATGCACTGTTGGTGGACATGCAAATTAGAACAGTCACTATACAAATCAGTATAGGGATTTCTCAAAACAATGGATATATGCCCAAAGGAAATCAAGCCAGTATACCACAGAGATACTTGAATATCCATGCTTATTGCTGCACTGTTCATAATAGGTAAGATATGGAACCAGCCTAAATGCCCATAAACAGAAGAATGGACAAAAATCTACATATATAAACATGTCTAAGCAATGGTGCTACTTCTCGTCCACAGTGAAAAAGGAAATTATATAGTATTTGGTGGAAAGTATAGACCTGAAGACTGAGATGCCAACTGTAACAAGCAGACTCATACAAAAATCACATTGTCTCTTGATGTGGGATTCCCTTCTGTATGTTGTGAATACCATTGGTTAATAAAGAAACTGTTTTGGACCTGCACAGGGCAGGATAGAGCTATGCCGGGAAAACTAAACTGAATGCTGGGAGAAATAAGTCGAAGTCAGTGAGAAACCATGTAACCCTGCCAGAGACAGATGTCAGACAGAAACTTGCCAGTAAGCCACAGCCATGTGCTGATACACAAATTAATAGAAATGGGTTAAATTAAGATGTAAGAGCTAGCTATTAAGAAGCAAGAGATAACAGGCCAAACAGTGATTTAATCAATACAGTTTCTGTGTGGTCATTTAGGGGTTGAGCATCTGGGAACAAACAAGAGGCCTCCTACAACAGTCTCACATATACAGAATCTCAATGTAGGTATATATGCATGTTTGTATGTAAACAGTAGAAGAAATGATGCTATTTTGTAGAAAAAGAAGAGATATGAGAGTAGGTAATGGGAGCAAATATAAAGAAAAGACGTAATATGTGTATATACATATATGAAAATGTCATAATGAAAACTACTGTGAACAATGAATATACACTAATTATTAAAAGTGGCATCCATCCGCACTCTAAGAAGATGGCTATTATCAGCCAACAAATCAGCTGACACCATGGTCTGAGGCCTTCAGACCCCAGAACTGTGGGAACTATGTCTGCTCTTAAGTCACCTTCCCTGGTATTTTCATCACAGAAACCTGAGCATCGAGTGCCAATCCACTGAGGTATCTTTGAAAAATATAATTTCTACAGGCTGGACATGAAGCATTAGAGATTTCTTTCCATGTACAGTGAGAACAAGCAAGTTTAAAGCCGGAAGACAAGATAGAATGCCTCTAAACATCTGCTCCCAGGCAAAGTGGAAAACAGCTGGTGCCTGCTCTCTGGTCCACACAACCCACCCCATAGCTCGTTTCGTAGGTTTTCCCTATCAGTGATCTTTGCTAACTTAATTGAACTTCAGCTTGTTCCTGTCTACTTTCATTAATTGTCTAAACAGGACCCGAAATGTCTGGTCCCCTGAGAGCATTCACCAAGCTGTCCAAATTGCCTATTAAGTCATCATTCTCACACAGGGTGGCAAACACAAGAAGGGGTCTTCAGGATGCCGCAGAGCAGGCAGTCAGCAGCATTCACGGAGGGAGCAGTGGAGGATGAAATGAGGCCCGGCCTGAGCCGTAACCCTAGGCTACATGTTGGCAGCAACCTTCTTTATAACTCCATTGGCTGGGGCACATTCACTGAACTCTCTAGGATCGAACTGTCCAGGATTGAATTGTTTGGGATTGAACAGTGCAGGCATTCACTCTATGGTATTGCATTCTATCATGAGAGCTACAGAAAGTTCTATCTGCACTGTCAGGAGTTCTGGGGAGTTTCATAACCTGTTACTTGTGGAACTGAGAAAACTTATTCGGCTAAGCATTTTAGTGTAAAGATGCTACCATGTAGCCAGGATCCACAACTGCCTTGAAGACTTTTCCCGGAAGCCTCTACCACCCAAGGGGGTAAAATGCTTGTTATTGTTCACATGGCCAATGTACACACTGATTAAAGGGCCTTGGAAAAAGAGAAAGAATGATACATTCTTTAAAACCAGTGGAAATTGTTAATGTTAATGGAAGAGAAGATAAAGCAGTTTGTAAAGATTCAGTATTTACTCACTTGAGCTATTTAAAAAGAAGTTCTGTTTTTTCCCCCACTATTAGACATTCTCCATTATTAGACAACAGCCATCTGTTAGAATCATGTGCTCACCAGCACAAAAATTCTTTCACACTTTGGACCTGTGCTGCTGACAGTTTCAATAATGTGTTTGTAAACTGCGATGTCTTCTCATCCTTAATAATGAGTCATCTGTCCTCCTTCCATATGGAAAGGAATTAGGCAGCGATAGCTTATCAAATGTGCCATGTGGATTAGAAATAGCTGTGTCTCTTGCACTTGACCTGAGTTCTCATCCCATGCTCAGAGTGTGTGGGTACTTGATTTTTTTTTCCCAATGCCTGAAATAGAGTGTATCCTCAATAAATTCTTATTAGTTTGGTAAATGAATAAAATAAAGTCATACCAATAAACTGTGTTTCTTTCCAAACCTCTGTGAAATTTGTTCTGTCTTGAGTATGAGTTTCTTTAAGGCAAAATTATCATGTATAATAAGATATAATATAGTCAGTGTATTTATAAATAATAAATAGCTATATCTAGCCCTTGCTAGGAATTGATAAGGAGATAGAATGTGCTGTTACTCATTGAATATCGAGTGTTTCCAAGTATTTCTCCTGTTTATTTGATCATCACTGTGTCCTTCCTAATGCAACATGGATACTTCCCCAGACCCTTCTCTTAAAGTGTGGTCATGAACTCCATTTTCGGGCTTGTCTGGAACCTTCAGAATCAGAGTCTTCAGTTTTGAACAAAGGAAGACCACAGTCAGACCCAAGTTCACAGGCTTCCATGAGGCACTACTCAACTCTATCTGGGAAAGCAGCCAATGCCCAAGACACCCAAGTCTCCAACAGCCCCTCTCAGGTCCTGTCTTCCTCTGTGGATTCATAATAGCTTAGAGTTCCTAATAGCTAGATGTTCCTAAGTCTATTCCTTTCTCGAAAAAAAAAAAAAAGGCTGTCTGAGGCAAAGTAAGTGATTTGGGTAGAAGAGCTCCTTAAGAATAAAAACCTTTTTATTTAGAAGAAGAAAAAAAACAAGATTATCTGAGTAAATTGGGAGTGTGGTAATCACAAGAGAGGAGAGAAAGGGAGGAGAGTGGAGAAAAATATATAGCACAATAAAAATGACAAAAAAGTTCAAACAATTATTAGCCTTTTATGAATTGTAATATGATTTTGACTTGTGTTTTCTGTCTTAGTGTGTATATGTGTGTCCTTGTACACACAAGCAGAGGTTAGAGAAGGATGTCAGAGTTCTTTCTCTATTGCTCTCCACTTATTCCCTTGATGCTAACTGAACCTGAGAGTCAAGGTATCAAATGGGCTGTCGGGCCAGTCAGTGAGGCCCCGGGAGCAGAGAAGGCTCTGCTCTTCAGCATTACAATTATAGACACGTGCAGCCATGCCTGACTTTCTCTTGGGTGCCGGGGATTTGACCTCAGGTCCTCATGCTTGCATAGCAAACTCTCCCTCCCCTGAGTCTTCTCCTTGGGCTTTGTGTTTTGTCTTCTGTGTCTTGTCTACCTGGGTTCTCCTCGTTGTAACGAAGTGGCTCTCAGCCCAACCATGCACAGAGTGCTTATAAGTACTTGGTTTTCGTATTTTATAAAGATGAGGGCAGGGTGGTAATGATGTGCCGAGAGAGCTTTAAATGTCTCCTCAGAATAATTCTCATCAATCCGCACAGAATTCTAAGTAGCTGTGATTTGCAAGCCAGGAAGTGCAGAGCCCAGCCCTGACTTAAAGGCAGTCGTGTGAAGTGACAGGTCAGAACGCAGGTCTGGCTTGGCACAGACAGAGGGAGAGAGGTGACTTAGTGGTGTGACAGATCCAAGCCCAACCCTGACTTAACACAGAGGCACATGGGGGACGCAGCTGAGTGGAGTGGAAGATGATACAAAAATTGGGATACCCAGCAGAAGTCTGAGTACTCTTACTTTGTTTGATCTGCGTTTACATAGGAAAGACGAAATTTTTTAACATAACTTTTTTCAATATAATAGTCTTATGTTTCAACAGTATAGATTAATGCGAGCCTATAATTAAGGATCCTGGAATAGCTAGAATTAAGATTCTTAAGAGCAGTATTGAAGAGATTGATAACTTTTTGGCTTGCAGCATGTTTATAGTTCTTGGAGGCCAGTAGAAATTATTCGCATATTTCAGATTCAGACCGAGGTTTTGGCAATACCTAAAATGTTATGACACTGAATGTCCCTACTGATAGCCTTTACAAAGGCAGGTCCGGAATTATTTGAAGAAGCTGGAGTACACAATTAAGAAAGACCATAGAAGAATCTCCTTGTATGGCCACATTCTAGAAAGGGCGGTTTAAAAAAAAAAAAAATCTCACTGGAATGTGTTAAAGTCGAATTGTCTGGAGTTGAAGCAATGCACTAGATGCTTTATAGTGAGGAATTCCGTTTCAGCAATTGTACAATTTTGAGTTTACATTTTCATTCCTGGGTGGGAATTTATTTCAGTTCGGAATTACAAACCTGGCAAGTTTAATTGCGATGATATCAAACCCAGATGTCCAGCCTTCTACTTTCAATTTCCTTTGCCACACTGAGGTTTGTGGTCTTACACGTCCTTAGAAACTCTTCAAAATACAAAAAGATATCAGAATTGTATTCACTCAAATATGCGTGTGGCAGGTTTCCTAAAGCTAAACAAAGAATGCCATTCTGAATAGTCCTCCAATAACGTGCTGGTGACACTTCTCCCACCAAACAGTGGGTCCTGTGAACTATGCCCTTGAATCTAAACAGAACTGTTTGTGGTTGCCTTTACCAGGTAAATAAAGACAAAAATGAAACGATAAGATTTTTAAGATCAGGTCATAAAAATGTTACTCCCGCCTTGGTTTCTTGGAACACTGGCTTTTGGACCTAACCAAGGTACTATGAGGATGTCTACGGTATGCGGAGAGCCTACATACAGGTGTTCCAGCCAACCACACCAACTGAATTCCTGGCCAATAACCAGTGACCACCACTTCAGCAAGCTTTCATGCCACAGCCATAGCCAACTGGAGGCCACGGGGAAGAAATACCATCCTTTTGGATCTCATTGGCTGAGATCCCTATAACAAAAATAAAGATGAGTAAAGGGTCTAAACATATTGAGTGTAAATATGACCAACACTCGACCCTTCATTAGGAAACGAAGCTCATAAATTAGCTAATTTATGTTTTGGGTTTTGTTTGTTTGTTTTGCTTTGCTTTTTGGTTTTTTGAGACGGGATTTCTCTGTGTTTTTACCAGTCCTGGCTGTCCTGGAACTCTCTTTGTAGACCAGGCTGGCCTAGAACTCACTGAAACCTGCCTGCCTCTGCCTCCCAAGTGCTAGGATTAAAGGCGTCACCACCACTGCCTGGCTATTGATGTTCTTTAACACTGGGTTTATATTCGTTGTTTTTCTGTTGCTGTAATTAAACACTGTGGCCAGAGGCAATTTAAGGAAGAAGGCTTCTGTTGGGTATGTTGACTTAAGGCTTCTAAGGGCTAGAAGTCTGTAATGACAGAGACTGTATGGCAGCAGAAGTGGAAAACTGACTGATCACATGTCAATTTCCTATGTATGCAGGAAGCAGAGAGAGTAAACAGGAAGTGGGACCAGGATATAAACTCTAAATCCTACCCTCAGTAATGTACTTCCTTCATAATCTTACCAAAAGGGAACTGCTAACAAGGAACCAAGTGTTAAGACACATGAACCTATGGAGATCATTTCTCATTCAGAACAGCTTAAGATCTGATAAAGAAAGGAATAACACCATACAACATTCTGAGCAAAGGGTAGCCTGGAAAAACTTTATCGAAATGTATTCAGGTGCCTCTCAGCATCCTTGTCTGAAACACAAAGATCCTCCTTTCCTTCAGTTAATAAGACTCTTGCATCGGGGTCTTACGACATACCTTAAGGGAATGAGATGGAGGAAGCTCAGACTGATCTTCCTGTATAAGATTTTCTCAAAATTGCTTTTGCTTTAAGCCAGCTGTGTCAGCCAGCTGGTAGTGGTGTATGTCATTAATCCCAGCATTCGGGAGGCAGAGGCAAGCAGATCTCTGTGAGTTCAAGGCTAGCATAGTCTACAAGAGGACAGTTAGGGCTGTTACACAGAGAAACCCTGTCTTGAAAAACAAAACAAACAAACAACAAAGGTAATAAACTCCTTGTGTCTATGTACTCTATGTGACGTCAGCATGTTTTGAAGTTCCTCAAGCCATGAAAAAACACCCTACTGCACAGGCCCAGTTAGGTCTCAGAACTATGAAAAACAATCAGAAAACGCTTTTGATTATTTTAAAACTCTCAGCAGATAAAAATACCTAACAACTAATGTTAACTAGGGCAGAAGACCTGTGGTTCTGAATGGCTAACTAAATATCCTCCCTGAACTGCTGACTTACCATTTGAATTGATGCTGTTGGTTTTATGCCATGAAGTAATAGCTTCCACTTAAGAGGGCTGTTGGAGTTAGCTCATAAGCCAGACATTATTCTACCCAAAAAAATTAGTTCCTCTGTCCAACTTCCCTGATGTTGTATGTGACATCAATTTTCTAGCCACTTTGAGATAATCTTAGTTTAGATCTTCTAAAACTCCATATTTACAGTGCCTTCTGAATTCCCTGGGTCAGGATTTCTCTAGTAACTGTTAGCTTCTTTTCCTTCTTTCTCCACATTTCTAGTCTTAAGAACCGCTATTAGAATAACCTTCTTTAAAATTGTATTTACTATGTCATTTGTCATGAGTGTGCTATGTCAGAAACATAGATGAGCACACATGTATTTTTCTTCGATGTCACAATGTGTTTCATAATGAATTCACAAGCTAGGTCACTTTATTGGCTGCAATTCTCCAAGCATTTTCAATGTTTGTTGTTAGGTAGCAGTTAGCAAACACGTATTATTTTATTCCAGTCTTAACTACTAATATTAACTCAGATCTCATGGTACATTTCACACCATACACATCACTCAATAATTATATCTATAACATCTCTGTCTGTCCGTCTATGTCACAGAATAGCTATGAAAAACCTAAGCAGGCCATAAGATAATTCAAGGTACTCAACGAAGCCTATTGAAGGCAGAAGCAGGAGACTGAGGGATGTAAAGAGAGTCTAGGCAGCATGTAGATAAATAACTCTTTTGAAGTCCAGCACAGTGCCAAGCTGCAGGGCCACAGGTTCGAGCCTCGTCTCAGTGTTGAGTCAAATTACTTGTCAAGGTGAGGTACAGGACCATGAAATTCATAGTGGTAGAGTTTAGAACAAAGTCCAGACATACAAACTAGCTACGAACAGGTGACAATTCAAGCAGGCCCCATAAATAGCGAGGACTAAGCTGAGTTGAAGTTCACTGGAGAGTTGGGAGTTATTTATCTACTGAATATAGGTAAGATGACAGACTGCTAGACATGGCCACCACCATCTCAGGGTTCCTCTTTTTAGGAACTGTCCCTTCTTCTTTATAAGCGCTCTCCCCTTTTCCCAAGTCTAGTTTGTTCAGTGAGTCCTCAGGCATAGTTTCCCTGATATGATTTTAATATCCTTATCTGCTCAGAGAGTCCCATCTACTCAGCTTGGGAAAATGGCTATGACTTCAACAATGCTGGAGAGGATGCAAGGGCAAAGGAACACACATTCCCTGCTGGTAGCATTGCAAACAGGGGCAACCACTACGGAGACCCATGTGGAGAACTCTCAAAGAGAAAAAGGCAAATCTCCCATATGACCCAGCTATACTGCTCCTTGGCATATGCCCAAAGAACTCTATTCCAAAGATATCTGCTCAGTCATGTTCCTTACTGCTTTATTCCCAACAGTTAGAAAGTGGAAACAACCATATGTCCTTCTGCTAGTGAATGGATAATGAATATATGGTACTTATACACCATGGGATACTTTTTAAAATCAACAAAATGGAATTTATATGCAAAGACAAATGAAATTCCAAGGTAAATGAATGGAACTGGGGAGTGCTTTGCTGAGTAAGGTAACCCAGACCCAGGAAGAAAAAACACCACAGGTTTTCTCCTATTCGTGTATCCTAGTTCCAGAAGTTTAGATGCAAGTCCATGAGCTGAATGACCAGCAGACACCAGAAAAGTGGAAAGAGACTGTGGGGAGAGAGAATGGGAGATCTAAAGTTGGGCATGGATAGTAGACACCGTGCTATTTGGAGGAAACCGGGAAACCGGGAGAGGGCTTTAACTCTTGAGGGGGAGGAAGAAGAAATAAATAACTCCAGGAATACTTGAAAACTCCAAATGGAAACATTATTTGCTGTTACTTAAAATACACACATAGATACTACACACACACACACACACACACACACACACACACACACACACACACGTATCCCTGTTGCTGAATACATCACACACATTGGACACAGGACTGGGAGGAGTGGAGCTGGAACTGGTAGGGAAGCCTCTTTCTCGAAGACTAGCACTCATATTACCAAAAGGTGCGATGCTAGCTGCCAAGGTAGAAGATCAATCAACAGTCCTACCTCTCTGTAAAGTCGATGAACCACAACAATGACCGGCTTATCAGTATATCCTGGGTGGTGCAATAGTGGCACTTAGGTTTTGTGAGTAACCGCCAGTTACCTAATTAGGTCTAAGGCCTACTAGATAGGAGGAAATTTATATCCGTTAATGTAAACCTAACCAAATACTCATAACTGGATATTTTTTTATTTTAGCTTAGCTTCCAGTTGGACCTGCAGTTTGTCATTATATTGGATGGACCAGGGAGAGGCAGTTGCTCTGAGAAAGAGACGGCTCTAAGGATTCATGCTTGCTTTATATTATCTCTTATCCACCAGGAGGCTAGTCTGGACTTGTTTACATGGTGAAGGAAGCCTTCCAAGAATAAGTGGAGACATACAAGATTTTTTGAAGCCTAGCTTGAAATTGGCACACTTTTATTTCCTTTTGATTCTATTCTCCAAAATAAACTGCAAGACGGTTTCATGCAGTGAGAAAATCACATCTGTAGATAGGAGGTAGCAAAACATTGTATTGTAGATGTAAACAGAAAAAGAATAAAACCATTTTTATATTCTGTCATTTAAAAAAAAAAGTCCGACTGTTCATCTAAGTCAGATCTATTGACAGAACCTGTAATCCTCGCCCTTGGGCATACATCAGCTGCATATCAAGTTTGAGGACAGTTTTTCGCAAAAATTAAAAATATTCACCAAAAAAGAGGATCAGAGCTGTGTTCCTAATTTGATCACTTGTATTTTCTTCTTCTGCCTTGGCTCACCCGGCTGACTTTTTTTTACAATCCTTTGCCTTACTGTTAATTCACTGACTCTGTGCAGACATTCCCATCTCTTCTGCTCATCTCTACATAAATTATTTCTCCAACCATTAAGAACAGCTTTCCTTATCTCTCCTAAACTCCTCACTCTCCTTTGCTCAAGGGCATCTTTAAATGGGTAGGGGGCCCTGGATTGGGTAAGAGGGGAAGAAACCGGCTTACCGCAAGCAAGCAGCAGACGGCTTGTGTGCTCTTTTCTGTGTTCTTGATGGTGGGTGTAGTAACAAGCTGTCTCAAGCTCCTGATGCTGTGACGTCCCCCATATAATGGATTGTGACCCAGAATTTTAAGACAAATAAACCCTTTCTTCCCCCATGTTGTTCTTTGTAAGAGTTTTTCTTTTTTAATCACATAATAGAAATGAACCTAGAATAGAAATTGGTACATGCAAAGTGGGGTCACCTCCTCTGATAAGCATGACCATGTTGCTTTGGGAAAAGAATGTGAAGGACTTTGGGACTCTGGGCTGGAATAGAGGCCAAGTACTGTGAGCAGAGCTTCATAGGCCTCTCTTAAGCGAGCTCTGAAGACTGGAATGCTGAAACTAACCACGCAGTGAAAGCCTAGATTCAGACGGCAAGACTTGGGTGGAAACCAGATACAGGCTGCTTGTGTGGCATTTTGGCTTAGACTCTGTGTGTGCTGGCCAGAATAGGGCCGAGAAATCAGCGATAGCTGCCGGGAGAGCCACATTACGGAGATGAAGCCTTTGGTGCTTCATTGGAACATTGGGCGCTGATCAGGCTGTGGTTGAAAACGCAGCGGTGGTTAATAAGAAGTCAACACCACTACTGTGGAAGCTGAGACCTTCACTGGGACAATGGCAGTATGTTTCTCAGGATCAGCACACAGCCGCTGTGGTTCAGGACAGCCGGGCTACATCTTAAGCTGGCAGCAGAACATGGAATTTGTATGCAGGAGTCATGCATGGGTACTGGGTTTTGTTTCGTTTTCCCTCTGCTATTAGCTGCAATTCCACTTTTTAATCTTATTTGTTTGTTTGTTTGTTTTACATCCCAGTCACAGTTTCCCTCCTTCTTTTTCTCTCAGCCCCTCCCCCCACCTCCCCACCTCTCACCCCTGCTCCCACCCCCAATACACTCTGTTTCTGCTTAGAAAAAGGCGTGTCTCCCATGAGTATCAACAAAACACGGCATAGCAACCGGCACCTCTCTGTGTATTAAGACACATCAAAATCCCAGAGAACCTGCACAACGATGAGTACCTAAGAGAGACATACATAGATTTAATCTACATGGGAAATAGAAAAAGACAAGATCTCCTGAGTAAATTGGGAGCGTGGGGACCTTGGGAGAGGATTGAAGGGGAAAGGAGGGGCAGAGAGAGGAACAGAGAAAAATGTAGAGCTCAATAAAAATCAATTAAAAGAAAAAAAGCCTGGGCCAGACGATCCCGTATGAGGACTAGGGTCTCAGAAGCCATTAAGAATCGAGACAGCCTCTATGCCCACTGTTAGGAGTCCCACAAGAGGACCAAGCTACACAACTGTAACATATGCAGAGTGCCTAGGTCAGTCCCGTGCAGGCTCCCTGGTTGTCAGTTCAGTCGCTGGGAGCCCCCATGAGCTCATGTTAGTTGATTCGTGACCTTCCTTGCACTGTCCTTGACCCCTCTGGATCCTACAATCATTTCTTCTCCTCTTCTATAGGATTTCCTAAACTTTGTCTAATGTTTGGCTGTGGGTCTGCATCTGTTTCCATCAGTTGCTGGATCGTGTCTCTCTAATGCCAACTGGGCTAGGCACAATCCCAGCACATCCCATAGGCAGGACAGACTTTAGGTCTGAGGTTATAAGGCTGGGTTGGTTTCTTAAAAAGCGTGAAAGATACAGGATTTCAGGGATTATGGAGAACAGCTGAGACCAGGCCCTAGATGCTAAGGTCGGAGTCCCTGTAGATGACAGATAGGTCACTTGTGAAAGAACAGCCTCTGTTGCAATGGAGATCCCAGGATACTGCAGATGCCAGATCCTGGGCATTTGTGAAGGAGAGCTTCAGGTGGAGAACATGGCTGGCCTAAAAGAGAGGCATGTAAGCTGCAGATGGCAGAGCTGGGGCGACTGGGCTGCTCAAGTTCTTAAAAGAAGACCAAAAGAAGAATGTTGCAGCTATTTTTACAAATAATCCACTAAAAATCAAAGCAACAACAACAACAAAACATTAGCCCGACTCCTCAGAATTTTTCGAGGAACTGAATATCTTTGCCCTTCTCATCCTGAGGCATTATTTTTTTCCCCAGTCTGAGCCACATCAATGGAACAGAATTTGAACCCTCTTCCATTATCAGTACCTCCTTTGACAAAGTAATGAACTCTTTATTGAGCGTCTCTGTAAATGTGTCAGCGATGCTGGCTTACCTGCCATCCTCCCTTCCAGCGCCTCTGATGAACTGCAAAACCAGCTCAGAGATGAACATGCAACCCCTACTGCTCTAATAAACATACACCTCTGAGTACTTACTTTTCGAACCCATCAGACAGAGACCAACTTGTCTTCGTTGTTCTCAGATGCAGACCCTTGCCATTGACCATGGAGCCATCCACGTGAAGAAACTGCCTAGGGCAGGAAGGAATGAAGTCAGCTCCCATTGAGAAGAGGTGAAAGGAAAAGAACGTCCAGCTCATGCCAAGTCTCTGTCTCAGCTTCCTCCCTACAGCTCCATTGCATAGATAATAAATCTGTTTTGCTCCGTGCCAGCTCTAATTGCGTTTTTTACACTTACAAGCAGAGAGTTCAAACATACGACTTAGGAATATTCTTCAGAATCTAGCACAGTGCTAAATCCACAATGAGTTACCTCATAAATGTGTGTTAAATTCAAATCGAATTTAATACAATGTAATACTAAACAACCTTTAAAATGACAAAACTCTTTAAATACAGGCAATACCAATGTTGGCAAAGTACAGAGCAACTGAGATGTTCTTGCAAGGCAAATGACAATAAAAAGTAACACTGTCATTTTGGAAATGTCTTTTACTATATCTAAAAAAGTTTAATATATACTAATACACTAGGACCCAGAAGTTCGTGTGCATATATACAATAGGAATACAATATATTTTCAACAAAAGATAGGTGTGATAAAATTATTATGAGTAATCCCAAACTGGACACAACCCAATTTTCCAACAAAAAAAGAAATAATTGATAGAGGATAGGTAGATATATAGATAGAATATCAGTGCAATAATGTTAACTCTCTATATCCACAGATTTGACCACTTTGGTTCAAAATTATTTGAAAAACTATGGCATTGGTACTGAGCTGTACAGTTATTCCCTCCTTGTCATGTTCCCTACACAATAAGGTGTATCTGTTTACATTGCGTTCGGTATTGTAAACATTCTGGAGATGATTTAAAGCACTTGGGAATACAAGCACAGGTTAGCTGCAGATCCTAAGCCTACTTATATAAAAGACTTGAGCATCAGTAAGTGATCCTCAGTATCACTGAAAACCCTGGAACTGGTCCCCTCAGGATAATGGAATGCACAGCCATCAGAAAGATACAGCAATGCTGGTGCAGCGAACATAGAAAAGTTCACACGCACGATGCTGAACAAATTAAGTCAAACACAATGAGAACACACTTCATAGTCCCAGTTACAAAGTACAAAAGACGAGAAACTAATTTTCACTGCTGGAAACAGGGATTGTTCTCACCATTATGGGAGAGTCTTTACGGGAAGGAGGTGCGGAAGCTTTCTCTATGCACCCAAGGGTCTATAAATGTATATTTGTTGAGCTTCGACAGAAAGTGTATTTAAAGAAGTTGAAGAAGAAATGAATGTGAGATCCTTTGGGTAGCCACACACTGGCCAGCTGTCTGGTCTCCCTCAGCCGGATTTGCCCTCTCTGGCTAGCAATGGGAGAGGAGGCGAGAACTGTGAGAAGAGCAGCTACCACACAAAGGAGCAAAACCGTGAGAGGAAACATGGCTGTGACAGAGGAAAGTGTGTTCCCCGACTTCCTCCATCTGCCATGCCATATGCAGCATCTATCAACGCTCATTTGCTGTGTGCAGTGGAGGACATTTCTTTGCGGGTGGAGAAGAACTTCTCATTAGCTCTTAAGACGACAGCTGCTTCGGTCTTGATGTTCTGGGAGTTGGGTCATGGTATCTGGTAGATTCAACAGAGGCAGAGCTGGATCCTTGCCTTTTTAAAGCCAGGAATGGCCTTCTGAAAACTTAGATACACAGAGTTCCATCAAAGTCCACCGGCTCCACTCTGGCTCTGCTCTCCCAGTTTTCTCCATTTGCACTTGGGCTTTAGCCCCTTACTTCTTGCTGCTTTCTGATATTATCTAAACACCTGCTAGAGAGGTGATCTCCCGAACCCATCTGCAGTAATATATTAACTCCAATTAGCCTAACTGTTAGCTCTTAACGCTTTGTTTGATCTTCAACCACATCCACCCAGAAAGGGCTTATCTTTCATGTTGGTTTGAATAAGAATGGCCCCATAGGTATATATATTTAATGCTTAGTCGTCAGGGAGTGAACTACTTGAGAAGGATCAGGAGCTGGGGCCTTAGAAGAACTGTGGATGGGCTTTGAGGTTTCAATAGTTCAAGCCAGGCACAGTGGCTTGGACTTCCTGCTGTCAGAGGATCCGGATGTAGAACTCTCAGCTCCTTCTCCAGCACCATGTCTGCCTGTGTGCCACCACACTTCCCATCAGGCTGAAAATGGACTAAACCTGTGAAACTGTAAATAAGGCCCAGCTAAATGTTTTCCTTTATAAAGAGTTACCATGGTCATGTTGTTTCTTCACAGCAATGGAACACTGATGAAGCCATCTCTACACATCTATTTAGTTTTTGGAGATCTAATGTTGAAAAGAAATCATAACCATATTATTATAAATGGAGGCTTTCGAACAATAACTGAACATCTTGGTTGCCTTTTGATTCTTTTGGCTTGCCAGAGTCAAGTTCTATCTCCAACACCCTCCAAGAATAATTCCAGATTTCTGTCCCTTTTCTCATCTCAGCACCTCCCTGTACTTCCTGGTTCTATGATTGAACCCATCTAGTGAGATGCTCCTCCATGAGATGTGTCTCATGGAGCCTGTGTAGTCCCTACCAGGAATCACACTCATTGAAGCCCAAAGCTCAGAAGAGGTTCCCTCCCCCAAAGAGCCCATAATTAGAAAAGCCCCATGTTCAATTAAATGTTGTCTTAAACTTATTAATAATTGTGACCAAGGGCTCCATATTGATATTGTCTGTGCAAAGCACACAACTAGAGCAGCCTCCTACCATAGAAATGTTGTATTCCTACCCCAGAGATTAAGACTTTTCATTGTTTCTTTCAAGCCTTTAGAAATCGTTAGACCACTGTGTGTAGCATATACTTTACCCATTTTTGGTGTAGAATAGTTCCCAAGTTAAACATCATTACTACCTCATTCCACAAGGCAGAAGCACGAGCCTGAACCATCAGCTGTCACTCCTGTTCTCCCCTCCCACTGACCCCTTGGCAATTACCAATCTACTTCCTCACTCTATGGAATTGCCTATGCTGGAAGATTTTGTATGCATTCTACTTATGTGATATATGTGGCCCCTCGTATCTGACTTCTTTCACTTCTTTTGAAGTCAAAGGTGAAATGCATTTTGTTTTTAAGATCAAGGTGAGTTCCCACTCTAGTTCTTTGGGACCCTTTATCCATGAGTTGAATTTACTTCCCATCCCTTTTTCCCTGGACCCCCTCGCTGTGTCATTGTCTTTACAATCTTTACAGCAAAACTCTTTCAATACCAGAATCCTTCCTGTCCCTTGTTCTCTCCTGACCCTAGCTAAACTTCTCAGTTCTCTCTGCCTTCTCCTCTCTCACTGACTCTCCAGCCTTCACTGGCCTAGCTTCTCCCAAGTGGTTGGTGGATGCTTTAGCTGACTGATGATGCTCTCTGCCCTTGGCTCTCTGTACCCATCCTAGGTATGACCTGCTGGTTGACACCCCTTTACTCATGTCTACTTTCCCATTGGCCTCTGGTCTTTTCACCCCTTTGAACATCCTTCTCACCATTTTTTTGAAAGTGACTTTATGAATCCTATGATCCCTTGAGTACTTCATTACTCTTTATAAAACTCTCTACTTATTTGATTTTTATTTTCAACTGATTTTTAAACTAGGATCTTCATCCAGACTGTACTATAATATTCTGTTAAAGATTGTGAAGCCTTATCTCTAGGTATTAAGATCAGGCTGCGCCCTACTCCAAGTAACAGTGTTTTTCTAGGCTCGGCCTGTCTCAAAGAAACTGTTTTATAAGCACTTTTTATTCAATTTTGAGTATAAATGCAAACATAGGATGACTGTGTACCTTTGTGGACACATAAACGCTACCACCTGCCCCAGACCACCCATAAGACACAGACTTATCAATAACTTATTCCTACAAGAAGAAAGAATTCTACCCTTTAAATGTACCATAGTTTATTGGAATTAAATGGACACATAAATGTGTTCAAATCCTATCAGGAAATCAGGCCTGGGAACTTACAAAACACACCAGACTATAGAAAGAGGCTACATCCTCCTCTGGACCTCACGGAGAGGAGGAAGAGACCTAAGGTTACCTAATACACAATAGACCTGCTGCTTTAAAATAGGTTGTTTTTAGAGGCCCAATGGAACAGCCTAGAAGAAAATAGACAATACCCCTGTAGCCTGTTTTTTAGAACAAAGAGCCAACAAGCCCCTACTAGGATGGATTATGGCCTAGAAGAGCAAAGCAAAACCTAGAAAACTGAGATCTATAAGGGAAGAGTCAGTCTAGCCTCCCACCTTTACTATCCAGTGCAGAAGCAATTTTATACTATGGCAACCTAGTACTTGTCTTCATACCAAAAGTCACTTAGATTGGGTCATATATGGTGGGAAGCTTTTCCACACCCTTGAAAACTTGTGAGTACCAGAAACATCTTTCCTAGAGATTTCAAGACGCTCTCTCTCTCTCTCTCTCTCTCTCTCTCTCTCTCTCTCTCTCTTCCTCCCTTTTTCCCTCCAACTCCCTCACGAATCCCTGCTGTGCTGTACATGGCAGTTATATTTTATAATGAAGCTCCTCTTCAGGATTTGAAGAGAAGGCTTGCTGTCCCTTCAAAGCCCTGCCATACTGCCTTAAGAATGATGTTCTGCTTCTGCTTAAAACTATCTCACTGTAAGTATGGACCGTGCCCCTCCATGTTATAAGGCTCCCTCCTAAAAGAGGTACTCTTATGTCAGTTTCTTCCCCAAAACCTTCCAGTTTCCTTTCTTTTTAAAGTTATGACACCCAGGTAATAGTGACCTCACCAACCTGTTGTCTGATCATTTGGTATATATGCTAAAGGACCAGCAGGCAGAGAACCCCACACCTATCCCAGGGGTTTCAGGTTGGCATACCCCCATTGTTGATGGAGACTATTCAAACTCCCGTCTGTCTACTCATTTGACCAACTGGGGTCTCCCAGCCATTTGTACACTAGTTTTCCCATTTTGAGAGAGTCCTGATATTCACTTCCAGGACCTCCTGGTGCTGCATCTCACTACTGCAGCTTGACTTGACCTGATCACAAGGCTTGACTCTCATCTGTGATTCTATGGTTAGATTCCACAGCAGTGTTTCCAGCAGACCTCTGTTAGAGCTAGTTGTCTGAATCCTCCATAGATTCTTTTGCCATGCCTATCAGCTTCCTGCTTCCAAGTCTTAAGCCTCTTTGTATTCTTTGAATTCGATTGCAGCCTCTTTAACCCCTTTTAACTTACATATATACACATATGTAGACATATTTACTGTATGACCTGTAATGTGTGATATGAGAGCTAACAATAGTAGTTAAAATTAGAATAAAAGGGAGATGCCATGTAGTTGCTGAAGAGGATAGATGTCATAACGTAAATGGTAGATCACAGTCTCATGGCAATGCATAGATGAATAGAAATGTGTTGATTTAAGATGCAAGAGCTACTTAGAAATATGCCTAAGTCATTGGCTAAGCAGTGTTGTAATTAATATAGTTAGTTTCTGTATTATTCAGGTCTGGTCAACCAGACCTGAATGTTTACAAAATGGCACCCACGTTCTGGGGCATGAATTCATATAAAACCTAAAAATGTTTAAAAGGGGAGGGGGTCCACAAAAACAGAAGCTAAGCAGACCTTCTTGGTAGCCACATTTTTTTCAGATAAACTCTGTTTGCTGACAGTGAACAGAAGCACAGATTCTTTAAGAGAAGGCTTCCTGACTCAGCATTAGCAGCAAAAACTGTATGACTTCTTTAAGAGACAGCAACTTTGGCTCTTTTAGGAGGTCCTACACATAAATGGGGTTTGTAAATCAAGTGCTACATGTTGCTTAATGGTGACATAGATCTGCTCTATCCCTGGAGCTGTGGTAATGAGCATGGATCATAGAGCTGGTGGTAAACATACTTTGGCCATATTAAAAGGCTAAGAGAGGTGGAACCAACATCCAGGGTCACAGCAATCAAGCTGCTTACTATTTTAAAAGTGCTTCTGGTCAGAAAATGTTTACAGATACACAATAAGACAAATTCAGATGAAAAAAAGATCTCTGAATGGGTCATAGTGTTGGATTAATGTACATGGACTTATGAGAAAAGAGAAAGAGTATAGAAAGTCACAGATTAAAAGAGTAAAGATAATTAAATATTAAAAAGTAATAGAATAAAAAATAAGTCATGTAAAGATGGAAAGCACACAGAGAGTCTGGATTATGTATATTATTGTTGGCTTTGAATGAGCTAAGTACAGAGAGACATTTCATTGTATGGGCTGTTAAACTAAACCAACACATATATTTTAAAGGTATCTTGACTACAAAATTTGAGTTTAAGGATATGTTACCTTGGAAAAGAGGTTCTGCTTTTGTTTCCACAGTGGATGGGAACCTGTGGAATTCCTTCCAGGTCAATGTGATTTGATGGAACAAATCACTCCCCCGGAAGGTTTCTGTGAACCTTAAAAGTACTTTACCCAGCAAACATCAGGAAGCAGTATGGATAAAACTATGCCCAAATTCCCAAAATGTTTGTTTATAAATGTTTGTTTTCATTTAAAGGGGGATATGATATAGAGATGAATACTTTACATTGGTATGGACTTTGGTTTATTGATGCAAATTCAAGGTCAATTTTGTCATTATGCATATTTTTACTCTTGTTTAAGGTATTATGCTTATACAGCTCAGTTTAAATGTAATATATAATTAAAAATTATAGATTAACTGATAGTTATTTATAATAGTCAAACTTGTAGTCATGTTAGTTAAGATTTCTAGATATGTAGTGATATATTTCAATTAGATAGATAATCTTCAACTCTTAAAGACCTACAGAATATGGCAGTTAAAATAGTTTAAGACTTTAGACTTTTCTTGACAGCGAGACATGTCTGCTTCTGGCAGCACCAATTACTTCAGAGAGGTTAATTGGCATTGAAGGAACTCATTATGTAATTTGCCTTCAATGTGACAAATCTAATCATTTGGGTAAGAAACTGTTCTTGCCTGGACTGCTTGATGTTATGCTATATGAACTAGACATGCAATAACCATACAAAAGTGACAGCTAAGCTTTCCAAAAGAAGTGATGGTATTTCAGGGTTCCTACTTCACAGAGAAAACTGCCAGATATTCTGCAGGACATAGAAGATGGTGACTGACAAACTGCCAATAAAGGCAAAACAGTCTTTCAAAGTTCTGCTTCATGAAAAAGTCTGCCAGATACTATGGGCCTGTAGGCTCAAAATGAATGTCCTAATGTTACAAAAGAACTTTGGGGGCTGGAGAGATGGCTCAGCGGTTAAGAGCATTGCCTGTTCTTCCAAAGGTCCTGAGTTCAATTCCCAGCAACCACATGGTGGCTCACAACCATCTGTAATGAGGTCTGGTGCCCTCTTCTGGCCTTCAGGCATACACACAGAAAGAATATTGTATACATAATAAATAAATAAATAAATAAATATTTTTTAAAAAAGGACTTTGGGTGACCATTCAGACAGTGAGATGTCTCTGTCAATTCTAGAGTTTGGAACTTGCTTACACTGCACTTCTTGTTTACTTAGGTAATATTAAATCGTTCTAGGGTCTTTGATGGAGTTTAAGACAGATAATTATAGTTTTCCTTAGTTCTGATAAAAGATAAATTAAATATGAAACTTTAGACTTAGAAAGAAATCTTATAACTGCAATTTTTGCTTGATACCTTTTTTTATTTGTAATTTTACTTTGTTAAAGTCAAACATTTCCTTTTTATATAGACAAAAGAGGGGAGATGATGTGGGATTCCCCTCTGTATGCTGTAAATATGCTTTATTACCATTAGTTAATAATGAAACTGCTTTGGCCTATGGCAGGGCAGAATATAGCCAGGCTGGAAGAGATATAAAGAGATAGTACACAGAATCAGGGAAAAGCCAAATAGCTGCCAAAGAAGACAGATGCCAGGCAGAAACCTTACTGGTAAGACACAGCCTTGTGATGATACATAGATTAATAGAAATGGGATAATTTAAGATATAAGAGTTAGCTAGAAAGATGCCGAAACTGTTGGCCAAACAGTGTTATAATTTTTTTAAAAAAATAGAATAAAAAGACTTAACTTTGCTTTAGGCAACTTAAAAGAGAATCAGAACCATTTGGCAAATTCCTGCCAATCAAATCAATGTACTTTATGAATTTATTATTATTTAATAAACTTTGACATTATAGAAAGGCAGACGTGTTCATCTGTTTCTGACATGGGCTGCTCACAACTCAGGATGTGCATTCTTTCCTAGGTTTCAGGTTTATAAAATGCAGATGGCTGCTGGAAATATGTGTATCTAGAGATCTGCAAAATGTTTTACCCCCTAAAACATGTTTTTAATAAAACTTGAGCCTGTGTCTTTGGGCAGACCCCATAGCCTGAATAAGGCCATGCTGCCTTCCTACAACTCTCTGTGGGACAGAGAGTTACGAGGCAGTCTGTTCTGTGACTTGATGGCTCTCAAGACCCAACAAGCCTTCCCTCAGTTAACTTGTTTATGTTGGTGTTCTGTCACTGTCGTGAAAGGTTGGCTGAAAAACCACACTTCAGGCCTCATTCTGAAAGGCTTGCAGGTTATCATACTACTCTGAGCAAACCAAAATCTGAGGCCAGAAAATTTGGGCTTATATTGTGGTGGCATCATTTCCTAACCATGTTACAAACTACTTACCTGCTGGTACCTTAGGTTCTTCATCTGTGGAATGGGATTGCATTGAAAAATGCGTAAGTTAGCAGTATATAGTATTTAGAAACATGCCTGGCACAAGGTAAGGAAACAATGAAAATTTGAGTATTGTCATCATTTTTTTGAACCTAAGTGTGACTTCCCCTCAGTCCTCTGGTGTGTAGAATCTTATCCCTGGACGAGTCATACTAAATTGTCCTTTTAGAAGCCAAGAAGAATCCTGGAATGTAAGTTATCTAGACATGACCTATATTTTTTGGATGATCCAGGCTAAGCTGTTGAAGAGAGTCGGGTCATCCAGAGTGATCCTGTCCAACCTCCATCAGAAGAGAAGGAAACCGAATCCCCAGGAGTCTCCCCATAGAGGTGTGTGAAGGCTAAGCTGGCAATAGCTGTGAGGAGTCTAGATTAGTTTCTGACTGATCCTGAAGTCCTTCCACATCCTTTGGCACTTGGTGATTTTCCAAACTGTGGCTAAGGAAGGTATTAGTTATTAAGTAGATATAATTTGACATAACTTGCTCTAATTGGGGTGAAGGTAGTCTATGGCCTAACTTTTGTGTGTGTGTGTGTGTGTGTGTGTGTGTGTGTGTGTGTGTGAGTGTGTGTGTGTGTGTGTATGTGTGTGTGTGTGTTGTGTATGGAAGAGGAAGAGACTGTTTCAGTTGTCTATGGCCTAACTGTGTGGGGATGGGATCTACGGCATTGACTTGTTAGCTCATAATCACCACAAACACACTATTAATTTTAAATTTTTTTAAAATTTTTAATTTTTTAATTTTTTTTAAATTGCTAATTGCTTACTTTTTTCAAAAGATTCCCTTTGTCCAGGTTTAAGGGGCACAGTACATATTACTGTTACAAGCTATCTTGGGGAACTCATACGCATGCACACATACACACACACACACATATACACACACACATTTCAATCCATCTTTACAAGGAGATTCCAATGAATTTACAAAATGAAGCAAAGTTTCAGATAGCACATTTAGAAGCTTTTAGAGCACTTACAAGAATAAAGAATGATATTTCCAGAAGCACAAGATGAACTCTTGGTCCCTGTTGTGAAAGGGCGTGGTCCTGGGGCTGCTAGGAGTTAAGAGTGATAAGAAAACCCCTCAGAACGTGACCCCAGTCTTACTTTCCAGCAAGCTCATCCCAGGAACTAAACTCTAGGATAATGTGCATTTTGCAGAGCAATGTCTCCATCCACGACACTGAACATGATGCAGAAATACAAAGGCCGTTAGAATGACTGGAAAACAGCCAGTGATCACCCAGGGATGGCATTTAGGAATGGAGTTGGGTGGGGAGGCCGTCTCACCTGATGTGGTATGATTTTCCTGTTTGTGCCGACGCATTTACTTCCCTATTTACTATAGTGAGGTGCCTATAGTTCCTGTAGTGATGCTCGCAAGGGCTTGGTGACATAGCATGGCACTCTCTATTCTAATGTGACCTCATCTAAACCCCTATCCCTTGCTCTCAAGAGTGTACTCCAGAGCCTCGTGCTTCTATAGTCCCTTTGCCTCCACACTGGTTGGAGGAGGGGAAAGATGAAGTATGGCCACCAATATCAACTTGACTCACACAGAATTTAAGAAACGGAAGATAGAGGTGGAAGCTGCTCCTTCCCCATTGCCTTTTCCTCCTCAGAAGGTCCATCTATGTGATGGCAAACGGTAGAAAGTGAGGCCACTTTTCACCCCAGGAACTAGTTCTGGGGATTCTTCTCCCTTGGCTGAGGGAACAGGACCACAGTCCCTTTACCACATCCTCCAGTAAGAAATAACTTTCCACCTTGAAATTCAACCCTAGTACTTTAGAAAGATCCATCCGTGTTATGTGTGTTGTAGTAGAGAAACAATGAGGGACTGTCTGGCAGTCTCTTGGATTCAGTATAGCCTTTCCCTGCTATTGTCCCTCATTCAAAGACAACAAAAACCCATTTTGTGCCGCATTGTCTTGCATGTGTCTGTTTCTTTATGGGCCTCCTTGGCTTCCATTTCCAGACAGTGGCCTTCTTGAAGGCATGTGTGTGTCCTGCCATCCTTAAAAAAAATTACATCCATATTTCAGGGAGCAAATCCAATTCGAGAGTGGGATTTCACTTTCCCTAACGTCTTTACTGCCAAAACAGTTTTTACGACGTTAAGTTCTAGAAAGAATGAACTGCACAAGGACTCCTAAACTTGTTGAAATGTGAATTGAGAGGAAGTGTCTTTAGGAAAGTGAAAAGTAGGTGGTGTGGCCCAGACAGAAGCCGAAGGATAACTCTGTTTAATGTTTCTAAAGGACAGACGTCTGAATGAAAAGTTTGACTCCTTGGGCCTGTGTCCAATCAGACATACATCCATTAAAAACTGGCTATAAATGACAATGTATGCCAATAACCAAGATGGATTTTTCAAAGATATATAATTCATGTGTTGAAAAGCTATAAATTCTGAGGGTCTTTCAAGAAGTCTTTTTAAAAGTTTATCGATTTTTTTAAAAAACTGAAGACTTCACTGACATATGCACATACGTATATATGCACAAATATGTGACATGAATATGACATATATAGTATATGCATACCAAAAATTAATGAAAATCTTGGTGAGGATTTTATGTAAGATCAGCACTGAAGGAAGCAGAATCCAAGTCACCCAGTTTGTCAGATCAGACTTAACCTTCGAAAGCAGCCCTCTGACCATCTAACATTATATTCATTTTCATCTTTTTTGCTTTGCTCTGTTGTGGTTTCAAGAGGCAGAATCTTTCTATGTTGCTCATGCTGGTCTTAAAATCCTGCCAGGCTCAGTCTACTCTCCTTTTGCACAAGTAGGAGTTCAGGCACCCCCATCATGCCACCTGTTCTAGAGCCTTTTAGAAAGAGACACAGACATCACATGGTTTTATTTGTCCATTTACTATGACTGGGAAATTAAAACATGTCGCCAGATCTAAGTGAAGTTTATACATTTTCATTGTCACATAGCATTCAACTATGCCAATGAACCAAACCTTGCTGCTGTCTCTACTATTAACACGAACTATTTTATCCGGCTTAATGAGGAATTGAAGTATAGATCAGAACCCATTCTGTTAGGAATCTTGAGCTTGTGCTATGCTTTAGGCTGGAATATGGGTTCACTGTATCCTGATCTCTCATGGTGGAGAACCTGATTTATTGGCAGCTACTTTTTCTGAAAGAAAACAAAAAGTGTTGATCCTAAAATGCAGCAGTGGTCTTTCCTCTACCATGTTAAGATCTTCATCAAGTCACTAAATCTTCTGGCCAGTGACCACTGCGCCTAGCACTAAAATTGTCAGTGGTCCCCACAGAGGGCCAGTTTATAACCAAGGAACATTCGTCTTGTGAATTTGACTAATGATCAACAATTAACAATTTCTGATTAATTCCTAACAGAGATTGACTTTTTGTTCATAGAATAGTGAGATACTGGCCTTCTGAACTTCTAGCGTATTTTAGGAGCTCAATT
The DNA here is from genome assembly GCF_982192425.1 of Myodes glareolus. Classification (NCBI taxonomy): domain Eukaryota; kingdom Metazoa; phylum Chordata; class Mammalia; order Rodentia; family Cricetidae; genus Myodes; species Myodes glareolus. The sequence continues at coordinate 42,727,106 of NC_142035.1, read as the reverse complement.
TCCTTCCCTTTTGTGTTTCTTCCTAACCATAAACTCAAAGTTGGTTACAGTGAGGTAAGATACCAGCCTGGCCTATGCAGTAAGACCCTGTCTCTTCAAAAGTTAAATTGACATGTTATGTTGGAAGTCAGAATGATGGTTACCTTTAAAGGTCTAGGAGAACTGGAATGTTTCAAATTTGGTTGCACTTCTCTTAGTGTTTACAAAGAAATTCACTAAACACAGTGTATGTATTAAATACGGTATAGTCATCATTTATTTTAGATATAGATATTTTACAATATGCTACATGTAATATATTTTGGTAAAATATAATTACATACAATACATTAATCAAATTAAACGTTCCTCAGTGATGGATCCCTCAGAGTTCAAGGACCCCCAACTAATGAATTACATCTCAAACATTTTCTTTTGGAAAAAAAAACCATCTTGATTTACTTCTGGGTTGCTAATTAGTCAATCAGGTTAAAACACTTCTTGCACAAATGGGATTTTAATGGGTGTATGTGTAACAAGACACATCTCCTGCCTGGCTGACCTCTTTCTGTTTTTTATCATGGCAGACTATACATTATAAAGTGGTTGCTACCATTCAGGATTGATTCACTCTCTGTGAATAGCATCTGGAAGTGGTGAGAAGGTAGAATATTATTTAGTCTTCCGCCCTGTTTTCTGGCATACAGTTCTAAGCACATTCTGGAATCTAGAGACTTCTTTTGCATGCTCATGACATAAGCAGGATTTAGGGATCTCTATGTAGCTTCAGGATGAGGGCTTGTCACAGAAATACCAGGACATGATTAGAAGCTTAGGAATACCCAACTTCTAGGGTGTGGCGAAGGGCTGACAGTGGAGCTCACCAATAATGATCAATCGCTTAGTCAATAATGCCTAAGGGATGCGGCCTACCTAAAACCCCAAGGGAATGTGTTTGGGAAGCTTCTGGATAGCTGAACAAGTTAAGTTGCTAGAGGGATAATAGCTAGAGAAGACACGAGAACTCTGAGCTCCTTTCAAAATATTTCACACCCAACATGCCTTCTCTCGAGCAGGTTATCTGTGTCCTTGGTTATATCCTTCAGCAATAATTGGATAAATGCTAGCTCTTCCTGTGGGTTCTCTAGCAAATTAACCGAATACAAGGAAGGGGCAGTGATGGTTAGGCTTGTAGCGTTTGTCTGCAGTAAAGGACATTGTTTCTGTCCAGTTGTAATTTGTGTCCAGATCCAGGGACAGCCTTGAGGGACTGAGTTCTCAGTCCAGGAAACTGGACAGTCTTTCAGGTAGAAAGTACAATAATTGAACTGAGTTTCATGACCCTCTCTGGGCTCCCAGGGCAGAGGTAAATAGTTGCTCCTGGGAAGAAACTCCCACATATTGTCGTGACCAGAAGTGAATATTCTGTATTGAAGGGACTATGTGAGCATGGAAGCTAGGAAATTCGCTGGGATTTTTTTCATGTATCCATAGAGGAGTAAGACGGGCCTTGTCTGATGCTGATAAGCAGCTGAGGCTATTACATGCTCAAAAGGGAAGCATAGTACTTGACAGCTGACTTCACAATCTCAATGCTTGTACCTCAGCTCACTATTCCCATTGTGCTTCTCTTTGACTCCTTATGGTGACACCAATAAGCCACAATCAACATGTATCCATTTAGCATTGTAAACTATTGTTTCACCATGGGTTCCTCCACCTTAGTGTGGTTAGAATCATTTCCATAAGTTATCATAAATATAGCTCTGTATACCGTTCCCGCTGTTTAGGTGGTGTCACCAATTGTTCCCCAGACTTAAGATTTGATTATCTTGTTTTGCCTTTGGTTCTGTGGCTCAGGAGTCTACCAATACTGGAACCTAGAAGTTATCTCTGAGGATCTCTGTGTGATTGCAATCAGATGTTAACTTGACTGTAATCATCTGGGCTGCGTATCTGGGGTGCTTCGCACTGATGGCTAAGAGTAGGTGGTCAAGGCTATCGGATGAGCTCCGCTGGGGCTCACTTCTGGAGTCCCTGCCTGGGACTGTGTAGCGCATTGAGCAGGGTAGTTGGATTTCTTACGTGGTACCTACCCACTACCTTTCCCAAAGTTGACCATTCAATGAGAGCTCAAGGAGAGGAACTGACTTTGACATAGAAGTAACATGGTATTGCTCCTGTGACATTCTTTTGGTTACAAGCAAAACGGGAGGAGAAAGGATTGGACCCCACCTCTTGATGGGAAAGCTCTCAAAGAACATCTGGTCCTTTTAAAAATTGCCACTCCATGAGACAATTACAATAATCCAAATACATTTAATTGATGGCCTTTTTTCTGGGTCTATACCTAGAATCTTACGAGTTTTGGTGGGCACACAAATCAGCTAATCAAATTATACCACTTCATTTATTATCAAGGAAGCCACCGATGCTCCAGTTTAATAGGAAAACTTCTTATGGGTCTTGTTCCTCTAAATATGTACCAGAGGCCTTGTTATCTCCCTGCTATACTGAAAGTCAAGGAATCCTAGAATATTCATAAGTCCCCATCTGTGAACTTTCAGGACAAATTTTGAGCTTACTTTTTTCTGGTGCTGTGTCCAATATTTACAAACGTACTTCTGAGAGTTTGGACTTTCAAGGAGTTCCAGTCATTGCAGAGACATCTGTAACAAATGTTTGGGTGCTTGAAGGGTACCTCTGGCTTCCTACCACTGTCCTAGGATATTCTGACCCAGATGTTTGGACTGAGTGTTACTTAAGGAACAAAAGAATGGGCCCATATGTGTGGGTTCTGTGCCTTCAGGGTCAGTTATCTGAAAATTTAAACTGTTCAGGAAAAAAAATATGTGTTTGTGCTGAGCACACTCAGGCTTTTAAAAATCACTATTTCTTAAACAATGGACTGGAGTAACTACTTACACAGCATCTATGTTTTATTAGGTCTTGTGAATAATCTAGAGATTATTTCACGTACATAGGAGGATATATAAAAACTCTCTGCAAATACACCATTTTATGTAAAGAACTTAAGTGTCTAGGGATTTGAGTATCCATGGGAGTCTAAGAACCAATCCTGGTGCGCGCTGATGTATAGTGACTTACTGTTCTTCTGATTAATGAAAAGAGAAAGAACAATCTTTAGAACTGAAACAGAGCTGGGCTCCTGGGTAAGGGAAGGAAGTCTTACTCTGGAGACAACCATCTTTATCAGTTGTCTGGATGAAAGAACTAAGTAAGACTTAATAAAAATTAGAACAGGAAGCTAAAGCAGCTAGATGGATTCGAGGGACCAGACTGAAACTCAATATGATCCTGTGTACATTAGAAAGACAGCTTGTTAGAAATGTGATAAAAGCTCAGGCAACAAGCGTCAGATGGCTCTTCTCTATGTAAACTCACCTGCCTCTAGAGACAGGCTGACTTGACACAGCCGTGGGTACCCTGTGGAGGCTGGGAGTCAGTAATATTGATTTTAAGAGGTGAAGCTCACTGGACTAAAAGATTACAGAGGGGGATTTCTCTAATCTGACTGTCAGACTTGATCCACTCCCCTTGCAGTACATCCCCAGGGATGTTTGATTTTTCTCTTTTTTAGCCATCACTGCTGTAGCCTTGTAAATTCTGGTGCAAACATGTAATTTGTTGTCTCTAACTCCCAATGGCCAGTTCCATGATAGTAAGAGCTGGCACTGTTTCCAGCATGTGCATGTGTGTATTGTCCACTGCACAAATTTGACCTGGGAACTGAGGATGGCTTTACATGTTTGAAAAGTCTCAAACCAAAAATGGTAGTTTTTTTTTAAATGAATTTTTGTGTTACTACAGAAAACTTTACTGGGATACCTGCCTTCAGACTAAAACAACAAATTAAGTATGTAGTTGAGAAGGGGGTCATGTGTGTTACAAAGCCTAAAATATTTATGATGTTATTATATTTGTTATATTATATTATTATTAATTGCAGAAACAGCATGCTAGCCACAGATATAGTCGACAGGGCTTCTATCAGCTTTGGACTCTAAGAGAGCATTTTCCTAAACTTTTGGTTGAAACCCAGTGGTTGAAGCGGTTTGTTTCTCTACACATGGAAACATGAAAATCACTACCCTCTGTTTCCTATAAGGATAAATGCTATAAAAATAGAAACTTTTCAGGTCTCCATAATAAGGAAAAAGCTGAATAGATGTGTTAGTATTAAGATGGTAAGAATGTAGGCTGAGCTTGGCAAGACTGTGAGCTTAGGATTCGTATAGAGCTGCCTTCAAATCTAGGGTCTGTTATCTCAGAAGTTTCTTTGTGCATTGGACCTCGTTAATGCAGAGACTCAAACTCATCAAACTGCCAAGAGGAAGTGTGCTGGTGGAGTGCCCATTTCCCGCCAACCAGACATCTATATAGCACCTCTTTCTCCCCAGGCTCCGGGACCATTGTGGAAGTAAAGTTTAATGCATGGTAAGATCTAGGGATCAAAGAGGACAGGGGTTGAACAGTGTCTTCTTGATACCACATGACCACTGTAGTTGGGAATTCACAGCAGCTGAGATTGCCGCATAAGACCTGCATAAGAACAAGCCAATCAACATTCCAATATATGGGATTGAAGGGATCACAAGGCTCCCACCATACCAAGGAGCTAAGGACAGTTGGTGGGGACTATCTGGGAGATCACTCTTCTTTAAGGAGTGTTCGCTGGCAAGTTGCCATTCCAGTGTATGGACCAGCAACTGTGAGTATACAGGCAGCATAAATTTGGTCTTGGTGCGTTAATTTTTTTTTTTCAAACAAAGAAAGTACACACAGTGGGGCAGGAGCGAGGGTGGATCTGGGAGGAGCTAGAGGAGAAGTTGGAGTAGATATGATAAAAATGTAATCTATGAATGCATGAAATTCTCAAAGAACTCATAAACATATTGTACTTTAAAACAGGAACAGCAAAACTCAGGTTTTGACATCCAGATGTGTCAACGTAGTCAAAATAAATCTCTGAGCCTCAACTAATCTTTTAGTAAATTGGTGCTTAAGTTACCTGCTATGGTGTTGGTAGGGATATAACAGACATTTTGTGAGTGTATCTCACATCCAAAGATTAGGTCGAGAAGGACTATTCTCCAATTCCAACCCCTTTCTCCACAGTTCTTTCCTACTTTCTTGCCTCTGTCTGTAATTAACTGGACAAAGCATAGACAACTGATGTAAAGTCTATCCCCGGAAAACTGGGGTGTTGTTGTTGTTGTTTTGTTTTGTTTTGTGTTTTGAGACAGGGTTTCTCTGTGTAGGTTTGGAGCCTGTTCTGAAACTTGCTTTGTAGACCAGGCTGGCCTTGAACTCACAGATATCTACTTGCCTGTGTCTCCCAAGTGCTAGAATTAAAGGGAATATCTTTGAGCATGAAATAGAAGCTCTAGTTGGTCCAGCTGAGATATGTACACAGAATGTATACTCTTCTTTCTATTACAATAAAGATAAAAACCAAACAAACAAACAAATGAACTTGTTTTCAGACAGAGCAGAATGAAGACACCAGGAGACATTGATATAAGAGTAATGAATAATCTCTGTTGAGATGGGCTCCCTGATGAGTCTGGTCTGCACAGCAGCCACCATTTTCAGTCCAGTATCCAAATTCACTTTGGAAGTGGCTCCAAGCTGTTGTCACTTTTCAGTCCCCTAGGAACTCTCATCCCTTCAGAATCAGCTATAGAAACAAGGTGTGAAAGTTTGATCTATTTGTTCTATGCATTTACTTCACGCCACAGCCGCTTTGCTTGGAATCTTCTAGCTTCAGAGAAAGGGACTAGGGAAGAGGAAAGCTTTACACAGTGATGACTGGTACCCATTGAATAAAATCCAAGTTTAGGGATGTCAGCATCTGGTGGGTGACAGGTGTTTTGTTGCCAGAACCATACTGGGCATCTGCCTCAGACTGACAGCAATCCCCTGAGCATGCATCCGGTATCTGGGCTTATCTCCCAACAGTGCAGAAACAGTATGTACATAGGGCCGCGTAAGAAGGGTGCAAGGAATGGGCCCGAGATGACCCTCACTACGAATTTGTCAAATTTGTCAGGGAAACAACCTAGCAGCCTGGGGAAATCACTGATGTTGCGCGGTTTCCCAGTCATATCCTAAAGGTTTTACCTGGCTATCTCTCAGCCAGGCTTCAAAGAGATCGTCACACACAAGAACTGACTCTAAAGACCTTCTCTCTCTCTTCATAAACATGCTCAACTGAAATAATGTACAAAAATCCTATGGTGTAATTATTTAACCATGTGATGGCTATTATGTTAAAAAAATATTTATTGACATTACACTGTGGAAGCCAATACCAACACTGAAATGTTTATAGATTCATAGCACAGTGTGTGGCCTTATTATGACACGATGCCTGGCATTTACTTCAGAATAATCTCACCATAAACGTAATAGTATGCTGAGATTGAAATAGGATAAGTGAGCACCTTGGAATAAGTAGATTCTGGAAGTATATGAAAACCTCACCCCTGCAAAGATGCTGATGTCACCATGTTAGGAGACTTAAATAACCAAGTCCTGGTAACACAGATCCTAAAGGGAAGTGTTTTCTGATAAAAATAGGTAAGTCAGGCTTGGCAGCGTTCTGGTAATTATTGAGTCTGGGTGATGGCAAAATGGGGGCTTATGGCACTTCTCTTTTTCCTAAAATTTTCATAAGAAAAAATAAGATTATTTTTAGTAGTTGGATTTAAATGTATGAATTTATTTAGATAAAGGTTCTATAAAGCTAGGAAATCATGCTCATTCAAAAAAATTAGAATGTTTTATTCTTTTGAAATAAAAGAAATGCCTTTTTTATATGATGGACTGTACCAAAGACAAAGAAATGAACCAAATACCACTTTCTAAAGATTGTGTGTGTATGTGTGTAGGTATGGTGTGTGTGGTGTATGTTTGTGTAGTGTATGTATGTGTGTGTATATGTGTGTGTGGTGTGTGTGTGTGTTGTATATGTGTGTGTGGTATGTGTATGTGTGTGGTGTATGTGTGTGGTGTGTGTGTGGTATGTGTGTGTGGTATGTGTATGAGTGTGTGTGTGTGTGTGTGTGTATGTGTGTGATGGGGGTGCCACATGTGTGCAGGTGCACTCAAAAGGCAGAAGAGGGTGCCTCGTCCTGTAACTAGAGCTGAAGTTACAGATGACTGTTAAGTTCTGAGCCACCCTATGTGGGTGTTAGGAACCAAGTGACCCAGGGTCTTCTGAAAGAGCAACAAGCGCTCTTTAACCAATGAACCATCTCCACCAGTCTCCCAAGTAATATTTTAAGACTTCTTCCCCCTGAAAAGCAGATACAGATTTGTTGTTCTGTACTGGAAATTGAAGCTATTCTCTCTAAATAAGGTATAAAGTATGACTTCAATAAATATTTGGAAAACTACAAGTAGTTCATAATAATTGAAATAATTATTATTTCCTTATCCCTCATTGGACAGACATGGAGAGCAAAGTCTGAGCATAGACTGGCACTGGAGAGTTGGAAAATCACCTTGGTCCTCAGGTAAAACAGCCCTAGGTGAAAGCTACCTCTCCTCTAGTATCTTCTCAAAGAACCATGGGAAACCGGGAGAGTGAGTAGAGAGTTTTGATGAAGAACACAAGCTTGCTTTGGCAGCACATATTGGAACAAAACCAGAATGCAGGGGAAGAGAGTGACCTTGTCCAATGGCCAAAGGAGCAAACCAGGAAGGAACAAAAGCTGGGTTACACAGAACCCATCTACTAAGGCTCTTCTTGGAGTGTTTTGCCCAGGATAGTATGAGCCTGGGTCAAAAAGACCACACCTCTGCCTGCTCAGGCATCACAGGAAGAAATAATTAACTGTACCCTGTTCTGTTGGTGCAGCTTGGCCGCAGGTGAATGGCCTGCTGGAGGTGTTTGAGGAAGGAGAGAGCCAAACATATTTATCAACATGATGTAACATAAGGGCTGGCTTGTTGGGGTATCTATCTTGCCTGGCACCCCAACAAGTCGGCAAACCCCAAAGAAAACCAATCACACAGAGATCTCTATAAGTTATAAAGCTGATTGGCCCATTAGGTCAGGCTTCTTGTTAACTCTTATAATTTATATTAACCCATTATTCTCATCTATGTTAGCCATAATGGCTCCATACCTTTTTCAGCTGGGCAGTTACATGCTGCCTCTTCGGTGGTCTGCGCAGGAGTGGCTAGAAAGCTTCCTGCTTCCCAGAATACTCCCAGTCTCTTTGCTCCACCCCTACTTCCTGTCTGGCTTTCCCGCCTATACTGCCTGCCTGGCCAATCAGTGTTTTATTAAAATATGATTGACAGAATACAGACAATTCTCCCACACCAACATGAGTTTATCCTTTAGCCTCTGTTAACTCTGGGTCAGGAAAACACAATAATTGTTTTTACTCTCGTCACTATACCCTTTAGCTTTGTGACCAATTTAAGGCCACAAGCTGTTCCTCTGGTTCATTTTAATCTGAGCAGGGACAAGCAGTTTGAGGACCGCTTCCAACTGTGTTTAAAAGCTTCAAGCTGTCTGTTTGAGAATATGCCCTCACTCCCCACCCGCCACTCCCCAAATCCTTGATTACCTCAGCATTTTCACTTTCCAAACAGCACGCCAATGACAACTTGCTCTTTGGGAGTTTCTACCTCCATGTCCTTCTGTGGTCATTAAACTAGCCACTGAATATCCTGCCACCTTACTGGTCTCCTTCCACATGTCCAGTCAACCCTTTGTGAGTCCTTTGTTAACTGGATTCTGTTGCTGGATAGGTTGGATTTTACTTAGCTTGGATCAACAAATATAGACATCTGCAGGTCTGGTCTGCCCTGACCTCTGTTGGGGACAACGCAAGGCAGCACAGATTTGAGACCCAAAGGAAGATGGTAGAAAACAAAGGCCTTGGAAACTCCTAGCCTTTTTACTCAGGAGAGGCAGCTGGAGGAACTTCACTGGAAGAGTTAAGACTCCAGAGAAAGAGGCGACATGGGGATCTGGTGAGCATGTGCATGGGGCTAGAAGCGGGAAAATCAAGACTCTGCCTCTGGGTCCCTTTACTCCACCCACTCATGACTGAGGCCTAGAGCTCCAAACTCCTTTCAGGCTAGAGAAATGAGAACCTGGACTTGAAGCGATGGCAATTGCTGAGGCATCACAATAGCACTGGGATACTAAAAATGCACCCTAATGGGCAAGGCAGAACCTGATACACTGTGGCTTCTCTGTAGATTCATCCATTATTTAAAAAAAAAAAAAAAGGAGAGCCCACTCCACTGTGCAGCAAGGAATTCATCCTGAATGAAGCAAGCAAAACAAAACTTCAACCTCTTGGCACACGAACGTGCCAACACACCGCTGATAAGAGTGAGCATGAGGTAAGAAAAATGTGGTTAATTTACACACTGGAGTACTACACAGCAGAAAAAAATAACGACATCTTGAATTTTGCAGGCAAATGGATGGAGCTAGAAAACATTATTTTAAGTGAGGTAATCTAGACAAAGAAAGGCAATGATCACATGTACTCACTCATAGGTGGTTTTTAAACATAAAGCAAAGAAAACCAGCCTACAAATCACAACCCCAAAGAACTTAGACAACAATGAGGACACTAAGAGAGACTTACATAGATCGAATCTACATGGGAAGTTGAAAGTAGAAAAAGACAAGATCTTCTGAGTAAATTGGGAGCATGGGGACCTTGGGGAAGGCTTGACAGGTGGAGGGTAGAGGCAGGGAGGGGAGAAGAAAAAATATAGAGCTCAATAAAAATTAATACAAAAAAAGTGAGCATGAGGTAATTACTTATGTAGAAGTCCTCGGGGCTTGCCGTATTCTATGCCTAGAGGCACCAACAATAGACTACAGAAGAACTGTGAGCCCTAGTACTAGAGTCTCACTGGGTTCAAATTCCACTTCTCAGATTCTCTATGCATGTGACCCTGGGCCATTATGAAACCTCTCTGTTTCTCTGCAAAACAGTCATCACATTAAAGCAAATATGAGATCTAACCTCAGCTGGGATCAGAAAACTGATTTCTACTAGCTAGTTACCCTGTGGCTCCCTTGCCTCTGACTTCTATGTGAATTTGTCCAGTGGGGAAACATCAAGAAGACCAGAAGACCATTTCTCCACATCTGCAAAGTTCTCTGCTTGGTGGCTGCCTCCTAGAGCATCCACTAACTTTGAAAGTCACCCATTCACCTGGCTGGCAATTAGTAAAAGGGAAAATATCTCGGCATTTTCAAGCATAGCCATATCACTGGCACATTCCTAAATACCCACAAACTACTATCTTGGACTACGTCATGCATTTTCCACCAGGGCTCTGAGCAGAGCACTGGAACGTGAGGCAACACCTCGGCAAAAACTCAGTACCCAGAATCTGATATTCCTGTGTGAAGTGCAGTTCTGGAGCTGTTCTATATTATATAAAGTGTATCCATAACCTTCATTTTTGGGAGATGACAGTCTAACTTCTCCCAAGCCCTCTAGGAACACATCAAAAGAGGATAAATACTGGGGATGTAGCTCAGTGATTCAGAGCACTTGCTGAAAGTGCGTGAGACCTTGAATAGACTCACCAGTGCAGAGAGTAGAGTGGAGGGGGAAACACAGAGAATAAGAAAATTGGCACCATAAAAAAATTGAACACAAAGTGGCCATTCAAATAGAGAAAAATAATAATTTTGTTCAGCAGTGACCTTTGCCTTATGTGACGAGCCCCTGATGCCCTCGTAAGAAATAAAAATTCCATTTGTCCTTTGATAGTGATGAGCTAAGGGAGATTTCCCAGCAGGGTCATACCAGCCAAATTTGAGGCTGTTGTTTGCCTTCTTAAGACAGAAACTCTCCCCTCCTGCCCTCCAGGATCTAATCCTTTAAGCCTTCTGCTGGCACTAGAACAATGTCAAGCTTTGGGTTCAGGCCCTTTGATTCTCATAATCCATGGGAATTTGAAGATGATAAATTGGTGGAGTGCCCGAAAGTTTCTAACATGCAATTGGAGCCCAAGAGGGAAATAATTAGGAGAGAGCTATGTAACTCCATCAACTCTCCCGGAAGCCTCTGAATTATGTAATTCCCTTGCTGTAGCTTCCCTCCCCTGCATGCCCCATTTTGCCACAGAACAAGAACAAAACCAAAAAATTTTTAAAAAGGCAGCAGAAGCAATGAAAGCGAGTGAGAAGAAGGAGGGCAACTAACTGGTGTTGCATTTGTGGTGAGGGGGTCTGATGGGGAAAGAATGCAAGGTGATGAAAGAGAAAGAGGGGTGGGACCAAGTTTTCGGCCTGACCCAGTGCCTCCCAGCTGGGCCAACTTGCCCAGGATATGCCATCAGGAGCATCTGATTGATTCCTTCCAAGATGTGTGGGACTGGGTGGCTAGGGAGTCCATGTTTGTGGTAGCACGGCTTCCAGGTGCAAAGTAAAGGGTAATGCATACTTCCCTGCATTTCTGCTTTATAACTGCTAGTATAAATAGGCATCCAGGAAGAGAATGGACAAGAAGCACTTCCTTACGTGTCTTATGTAGCTATAAGCATAAATGGGTATCTATTAAGAGAACGGACTCCTGTGGGTTGTTGGAGAAATGACTATTTTAGGAAAACCCTCAGAAAATCAATTCCTATTTCTCCAGTTGTCAGAGCAGTGAGCCAAGTCTGCATCATGCTAATGACAAAGAGACTCTGAGGAACTGGTCAAGGAGACAGTGAAATAAGGGCTGGTCTCAGACAAGGACAGGGGCTAGCAGTAGAGTTCAGGGGTAGAACAGTGTACACACACACACACACACACACACACACACACACACACACGACTCTTCTTACACTTTGCTCATGCTTGGACCCACTTCGCCTTCATCTTTTTTTCTTTCTTTTCATCCTTACTGGCACGGTTTATTACAATAGACTCAGTAGAAACCTATAGTGACACCAAACAGAAGAGAAATTGAGAAACGCCCCCAAATTTTAAGGCCCAAAATCTCCAAGGCAGTAACTAGTCCATTGTATGCTTAATAAATGCTTGTTCAACTTAAGTTGCCACTTTTGTAGGACAGACCGTAATAGACAGCCAAGGCTTGTCATGAGTTAACCAAGCCATGAGGGGGCCAGACACAACTGAAGCCCACGTGGAGCAGGTGCACTGAGAAGACCCGAGAGAGAACCGCAGCTATGTTCATTATGGCTTCTTAACAATAGTCAAGATACAGAACCAACCTAAGAGTCAACCGATGAGTGGATAAAGAAAATGTATATGTACTGCTGCCCCTTGAGTACAGGGGTGTTGATAGTGCCAATGGTGCTGTGGGCACAGTAAAGGGGGTACCACCCTTTTACAGGAGAGCTGGCCCCAGCCCTTGGGGGAGAGTCAGCCCAGGCCCTCACAGGAGAGTTGGTCCCGCCCCTCTCAAGAGAACTGCCCTCCGCCCACCACCCCACCAGTGCTATGTCTTGAGCACTTGGGTGGCAGCCCCACTCCTCACCAGCCCACAGTTCTGTGGTGCAGGTGGTGACGCGGGGCAGAAGGACTAACCCTGCTGGGCTCTGGCCATTGCACGGAGCTCCTTACCTGATGGCTTCTGGGGCAAATGCAAGCAGAGAAAGACACATCTTCCCTTGGGGGGCTGGCCATTAGGAACTTGACCATGCCTCGGTGAATATATGAACAACATAAAATGAACTTGTTTTTTGGGCAGGGAAAGGTCACAGGAAGAGGGTGGACGTAGGAAGACTGGGAGGTGAGTGCGATTGGGACACATGATGTAAGATTCTCAAATAATAAAAAAAGATAAAAAAAAGGACAAACATATATGATATATGTATATATATATATTATATATAATATTATTCGATCATAAAGAAGAATGAAACTTACCACATGAACCAAGACAAATCAAAGGAGGCGATACCATGTTAAGTGAAATAACCTTAAAGCCAGACACAGAAGACATGTGCTATGTGTTATATCTCATATAAAGAAGTCAAAATATAAATTTGGCCCAAATGCAGAATAGTGCTTAACAGAGATTGGGAAGGAGGTGGAGCCTGGAGGAAGAGAGGTTGAATTGGATCACTTGACACTATATGAATGTATCAAAATTCATATAATGAATCCCATTACATGCTCAGTAAATATGTTAACCAAAACATTTCTAGAATCACATATACAGCCCAATCTTGAGGACTGCTCAGACTGTCCTGTTTCCAGACTCTGGAAGTCTTGGTGGAACATCGGGAAAATATCACATTCTCCAGAGAAATCCTCTGGGAAGCAATTCCCATAGAGTCTCATTACCACACAGTCATTCACCCTTTTCTGTTTTCTCATTCTTCGACCTACTTAATTCTCTAATGATTGCTGGATCTGGGTAGGATTTTCCTGGTAACCATTGTCTTTCCATGTGAGGAAGCTAAGACTTTAAAGGCCATCGTGACTCGGAGAAAACCTTCTTCAGAAGCTTGGATAAGATATTCCAAGATATGTAGCTCATGGACTACAGGCTTATTTCGCAGAAGAAATTCTTTTTTCATTGAAAGGAAGGGAGAGAGGGAGGGAGGGAGAGAGAGAGAGAGAACAAGCGCTATGGGGAAGTCCAAGGACTTTCAGTTAGAAGTTACAAATAGAATCTACCAGAGAGCCCTGGAAAAATAACTTCATTCTTGCATATGGTATATTCTGAGCAATTTAACAAATTATTCTTAGATTATAAAACAGAGCCAAGACCCACAAAACCCAGCCATATGTATGGGGTCTTAAGAAGACCCTTCTAAGGCAGTGTCCATGTGCTCGCCCAGAAATTCTGCATGTGCAGCTTCCCCCCAAGAAGCTGGCAGCAGATGTTTGCGTTCGTGGTCTCGTCGGTGGGAGACGGCTACTTGTGACACCTGCTGATGGTGCCACTGTGCAGACAGACTTCATGGACAGGTTGTCTGAACGTTCTGACCGGGGAGTTTCCTGGAAGGTTCCCAGCAGCACAGGTGGATACAGCCTCACTTTCAAAACATTTAATCTATGCACAAGCAGAAATCAGAGAGCTCAGAAGAAAGAATTACAAAGAATTCTTGCCAAGCACACATAGATTTTTGAAATAGTGTGGCACAGCAGCAGGGGCCAGCGTGCAAGCGTGCCACAAAGACTTGCTTGGGCAGCAGCAGCTGTTAGATTTGAGTTTGGATCTATGGCACTTGGCTTCCATTTTTGCTTGACCTGGCCTGGTAAATAACTTCCACTGCTAATACTACAACTCCCATTTTTCTCTGTCTATGCCTGTTTTCCCATTGCCCTAATACCCTGCCTAAACCAGCAATGGCATACCAAGGAAAATTTCCACCTTATCCTAACCCAGACTTATCCCACTGTTCTCTTTACCAGTGAACAAGAAAGCTCTCAGAGAATTCTGGTGGCAAGAGGTGGTGGTCTTCACAATGAAAACACCATAAAAAGAAGAGAACACAGCTCTGAAAACTTTTATTTCTTGAACACTTTTATTCATTTATTTCTTGATTTCATCCATATGCAACCTACTATGGTGAACAAACCATCTCAAAATGTAATGGGCTAAAAAAAATGGCATCTATGTTAGCTCACTATCTATAACTTAACAACTTCGTTGGCTCAGCTGGGTGATTCTACTGATCGCTGCTAAATTGGCTCTGGTTTCCACAGTTTGGGGCTGATCAGCTGGCAGGTCCCATCTGTGGAGATGTGGCTAGACTAAGGTGGTCTCAATCATATATTTTATGTTTGGCTCACTATAGTGAGATATGAGATGCTTCTCATCTTCTAGTAATATGTCCTCTTTTTTTGCATGTAGCACAATATGCAGGAAAATGAGCTTGTGAGACTGCTGAACCCTCACAGAATGTCCATGCCATTTCCACTACATCCAAAAGACCAGAGAAACCAGAAAGAGAGAAAGGCTTTCATCCATAGTTTAGTATCTTGGTTTGGGGTTCACATGCGCCATGACCCCCTCTTGTAACAATGCACTTGGCAGCCCATTTCCTTCACCATGTTTGTCTCAGACACCTGTCTCCAAACGATGTCTCCAAGCAAGTAACTTCAGAACTCCCTTGGCCCTCTAACCTGAATAAGGCTGCAGGTACTTCTGTCTCTGAGCAATAGTATGACTTTTCCCAGCCCTAATAACAAGCAAATATAGATGGTTTCTTTTTAAGTATATTCTCAACTTATCCTTTTATGAGGAATATGAGGACTGAATTGGTTTGGGGTACAAGTTCAGGAAGCTCAGGAAAATTATGTTCCCTAGTTCGCTTTTAGGGGAAGTCTCCTATTTATTATCTCTGCCTATGTATATTGGGTGTATATATAGTTAAAATCGGGAGCATTATGGGAAGGAGTATGCACAGTAGGAAAAGGAAATATATGACCTGCTCTATCAATCAAAATCGAGGACCATCAAAATAGTATCCAAACTCTTCTTTCTTTGGAACCCCATAAAATGAAGTGCCAAACAACAGTCACGGCCCTTGAGTGATCTCACTCTTGTGGCCAGCTGTCAATCTTATGAGAGTGTGCCTTCATAATCTACACTATCACTTTGCTCTGAATTAAGATTTCTAGTTTCATTTTGCCAATCCTTGTGAGCCATTATCTCCAGTTCTTTGAATAAAAAGCCAAGAATCTAGAAACACCTGGTCCAGACCCTGACCACCAGAAACAAAACGTCATGCCAGAATCAGGAGCTGAGGAAATTGATCTCTTAATGATGGATGAACATAGGGAGAACTGGAGACTCAGAAACAACGTGTGTTGACAAGAAACAAACAGCTTGGCCACAATGCCATCCCTCTCCTTACTCCACAGGCCTTATATCCTGCTTTTTGATCCCCCAGGAGAAGTTCAGAGAAGTCAGAGCACTCAATAGAATTCTGTCTTCACAAACCAGTTTTCTAGACTGTCTCTTGGAGGAAATCAACTTTCTAATGGGGCTCACAGCATTTAACTTTTTGGAGAAGCATCCTTACTGGCAGGCAGAGCTCTCTGTGATGCTATTCCCCACAGATTGCAACTTACTGTTGTTGGAGGGAAGCCCCTTGTTAGTTTCTGGCTGCTTAGCCCCAAAATAATCACACAGAAACTATATTATTTAAATCACTGCTTGGCCCACTAGCTCTAGTTCTTATTGGCTAACTCTTACATATTAATTTAACCCATCCCCATTAATCTGTTTATCGCCACAAGGTCGTGGCCGACTAGCAAAGTTTCAGTATGTCTGTCTCCAGAGGAGGCTCCATGGCTTCTCTTTGACTCCACCTTCTTCCTCCCAGCATTCAGTTTAGTTTTCCCCGCCTCGTTCTGTTCTACCCTATCAGACCAAGCCAGTTTCTTTATTAACTAGTGATATTCACAGCATACAGAGGGGACTCCCACATCATACTGTGCCTATATTTACCAAAATCAGCCTAAGTGGCCTATCTTGTAGTGTAGAGTAGACTAGCAAGGCTCACTTCTTGGGAATCTGAATCTGTAAACACAGGGATAAAGGATACAAAGGAGCAAGGAAGGTACTGAGATTGAAACCCACATTCCAATGGTACATGGACTCAGATACTAGAATACAGCTATGACAATTTTTCTCAATGGTGGAGGAAAGGGTTTATTTGGCTTACCCTTCCACGTCATAGTCTATCACTGGGGGAAGTCAAGGCAGGGGCTCAAACAGGAACCTACAGGTGGGAACTGAAGCAGGAGTCATGGAGGCGTGCTTCTTCTTCTTCTTTTTTTTTTTGTCTTGTTTTTGTTTGTTTGTTTGCTTGTGTGAGACAGGGTTTCTCTGAGAGGACCACTTCTTCCCGGATTGTTTCCTGGGACTTGCTCAGGCTGCTTTCTTACACAACTCAGGTTCACCTTCTTAGGAGTGATGCTGCGCAATCCGTGAACTGGGCCACCTGATAGCAATCCTTAAAAATTCCACACGCTTGCTTATGGGCCAGTCTGGTGGGCGCATTTTCTCAGCTGAGGGTCCATCTTCCAAATCACTTTAGCTTGTCTCAAGTTGACGACAACAACAACGACTCAGTACAATTGACCCCTGTCAATTTGTCAATAGCTGCTACAATACTATTAAACTCCAACTTCTACTTTCTTGTTTGCCACCCTCCCAAGATACTATATCAATATCAATATCTCAATATGAAATACTTTCCAACTTTTATAAGTATCACAGTCTTTAACTTATTTAATTATTCAATTCAAGTACTTTGAAACTTCAGTCTCTTTAAAACATCCAAAGCCTCTTTCAAAGTTCAAAGCTTCTATAACATATCAAAAGTCTCTCTAAAATCTCCAACATTTCTTAACTACGGGATCCTAGAGAAGTTTTTTTTTTTAAGAAAAAAAAAGTTAAACAGTATTTATTCAAAAGGGAAGAGTCGGGACAGTATCATAATCAGATCAAAGCAAAAGTGAAATCCAGCAGTGTCAAAGGCTCAGTGTTAGGCATCTGGATTCACTCACAACCCTAGGTCCTGGACTCCAAAGGATTGAGAT